>NC_086329.1:63797190-64149690 GCF_036172605.1 Pelobates fuscus | reverse complement strand
TGCTTGACTTCTGGACTCATTCTTTCACCTCGCCTTACTGCTGCTCGGCGCATTTCGTTTCAGGAGACTTCCTCAGGAGCTTGCTATGGTTATAGCGCCTGTGGCTTCTGCACTCCAGTCTGCATCTTGTGTACCTCGTTTCAAAGCAAGGAAACACAGAGTGATTGCTCCAGCATTCCAAGATGCCAGCCACTGCATGAGGAAACTGGTCTGCAGCTTAGAGGCCTGGAGATGAAGAATCTAAACTGCAAGTGCACTTTTAATAATAAATGTGTTTGTACATTCCATCTGCACTATATTTCTTTTATGTTTATTCCATGTCTATGAAGATCCATATTCAAGACTGAAGCACCAGTACCTCCATATACCCCTTTTAGGGGCGATAAGCTGAAACATCGCCTGGCTCTATCTATCTTTTTAGGCACTCTAGATTGCCTCTAATATTGATGGTTGTATTTTATTTATATTTTTCAGCATATTAGGTGTCACTTTGTCGAAATCCTACACTCTGTATGTTTGTATTTGTATATTGGTGTTTAGGGGTGCACCATTCAGTGGCGTCTCTAGGATTCATTTTTAGGGGGGGCACATGGTGGGCCAGGGACAAAAGTAGGGGGGCATATTTAACCCCACCCTCACCGCAGTTTGACCCCGCCCCTGCTGCATGTTAAGCCCCGCCCCCGACACAATTTTTTTTTATAATCCCTGGTGGAGAATTCATTATTTTCCACCAAGGATTATTAAAAAACAAACACATTTCCCTTGATACAGTCCATACACACACACACAGACTGCTGAGTCCTTACACACACAGAGAGACAGACTGCTGACCACACACACATACACACACACACACACACACAGACACACAGACTGCTGAGTCCATACATACACACACACTGCTGAGTCCATACACAAACACACACAGACTGCTGAGTCCATACACACATACACACAGACTGCTGAGTCCATACACACACACACACACACACACACAGACTTCTGAGTCCATACACACACACACAGACTGCTAAGTCCATACACACACACACAGACTGCTTCTGTCCATACACACACACAGACTGCTGAGTCCATACACACACACAGACTGCTGAGTCCATACACACACACAGACTGCTGAGTCCATACACACACACACACACACTCACACACACACACACACACACACAGACAGCCGAGCAGTGGCGGATCCAGAACCAAATCTCGAGAGGGGCACTGGTGGTGGGCTAGAGCGGGGTAAAAAGGGCTGCAGCGGAATAGGGGACTCTTGTTTAGGGCATAGGAGGCTGTACACATATGCGGCCACACACATTGATATGAAAACACAATAACACACTGGCACATACACACAGAGAAAAACATATACCTTCACACACATACACTGGCACACCCACAGATACAAACCTATACCTACACATTCACACACAGATACCTACATACACAGATACACATACTCACACACATACACACACATACCTACACATGCACACACGCACACACACACACACATCCCTCAATATACACAAAATGACACACATACCTTCACATACACACACACAGATACAAGGCAATAGAATATACAGACAAAACTCCAGTTACTGAAGATATATTTATTGGAGTATAGAACACCTTAAAAGTGCAAACGTGCAACGTTTCGGCCCTAGAGGGCTTTAATCATGTTTAAGTCTGTCTAGGGCTGAAAAGTTGCACTTTTATGTGGTGTTCTACCCTTCAATAAATACACCTTCAGTACCCGGAGTGTTGCCTGTATATTCTATTACCTTGTATTGTTGGATGGATTAGCAGTGTCTTTCTAATGCAGAACACCTCTGAGGCTGTGGGCCAGAGTGAAAAGCGGAACCTGAGTGCAGTGATACACACAGATACACACTAACACACAAACATACTCACAGATACACACTGACACTCACAGATACACAGTGACACTCACAGATACACACTGACACTCACAGATACACACATACACACTGACACTCGCAGATACAGATACACACTGACACTCACAGATACACACACATACACACTGACACTCACACATACACACTGACATTCACAGATACACACACATACACACTGCCACTCACACATACACACTGACACTCACAGATACACACACTGACACACTGACACCCACAGATACAGAAACACACTGACACTCACAGATACACAAACACACTGACACTCACAGATACACTCACAGATACACACTGACACTCACAGATACAGATACACACAGACTTGCACACTGACACTCACAGACACTCACAGATACACACTGACACTCACAGATACACACACTGACACACTGACACTCACAGATACAGAAACACACTGACACTCACAGATACACACATTGACACACTGACACTCACAGATACAGAAACACACTGACACTCACAGATACAGATACACACAGACACACACACACACACATACACACTGACACTCACAGATACAGATACACACAAACACACACACACACACACACACACACACACACATACACATACACACTGACACTCACAGATACAGATACACACAGACACACACACACACACACACACTGACACTCACAGATACAGATACACACAGACACACACACACACACACACACTGACACTCACAGATACAGATACACACAGACACTCACAGATACACACTGACACTCACAGATACACACAGACACTCACAGATACACACTGAAACTCACAGATACAGATACACAAAGACACCCACACACACTGACACTCACAGATACAGATACACACAGACACACACACATACACACTGACACTCACAGATACAGATACACACAGACACTCACAGATACACACTGACACTCACAGATACACACACTGACACACTGACACTCACAGATACAGAAACACGCTGACACTCACAGATACACACTGACACTCACAGATACACTCACAGATACAGATACACACAGACACACAAACATACACACTGACACTCACAGATACAGATACACACAGACACTCACAGATACACACTGACACTCACAGATACACACACTGACACACTGACACTCACAGATACAGAAACACACTGACACTCACAGATACACTCACAGATACAGATACACACAGACACACACACATACACACTGACACTCACAGATACAGATACACACAGACACACACACACACACATACACACTGACACTCACAGATACAGATACACACAAACACACACACACACACACATACACATACACACTGACACTCACAGATACAGATACACACAGACACACACACACACACACACACTGACACTCACAGATACAGATACACACAGACACACACACACACACACACACTGACACTCACAGATACAGATACACACAGACACTCACAGATACACACTGACACTCACAGATACACACAGACACTCACAGATACACACTGAAACTCACAGATACAGATACACAAAGACACCCACACACACTGACACTCACAGATACAGATACACACAGACACACACACATACACACTGACACTCACAGATACAGATACACACAGACACTCACAGATACACACTGACACTCACAGATACACACACTGACACACTGACACTCACAGATACAGAAACACGCTGACACTCACAGATACACACTGACACTCACAGATACACTCACAGATACAGATACACACAGACACACAAACATACACACTGACACTCACAGATACAGATACACACAGACACTCACAGATACACACTGACACTCACAGATACACACACTGACACACTGACACTCACAGATACAGAAACACACTGACACTCACAGATACACTCACAGATACAGATACACACAGACACACACACATACACACTGACACTCACAGATACAGATACACACAGACACACACACATACACACACAGATACACACAGATGTACACATACCTAAACATACACACTGGCACACACACAATTTGCAGCTTCCATAATGATAACCACCCACCCTGCCCCTTCCATACCTTTTGGTTGCAGGGAGGTGATTTTTTGGGGCTGACTGATCCCAATGGGAGTTTGAAGCTGCAGAGCTATCTCTCCTCCTTCCTCCTTCTCTCTCAGCTGCCTGCATCCTGGGTGTTCTCAGCCCGCGCGGTCTGTAAGCTGGGAGGAAGTAACAGTCACTTCCTCCCAGCACTCCCTGCAACTTTAAAGGGGCCCGGTCTGCCAAAGGGCTGCAGCACCCAACCGAACCCCTAATGAGGTAGGTCCACAGATGGCAGCTGCACTATTTTCGGGGGAAGGGGCACGTTGCTGGCATTTGGGGGGCCCAAGGGGGGGCACAGCATGATGTAGGGGGGGGGGCATGGCCCCCTCTGGCCCCCCCCCCCCCTAGCGACGCCACTGGCACCATTCAGTAGGTTTTCTGGTTTGTTTTAGCATATAGTGGGGATATTTTGTATAGTTTTCTTAATATTGGAATCCAAACTTAAAGATTGCAGTTTATTGCTAAGACTTCTATGTGCAACAGTGTCAAAAGCCTTACTTGGTAAGTAATGTCTACTGCACCACCCTGATTTAATATTGTAGCTACCCAATCAAAAAAATCAATAAGATTAGTTTGGCATTATCTCCCTGAAGTAAACCCATGTTGTCTCTGATCTCTGAATCTATGGGATTTTAGATGTTCAACAATCCTATCCTTTAACATGGTTTCCATTACTTTCCCTGCAACTGAAGTAAGGCTTACTGGCCTAAAGTTGCCTAAATCCTCCTACTACCTTTATTGTGAATGGGCACAACATTCGCAAACTTCTAATCTTCTGGGACTACTCCTATTAACAATGCACAGAACTAGCTTGCTAGCTAGTGCCGGCACCCCATGACAAGTGAGGCCCTGCTAGTTGCCAAGTAGCATTGAGAGGCTCTATCTATGATTTGGCTCGAGGGGGTTTGTGGCCACTTTGCAAAATGGCAGGGTGATGGCCTCTCTGTGACAATTAAAGTGCCATAAAAACATGTGGCAGTGACATGTGAGACCCTACAACGTGTACTCTGCCAACCTTTGCCAGATCAAAGTAACACTCTTATCTGGTGTCACAATAGCGTGCATTTAAAAACCCAAAAACTTTTTTCACTGTTATAGATTGAATAGCAGTTAGTTGTCTGCAAGCGTCTGTGTGTCAGGCCTACAACTTGTACTCTGCCAACCTTTGCCAGTGCACATTGCAACTCATATCTGGTGTCACAATAGTGTGCATTTAAAACCAAAAAACTGTTTTCACTGTTATAGATTGAATAGCAGTTAGTTGTCTCCAAGCGGGTGTGTCAGGCCTCCAGCATGTACTCTGCCAACCTCTGCCAGTGCACATTGCCACTCTTATCTGGTGTCACAATAGAATGCATTTAAAAACCCAAAAACTTTTTTCACTGTTATAGATTCAATAGCAGTTAGTTGTCTCCAAGCGGGTGTGTCAGGCCTACAGCGTGTACTCTGCCAACCTTGGCCAGTGCACATTGCCACTCATATCTGCTGTCACAATAGCGTGCATTTAAAACCCAAAAACTTTTTTGGCCGTAATAGATTGAATAGCAGTTAGTTTTCTGCAAGCGTCTGTGTGTCAGGCCTACAGCGTGTACTCTGCCAACCGTTTGCCAGTTCAAAGTGCCACTCATATCTGGTGTCACAATAGCTTGCATTTAAAAAATATATATTTTTTTCACTGTAATAGATTGAATAGCAGTTAGTTTTCTGCAAGCGTCTGTGTGTCAGGCCTACAGCGTGTACTCTGCCAACCTTTGCCACTTCAAAGTGCCACTCTTATCTGGTGTCACAATAGCGTGCATTTAAAAACCCCAAAACTTTTTTCACTGTTATAGATTGAATAGCAGTTAGTTGTCTCCAAGCGGGTGTGTCAGGCCTACAGCGTGTACTCTGCCAACCTTTGCCAGTGCACATTGCCACTCATATCTGGTGTCACAATAGCGTGCATTTAAAACCTAAAAACTTGTTTCACTGTAATAGATTGAATAGCAGTTAGTTTTCTGCAAGCGTCTGTGTGTCAGGCCTACAGCGTGTACTCTGCCAACCTTTGCCAGTTCAAAGTGCCACTCATATCTGGTGTCACAATAGCTTGCATTTAAAAAATATATATTTTTTTCACTGTAATAGATTGAATAGCAGTTAGGTTTCTGCAAGCGTCTGTGTGTCAGGCCTACAGCGTGTACTCTGCCAACCTTTGCCACTTCAAAGTGCCACTCTTATCTGGGGTCACAATAGCGTGCATTTAAAAACCCACAAACTTTTTTCACTGTAATAGATTGAATAGCAGTTAGTTTTCTGCAAGCGTCTGTGTGTCAGGCCTACAGCGTGTACTCTGCCAACCTTTGCCACTTCAAAGTGCCACTCTTATCTGGTGTCACAATAGCGTGCATTTAAAAACCCAAAAACTTTTTTCACTGTTATAGATTGAATAGCAGTTAGTTGTCTCCAAGCGGGTGTGTCAGGCCTACAGCGTGTACTCTGCCAACCATTGCCAGTGCACATTGCCACTCATATCTGGTGTCACAATAGCGTGCACTTTAAAACCTAAAAACTTTTTTCACTGTAATAGATTGAATAGCAGTTAGTTTTCTGCAAGCGTCTGTGTGTCAGGCCTACAGCGTGTACTCTGCCAACCTTTGCCAGTTCAAAGTGCCACTCATATCTGGTGTCACAATAGCTTGCATTTAAAAAATATATATATTTTTCACTGTAATAGATTGAATAGCAGTTAGGTTTCTGCAAGCGTCTTGTCAGGGTATTTATATCGGCAGACATTTTGTGCTATGAAAGAAATACAAAGTGTATATTCTGAAGTCATTGCTAAACAGACCAGACTCCATTTTGTTATTCTCAAGTTAACAAAGACACAACATTTCTTTCCTTTCTCTATTGCTGACCGCTTAGCCAAAGCTGAATGGAATGTGTATATAAACAACAAAGAGATAAGACATTGAGAACGGGGGATGGACAGACTGTATAAATTCTATTCCCAGACTTAGGTGACAGAGGAGATTAAACAATTAAATGTTACTTTCGATATTGTACAACGTCCCATTATAGTTTAAGGTGAAACTTAGTTCACAAACTATCAATTTTAGGAATTATAGCAGAATTTGCAGACGCATAGTCTGAAGAAATTCTCTTGATCTGACGGAAAAAATGAGTTATAGCCACCATAAAGATAACGTAAATGACGTCAAAAATAGCCACCAGGAAAAGTTAACTCTTTCCTGGATAGGTATGTCTAGTGGAACAATACTGCCATCTAGAGTCTGAATATAAAATTGGTTACCTAGAAGGCAACCACACCCCACATTTGTGATTGGCTATCACCTAAGGAATTTTTCCCTTTAAAAAGTTAAGACAAGGGAAGAGAGGGAAGATTCGAAAATTCAAGGATTGAAGAGAGGCATTACAACACTCTCGGGAGATTCAGAGAGATCCAGGCAGAATCGGGCGACCAGAGTAACCAAGAAACTCTCACATTCCATGCAGAGAAAGAGATCTATGACATTTAGCTACCTGAGGATATCTGATGAGAAAATATCTACTTAACTGGTAAATATACAGACATTTAATTAATTAATTAAAATTAATTAAAATTAATAGCATGATATATGACTGGATAAATCATGTTTGATTTCATATTTAGAAATCGTAATTATTAAAGAATATATATATGGTTATAGTATCCCATCTGCAGCTGGGATTAATATAGCCATTAATGTATTTGTGTGATTAATATCACGTTAGCATATCATGACCATTTATCCAGCTGTATTGATTGGCTCTAAAATAAGATAAAATATCTAATTAGACAAATTAATTAAAATATCAGCTTATAGAACATAGTAGATTTTCTCATTGGATGTTGAAATGGTTGATGACTGGTTAAATGTTATTTTAATTAAAATCACACAAGAGTAGATCTTAAATCCCTAGAAGAGGTCTAGCCAGCACTGAAAGGGTTATTTCTAAACTGCCAGTTGAAAGTTTTTATGGCTTTACGCTGGAAGGAATTCTCTTCTCTTCTCCCCGTGAAACTTTCCTTCTCTGTGAAGAAAGGGTCGTAAATCAATCTTGACACCTAATGTGTAGATTCTAAACTACGTCTTAGTCATTAGGAGATGTTTTTAATTACCATATTGTATTGCATATTAATGTTATACTGAAATTCCATTGACTATTATCATGCATGTTACTCATCATTATTATTTAAATTGTTAAGAAATAAAAATTATCTATTTTTATAACAATTTGTGAATTAATTATATGGTTTACATTTTCACTTATAACGATAACGATTAGGGATCTGAGAATTGAAAATCGTGGGCAATTCTCATCTGTTTACTATTATTATCCCATAAATATCCCCACAAATTGGAGGCGCTGCTGAGATCGTTTAAGTTGAAATTATATTCCATATACAATAATAATATTTGTGTAATTCATGCAATTAATCTTAATATAGAAAAGAGTTTTGTATTGAGATTAAATCACTGTATAAAATATGGCCAGCGGCAGCGAGACATCTGTAACAGATAATACTGAAATAATTGAAGACTTAAGAAAAAATGCTCTAATCAATATTCATAAACATATGAAAAATGATTTCAGCTATGATGTTTGGTTAAAAAGCATTGAATGGAATGCTAAATGCACGATGATGACTGATGAACACATACTGAAACAACTTAAAGTAATTGCTGAACAAAAGAACATAGAGAAAAAGATGGGGTACATAATACACTCCTGGCCTTTCTTTATGACAGCACTTCTTAAGGCGTTAGATGAAAACAAGGTATTGAATACCAAACTGGACACGTACAGTGAACAATTTGGCATTCAAGATGGGAAATACCAAGATTTACTTGCTGAGCATAAAACTCGTCAGGCTGATCATGAAAAAGAAATGACAGCTTTGATGGATAAATATGCACAGGAAATAAATCAGCTCAAAATGCAATTGGATAAATATGAAGAGGAGAGTCTGAAATCAGGCAGCGAGGTTAGTAGTCATCATTCTGTGCCAAAAAGTTGCACAAAAAGTGAAAGAAAAGACTATCTATAAATCCCCTCCTTGTCATGATTTTCCCACACCAGACCAGGTTTTCATAAAACAGTCTGTAAGGAATGAGGTGAGTAATTCAGGAATATCACCTGTGAAACAGAATTCTCCATCTCCTGGCATTGCCAAACAACCTTGGCAATCTTGGGCAGAACAGTTTGAAAAAGCTGTCTTGGCCAAACTTGAGAGGGAGAGTCCAGTTCAAGGTGATAGGAATGAAAACAGACATGGTTCTGTACACTGGCAGGATTCTGATGCTGATCAGAATTGTGACAGTGAACAAGAAGCTCAGAGTGATGGGAGTGAAAGTGATTGCACTGTCCACTCTGAAGGCCATGTGACTGATATGCCATCTGCACTGTTGTACGGGTCTAATTCCTCTTCAGCAGACAGATCGCATAGAAGTTTAAAAAGAAACATAAGGGGGGGGCGTGGCCTGCTACCGGAGCTGGACGGACGCATGTAGAGAAAGCTCCGACAACAAGGAACCAAAAGAGCCATAAATAAGCGGTATACCGAGCGAAAACGCGAGCTACAACCTTACCTACTGCTCAGTGAACAGGTCAGCCATGTCCCAGAGACAGAAAACCAAAACTGGAAAGACCGACCGGGCGGCATTCTTCCTCACAAAAACCGCGGCCTCTAAGCGGAGAGAGGATCGGGAGCCTGCCCAAGATGGCGGCGACCAGGAAACGCGGGAATCTTCCCCCTCACCCTCGCGCACATCAGAGGAACAACCACTGACGATGGGAGGCATCCGCGAAATGATGGCGGAATTTACTGCAAGCATACAGAAAAATATGAAAAAACAGCTTCAGGAGCTCACACTAGAACTCCGCAAAGAGATACAAGATATTGGATCCCGCACAGCACAGATGGAAACTAAGATGGACGAATATGCCGTAGCTCACAACAGCCTGGCAGATAAAATCCAGGAGATGGATCAAATCCTGGAAGAGCACAGAATAAAACTGGCAGACATGGAAGACAGATCAAGGAGGAACAACCTCAGGTTCCGTGGTATTCCAGAATCAATACAAAACGCTGACTTACACAACTATTTGGCCGACCTGTTCCAGGCACTCGCCCCAGAAATACATCCTGACCAATTGATTATAGACAGAGCGCATAGACTGAGAAGACCCAAACACCTGCCACAGACAGCGGAGAGAGATGTCATAGCTCGGATACATTTCTTCCATGCTAAGGAGAGGATCATGAGAGCAAGCAGAACTGCTGGCATGCCAGAAAACTACAAATATATCAAAATTTTTGCTGACCTCTCAGCCGCCACCTTACAGTTTCGGAAGTCGCTGGCGCCCATCACCATGATCCTGCGGGACCAAAATGTGAAGTACCGCTGGGGTTACCCGGCTAAACTCCTAATATCCCACCAAGAGGCGATCCACCTGATCACAGATGCGACCCAAGGAATCCACAAGCTACGCGACTGGGGACTCCCACTTCCATCCACTGGCCCACCTAAGGCGGCGAAAGTACAGAGAATGTCGCCGGAGTGGTCGACCCAATGAAGCATCCAAGATACACGTAACTATGTCACACACTCACCTTAAACTCCACCGTTACATGTCGAACTGAACGACTAGACACTGTCAAAGACATTTCGCATTATGGTGTCACACGAACTTTGTTTTATTACTAGTAGTATCACGAGTAGTTCTGTAATTAGGAAACATACACTGCTGGTTAGATTATGACTCTGCCCCTTACGCATGGTTACACAACGGGGTTCAGATTGAGCAGCAGTGGCTGAGACAGATAGATATGCAGCCTGAAATAGCTCACATGATGTTTAAAGAAAGTGAACCATACATGTATTAGCTCTGTTAGATGATTGTTTAGATGTTTGAGAATTGGTTGATGTTGATGTTACAAGTGCTCTGAGGTTCCTAGGTGAATATCCGACATGTTAGACGGGTTCACCGGCATCCCCCCCACCAACCGCACCTACTGGCTAGGCGGCGGAACGAGACTCTGCACCTGGGAGTCATACTGGGTATACCACCCACGAATTGTCCCAAACCCTCCTTACCCTTCCCGCCCCATCCATAGTTATGCAGATCACATGTCATACCCCCAGAAAACGTATTTCCATAAACAGCACCGGCATTTGCCAATAATCACCACGCGCAAGGCATCACTCCAGTTCGATAGAGCTCACCCTAGCACTTGGTACTACATACTATTATTAATCCACTATGAAATTATTGACCTATAATGTAAAAGGGTTGAATACCCCAGGTAAACGACGTCTTTTGCTACAAGAGCTCAGGACGAAGGGGATAGATGTTGCCTGTATTCAGGAGACTCATTTCAAAAACACCAAAACCCCCGAAATATATACCAAACTTTTCCCAATTCAGTACCATGCGGTTTCAGAGACGAAGTCCAAAGGGACGTCTATTCTAATCCACAAAGAGGTGGCGTTTGTAGAACAGGGGAAATTGGTTGACCCACAAGGCAGATTTATTATCCTGATGGGCCTTTTCAATAACACACCATACACACTTGTCTCAGCATACTTCCCTAACACGGGAGCAGAGGTGTTCCTTCGACGCCTCTTGCAACAAATTGAGAAAATTAAAATAGGAGGGTTGGTCCTCTGTGGAGATTTCAATTTTATTACCTCTCCTGAGGAAGACACGTCAGCGATACACCAAAGCGTAAGACAGGGACACTTGGTGGCCTTGGGTAAATCGTTAACTGCACAACTTACATTGCACAACTTATATGACAGCTGGAGGGTCCTTCACCCTGGGGAAAGGGATTATACTTTCCATTCAAAGGTACACAATACCTACACCCGCATAGATACATTTTATGTAGACCAATCGACTTTGGCACAGGTTTCGAATTGTCACATTGGTGAGATAACGTGGTCGGACCACAGCCCGGTATACCTAGATCTCTCCGACTCCTTCCAGTTTAAAGGGAGAGGGACTTGGCGGTTAAATGAAACGTTGTTACAAGACCGCACATTCCTGTCCCAGGTAAAAAAGGAATTAGAGGATTACTTCCAAACGAACTCCAAGGGAGAGGTGTCAGATTCCACTGTGTGGTTAGCACACAAAGCTGTGGTGCGAGGACTCTTTATAGGACGTGCATCACACCTAAAAAAGAGTAGACAGAAAACACAAATAGAATGCCAGAAACTATTGGCTATAGCGACTGCCCAAAATAAAGCAAACCCTTCTCATGCACTGGCTAACCAGGTACAGACCCTGACGGACCGACTGACAGAGCTAAACGCCACAAAAACGGCCTACTTTCTGCAAAAAATGCAAGCAACCTCTTACCACCATAGCGGTAAAGCCACTAAATATCTTGCAAATAGGTTGAAGGCAAGACTAGCAGCGTCCAAAATATCTTATCTGCACAACACCGAGGGCACAAAGATACAAAACCCCCTAGACATCTCACAAACATTTGCGAATTACTATTCACACTTATACAACCTAAAAGACCAACCTAACGTCCCCCCGCTGAACGAATCTTCGATTCGCTCGTACTTACAGAAGCTCCCCCTCCCGCAAATTGATGACTCTCACCTCACAGCCCTTCTTGAACCCATCACGTTAGATGAAGTCCTAGACACCATCAAACATCTGCCCGCGGGGAAATCTCCGGGGGCAGATGGATTACCCAATGCATACTACAAAGTATTCGCGGAATTAATTGGCCCGTGGTTGGTGCGGACCTTTCGAGCAGCGGCGGACACAGGGCGACTCCCACCCGAGATGCTGCTGGCTACGATCGTAACCTTGCCCAAACCAGGGAAACCCCCCGACCAATGCAAAAACTTTCGACCTATTTCCTTACTGAACACTGATGCTAAGATCTATGCTAAAATCCTGGCCACCAGATTGAGCAAAATCCTCCCGACTCTAATACATGACGATCAAACAGGGTTTGTACTGGGGAGACAGGGAACAGACAACTCCAGGAAATTGTCCCTCATACTGGAGAAGATGAGGGGGTCGGGCCCAGGGGGTCTGCTGTTGGCTCTGGACGCGGAGAAAGCCTTTGACCGCCTGGGCTGGCCCTTCCTCAGACAGGTGTTGGAGCGGTTCGGATTCCCACAACAATTTATTACCCAAATGTTTGCCCTGTACTCAAGTCCCACGGCCCAGGTGCTACAAGCTGGGTTCTTGTCCCAACCTTTCACGATCTCGAATGGCACGAGACAGGGGTGCCCTCTGTCCCCCCTGCTTTATGTGTTGGCCTTGGAACCGTTACTTACAGCTATTCGAACACATAAGGGGATCGAGGGAGTAGACTGGCATGGGAAACACATAAAGATTAGCGCATTCGCAGATGATATTCTGCTCTATATAACCAACCCTGACAAATCCTTACCCTACATTATGGAGCTCATCACCGAATACGGAAAGTTGTCCTATTACTCCCTTAACACCACCAAAACACAAGCTATGAGCCTCCGCCTAGGCCCACAAACACTAGCAGGCCTCCAGAAGAAATACCCATTTGAATGGAGAACTGGAAATATTAAATATCTGGGCCTGATATTCACCAAAAACCCGAATGAAATGTTCCCTTCCAATTACAATAGAGTCTGGAGGGAGTGTGCCGAGATCCTCAAGGGCTGGGGTCGCCTCTTCCTATCATGGTCAGAGCGCATAATAGCACTAAAAATGACCATATTACCAAAACTACAGTACTTATTCAGGAACCTCCCTTGGCGAGCGCCAAACTCCTACTTCAAAGACATACAAAAAACGATGTTGCACTTCACTTGGGGTATGGGTAAAGCGAGAATTTCGCAAAAAGTGTTAATGGCCCCTGTGAGGAAGGGGGGGATGGCGTTTCCCCACGTTAAATCATATTACCAAGCAGCGATATTGACTTCCTTGCTCACACATCTCACTAGTACGAATCAACCCCAGTGGGTACAAATGGAAAACCAAGCTATAGCTCCATTCCAGATTGCTAACCTACTGTGGCTGCATAAGTCCATTAGACCAGGCATCCCAAATCTGCCTACGCAAATTGGCTTAGCACTACACACCTGGGAAACACATAGGCATTGCTTCGAATCGAACCACCCCCTGTCCATGGCAACTCCCATAGCAGCTATCACCTATTGTATCCCAACATTCCATGCAACACCATGGCAAGTACGGGGAGCTACGCACCTCTCGCATCTACACGCAGCGGGCAAGCTACTGCCCTTCTCGAAATTATGCACACTTTACGATATACCACAAACATCCCAATACTCCTACATACAGCTCCAATCCTTCTTACATAGGAATAAGAACGAACAAACACACAATCACAGACAAGCAGAGAAACTCTCGATATGGGAAAAAATAGGGATTTCTGGAATACCCCCAATTACATTCAAACCACTATCTGAAAGCTACAAACTCATCCAACCATACCAGTCGTATCATGACTCCACACAAGCACAACAATGGAATTCTGACCTGCACACTAGAATATCAGAGGACACATGGAGGCACACAACATCCTCGGTGCGGAAAGCAGTTAAATCTGCCCCACTTATAGAACAATATTACAAAACTGTATATAGGTGGTACATGGTACCAACCCGCCTGCACAAATTGTACCCCCTCTCACCTCCGACCTGCTGGAGATGCGCACAAGACCTTGGCTCAGTGACGCATATCTGGTGGAGATGCCCCAAACTGGAGAGGTATTGGAAAACTGTACAAAAAATCATAGCCGACACCACAGACGTTGTCCTCGACCTAGACCCATTAGTTTTTCTCCTACTAGACACCCCGCCGGACTTACCTGCCGCACCAAAAAAGCTAATTTACCACATCCTACTAACGGCTCAAAGAGTAATAGCAAAGTCCTGGAAGTCCACCGCTGTCCCTAACATCCAACACCTCCTACAAGACATAGATAAGCAGAGAATCTATGAAACACAATACCAGACAATACACCCACATGCACGACGTTATGGGGAAACATGGGAGTTGTGGAGCTTCTGGAGACGAAACAACGCGGACCCTTCGGTGCCGCACGCTCCGGGGACAGCACAATAATACCTTCCTCGTGACACGCATAGGATAAGTGTACGATGCATATTCATATATATCTCTATGTAAAGGTGGGTCACAGACATGGTTTGGGTAAATAGCAGAAGTGGGAGAAAGAAAAAGAGGGGAAGATAGGACTAGATGCAGGGTCGAGCTTGCCCGCAGGAGAAGCACCGAGAATTCATGGCCATCGAGAGGATAAACGACAATAGGAATATGTACCAACTGTATATCATCCGTTAGCCTGTTAAGACGTAATTGTAAGGTAGGGTTAGCAATGACTTCTACTTAATACTATAACTCTGATGGAATTGGAATGTATGGCCGAAATGGAAATGAAATGTAAATCTGTACTGTGACTGCTTACCCCCCCCCCCCTCCCCCCCTTTTTTCTTCTGTACCCACCCTCCCCCCCCCATTTTATGATATCTTGAAAAACCAATAAACTTCAAATTCAAAAAAAAAAAAAAAAGAAACATAAGTCGTAAATCAACGACGCCTGTTTATGAATCGCCAAAGGTTGTTAAGTTCCTTAGAGAGACTGTCCCACAATTTTCTAGAGGTTCAGGAAACATATCTGAACATCTGGAAAATTATGATAGAGCAATGAATTCATTGGGCATGTATGATGACATTCCAAAGAAATGGTTCATTACATGGACCTTTGATTCAATGTGCCGTGTTTATCTTGAAAGTCTTCAAGCTATGCAATTAATGTCCTGGTCCAAAATGAAATATGAAATAATAATGGAATATGGTAAGTATAAAACCGTTGCTTCTGCAAAGAAGGCGCTTTATAACTTAAAGTGCCGTCCAGATCAAAGCCCCAGAGAATTTTTAGTAATTCTTAAAAATGCATACTCCGTGGCCCAAAGAAAACCCAGGTATGAAAGCACAGACTTCAAAGATCTGTATTTTCATGCCATGCCGGTAAGTATACAAATGAATCTAGCAAGAGATTATGATTGTAAGCTACCATTAGAATGGCTAGTCAGTCAGTGCATGAAATTGTATACCATACACCATGCACATGACGAAAATCAGCCAAAGGTTAAGAAACCTGGTGATAAAATGGTGTCAGAGACTAAAATTCAGTTAGGTTTAGAAACCCAACAGAAAAAGAGGACCTATTCTGAGGTTTTGAAAACACCAAAGCCTCAGAAACAGGAAAACGCCAGAAGCAATTCTGCAAACTCCTCTGACAATAACTCTGAAAAATCCAATGCCAATGGGAATAAACGCCCCTGGGTTAATAAAAACCAAGGCAATTCCCAATGGAGAAGGAATCCTCAGGGAAATAGGAGATATGGAAACAGAAACTACCAATCTGCTTCCAATAACTCCCAACAGTCTCAGCCATCTCAGCCAAATTCTAATGGGCAAAGACAAAACGGCAATGGGGGAAATAATTTGCGTCGTCAGGTTGGTCAATTGACAGATCAGATGGGCAAATTAATGGAGCAAATGACAAAAATCAACCAAGTCTTTGCTATCAATCCTTTTTTAGGAACAGCTCAAATTGCAGAGACACCTGTGCAATTGCAACAGCAACAACAAGTGCCGCAGTAAATATAGCTACAGTGACTAAACAGGATAGGTTGTCAGTAGATGTAATGCCTAACCCTGTTTCCTTTCCAGGTACTAACAGTCAAATAAACAATAGTTGTGTTAGGAAACCTATTGCCAATCCCGTCACTTCACTTCCGGGTGAAGGAGGCGCAACGTGTTCCTCTGTTTTTTCATTTCAGCCAAAGGCTAAAATAGCCCCAGCAACCACTAGTTTCCAGGATCCAGCCCTGAAAGGGTTAACTGATGAGATGCCGACCACTAGTTCCCGCTTGACAGTTCAAGATAATCCTACAAAGGATGGGCCTGTGGGTAAGACTAAGCATTCCTCAGTACAGGTAGAAACTACTGCTGTGACCGGTAATGTATGGAAAACAAGTAATATGTTGACACATTCTAAATTCTTATGTGAATTAGAGGAACATGAAGGAAGGTACTACATGTCTGTAGAAATACAGGATTCGCTACCCCAGCCTTTCAAAGGGTTAATAGATACTGGTTCACAAGCCACGATCTTATCCAATACCTACTTCCAGCAGGTAATGGACTTAGCAACGGATAAACCGAAGCTAAGAAATTTCCCCAATGCTTTGTTGAGTGTTGGAGGAAATGCACTTCATGTTATTGGCAATACTTGGTTAAAGTTTAAAATAGGTAACAAAACCTTTAGACACCCAGTGATAGTGGTAGATCTCCCCTATAACCGACTGATTCTAGGTATAGATGTACTCAGAAGACTTAACACAATTATTGACTCTGTAAATGGAATTGTATGGCCGCAAGCTAAGTTTCCTATAACCTATGAGAAATCACATGTACAATCTGATCGTAACTGCCATGTGATAGAAGAAAGACCTGACTCAATAGAGGTACATTTTAGGAATAGTCAGTCACCTGACGTGACTATCCTGCAGGTGAATGATGCAATCGCACCTGTAGATGAGCATTCCGTAAGAATTGCTCCAGAGAGGATCCAGAATGTCTCTCTGGAAGGTGATGTTTTAACCATTTCTCTCCACAGGGTCTATGTTGAATCTGTAGATCTGGCAGGTCATGCTCAATTCCTTGCCAGAATTGAAAGGGTTAATGACAACTTGTTCTTTCCTATTCAAATAAATGACTTAGGAAGAAATAGGAATGCAAAGTTGGTCTTACAGAGTGAGAACAGCTATATTAGCAGAAGTCTGTTAAAGCAGATCGCTAATCCTAAAATGATCAGGTACGCTTCCCCACATGACAGGTGGATCCAGAACCTGGATGGCGAATCAGAGAGTCACAATGTGATAGCAAAATGTTTACTATCTATTTCCATCGGAAATAAGACAGTTAAACATTTATTCCTAGTGATAGACGAACCTCGCTATCAGGTTTACATTGGCAATGATGTCATACATCGCTTTGCCATACACCTTGACCTGATTAATTCCAACTTGTGGACAAGGTTAAAAGGCAATCCTTGTGGATACCTTCACGAGGAAAACGCCCTGAAATCAGGACAAATACTCCCATATGCGGTAAGTATCCAAGTGCCTGATGACATAACCATTCCACAAGGGACAAGTAATTTTCTTTTACCCCTACAGGTCAAGGAGGGTCAGAGATTAGAAAACTCTGATGCCCTAATCTGTTTATCCAACAGGATACAACAATTGGGGATGGTGGTAACACATACACCAATGGTAAGTATTGGTAAGAATTCCACCTATATAATGGTTAACAATGTTACACCCAATAGTGTTACTTTACCAAAAGGAACATTATTTGGTCTAGCATTGGACGCTGAGTACTATACATTTGGTTTCCAAAACCAAATTATAGGCCTCATCCCTGAAGAATACTTAACTGAGGACGAAATTGTCGATCAAATATTCCATTCCTCCCCAGAAGGATTATTCACTATCCTATCTGTATATCCCTTCAACGTCGAAGACGGCTTGTGTAAAATCGAAGAAGCATCAATCACCTTCGATCATCCGCTCAATGAGCAGGAATCACAAGAGTATCACGACCAAAGAGAAAGGGTAAGTCAACACCGAACTGACCTAACTTCTAGGCTTGAAGAAGCTTATGAGATAGGCCAGCCTGAAATCTTTCCAGGATTTCAGGAAAGGCTAGAAGAGCAAATATCTTTAGCTGACGGTTGCTCCAACGATGCTGAGCGGCAGCAGCTAAAGGAAATCCTTTTGGAATTCCAAGATATTTTTGCCAAAGATTCCTACGACTGTGGGTTAACTAACCTCCACGTAGCCAGAATACAAACTGATCCAAATTTACCACCTGTATTTATCAAACAATATAGACTCCCATTAGCGTCATACGATGGTCTACAAGACATCATTCAAAATTTAAAGGAAAGGGGCATTATACGTCCAGTGCACAGTTCGTATAATAATCCGATCTTGGGGATTCTGAAACCTAATGGACAATGGCGTTTATGCGCTGACTTACGACAGCTAAATAAACGCGTCTATATGTCTGGTTGGCCAGTGCCATACATAGACCAATGTTTGGTACAAATGCAGGGATCCAAAATATTCATTGCCATTGTGCGCAGGGATATTGGACTGTACCAGTCCATAATGAAGACCAATAGAAATTGGCCTTCACATTTGGAAAGCAGCAGTATACCTGGACCCGTATGCCTTTCGGTTACATAAACTCTGGTCATGAATTCGCTGTGTTCATGCATAAAGCTATGCCTGACGCACTCGAGAGAGGAACGTTATCATATGTCAACGATGTCTTGTTGAAAAGCACTTCCTTTGATAAGCATATCATAGAGATTAGACATGTTCTCACTCAGTTGAGAGAGGCAGGGATTAAACTGTCTTTACATAAGGCGCAATGGTGTCGCACTCATGTCAATTTCCTCGGACATGAGGTAACCTCTGAAGGATTAAATCCCCAGAGGAAGAAGGTTGAAGCCGTACTGAAGGCTAAAACACCCTCAAACATCAGGGAATTAAGATCGTTCCTTGGTATGACTAATTACTCCCGTAAGTTTATAGATAACTATGCAGAAATAACAAAACCACTCTTACACCTGCTTAAAAAGGAAACTACCTGGAACTGGGGGGAGCCTCAGGACCTAGCGGTAAGTGAACTGAGGAGGAAGCTCACTCAGGCACCCTGTTTAGCATACCCAGAGGGGGGTAAACCCTTCTATCTGGAGACAGGATATACCGATTTAAGCATAAGTGCTGTTCTGTATCAGAAGCAGGACAGTTTAAACAAAGTTATTGCATATGCTAGCAAGACTTTGTCACCTGTTGAAGTTAAATTCAACACGTGTGAGAAGGCGTTATTGTCGACTGTCTGGGCACTACAAAATTTTCGTAGCTATATCCAAGGTGAGAAAATAATTGTAGAAACAGCTCACCAACCTCTACAGTATCTGCAGAGTGAAAGAATTAGAGACGGTAATCTCTCTAACAGTCGGATTACTGCATGGACTCTATCCTTACAGGGATGGCCGTTAGAAGTCCGTTATAAACATAATAAGAGAAGCCCAGTTGCCCAAGGTTTAGCAGAATTACATGACTGTACTGCTCCATCTCTGGATGATAATGACACCGGAGATGACTTCCTAGAAGAGCAATTGCTATCCCCTTATAAAGTTTATGACGAGGAATACTGTCGACCATTACCGTGGGTATACATTGATGGTTGTTCATATCACCACGTCGCTGGTGCTGAACGGAAGTTAGTTGCAGGTATCGGAATCGCCTGGATAGGTGATTATCCCAATGTATCTATAGGATACAGTATTGGTCCCAAAAGCAGTCAGATAGCCGAATTCTGTGCAGTATATAAGACCATTCACATGGCAATAGAATATAGTATCAAAGAATTTGTTATCATAACTGATTCCAACTATGTTCGCAACAGTTTCGTTGAATATCTGCCTAGCTGGAAACGTAACCAAATGCTGAAAAGCAATAACAAACCTGTTAAACATGGGAAATTGTTTTGCAAAATCGATGAGTTGGTTAAGGACCATGGTTTAACCATATATTGGAAGAAAACCAAAGGCCATTCTAAAGTAGAAGGTATTGACAAGGATGGTAATGACTTAGCCGATTCACTGGCAAAACAAGCAGCCATCAATGGTGAAACTCTAAACATTGATGATCTTATGGGTTCAATTCATGTTGAAGCCATAACTAGACGACAGGCTAGAGATAATGCCGACTTAAATGTCGTGCAATGGAGTCAAGAAGACCCTACTGTCAATCCCATCACAGATGAGGATTGCAAAGATAATGAAGATTTACGAATCTTGATGAGATATAAAGTCCAATTTAGTATCATGGATGGGTTGCTGGTCAGAACTTCTAAACATGGTATTCAACAATGGGTAGTCCCAACTGTATACCGAGGGTTAATGCTCCAACACGCACATGATGCACCTACATCTGGGCATCGTGGTGATAAGATCACATATGAGATAGTGCGTGATTATGCATATTGGCCACACATGTTAAGAGATGTTAAGACATACTGTCAGGGATGCTTGATTTGTCCGCAATATCAACCCCATGGTCCAACCCATCGTGCACCACTTCAGAAGAGGGGGGTGTCATTACCCTGGTCTGATATCCAAATTGACTTTATAGGTCCTGTAACAAGATCTTCAAGAGGTAACAAATACATGTTAACCGTTACATGTATGTACACAAAGTGGATAGAATGTTTGCCTTGTAAAGAGAACACGAGTACCGTGTGCGCCACTTTGTTGATTAACCTTGTCTTTTCCAGGTTCGGTCTGCCTCAAAGAATTGAGTCAGACAGAGGTAGTCATTTTACCAGCGAAGTAATGGCTAAGATGTGGAATATTCTAGGTGTTAAACGAAAGCTTCATATTGCATACCGCGCTGCGTCTAGCGGGGGGTAGAGCGATATAACCAGTCTTTCGTTAATATTCTGAAAAAGTACGTTAAGGAGTCTGGTAAAGACTGGGACATTAAATTGCCCCTAGTTTTAATGGCGATTAGAGCTACACCTAGCACTGCTTCCAAATTGTCACCTTTTGAATTGATGACAAGAAGAAAGATGGTTTTACCACAGCATTTACTATATCGTACTTCGGATCACAATTTGATCAATGCTGCCACTACGCATCAGTATATCAAAGATTTGCGCAAGCATTTACAACATGCGTTTGCTTTTGCCCAAAAGAATCTAGAGAAAGCAGCAACAGGGGTTAAGACCTATTACGATTTAAAAACCACGAAAAAGGAATATGAGATAACAGATCAAGTCTATCTGTATAATTTTGCGCGAAATCAAGTCAAGGAAAATACATTTTTACCTTCTTGGAAAGGGCCATATGTCATCATTGACAAAATTTCCCCAGTAGCGTACAAAATAAAAATTCCTAAGGATGGTGATTTTATTGAAAAGTGGGTTCACATTAACCAGTTGCGTGCTTGTCATCCTAAATCTCAATTAAGGATTATAGGTGTGGATTCGGATGCAGAAGGGTGAACGACTAACCTGGATGAATGCTTGATTCACGTGGTATCGTATGATGTGAAATGTTGTGATGTGCCATGATCCAATGTACGTTCATGTCATTAACCATTTCCTTGCCATCCAATAACTACATTTTCTAAGCAGGTTACTAGCTTGTTTAACTGCTATAGGCATATTGCTGAGGAGTCAGTAATAAATGTAGTGAGGGATGAAGTTATAAAAATAGAATTAGAAAGAATACATATGTTGATGAATCGTAATAATGTGTTGTCCTAGGCCAAGTGATGTCACACTGTTATAAGTTTGTATACTTAACAAACCTTGAATCATTAGTAGATAAGTCTGAAACGAGTTCCTGATCCGTGACTGTTGAAAGATGTCCAAGAAAGATGTGGCGTGTTTCTGGATCGTACTGCTCCTGTGCCAAGAGCTACGGACCGACCCGATCGCAGAGATGGGACCATCCTCCGGCATCCTGATTCAAGAGACACCAGGGTTCATCTTAACAGAAAAGAGGATCCTTACCCGACGTGTGTTCATCAGCTTGGACCCCAAGATTTCCATCGAGAAGGCGTACAACATTTCATCGATGCAGCTTCCTGAGTTACAGACTTGGTACCAGATGCACCTCCAAAGAGCACAAGACCGTGTGCGAAATATCTTGGAGCAAGCCCAGAAACCATTTGTATCCAGTTCTATTTCGATGAGTAACCGACCCAAAAGGTTCCTCACTGCTATAATTGTTGCATTAGTTTGTGCCACTGTTGGTGCAGTTGTCGCAACTGGAATGTCTGCAGCCAACTCTATTACTGTCCAAAAGCTGGATATGGAAATCTATGCGCTAAAACAACACATTAACGATATTCATCAGGTGATAACACAGCAAAGAACACTTCTCCAAGACGTGTTAACTATTGTGGAAGACACAGTTGTTACAACAAATTTGCATTCGGAGTTAATTGCCAAATCCACTGAGTTGCACCAAAGTCATGACTTATTTAAGCGTGAACTTCTATTTCTGCATGACCCAATATTGTTCCACACACTTGCTTTTCTTGACGAAGTGCAAACTGGAATGATCGAATTGGCAGGGGGACGCATACCTCTGTATTTTGTATCCAAGGATATTGTTCATGCGATGCTCGCCAATGTGGATGGAGAAACAATTGAGCCCATGCAATTAAATCTGGCCTTTGAGATGGGGAGCGCTATACCTCTCTTAATTGACCCGGAACGTATGGAGATCTGCTTTTTATTGGCCATACCATATGTAACTCCCAAAAACATTTTTCAAATGAAAACAATTTACAACGTTGGTACATGGAAGGAAAATATCCATGTAAAAGTCCAAACCCCAGACGTTTTGGCTTTTCAACCGTGGATACCAGATTGGTATTCAATACCCATTTTGAATGACTGTGAGAAATTCAAAGACAATAATTTCCAATGTGATGGAAAACCTTTTGTGTACGATTCTACCAATGCTTTGTGTGGGATCGAGTACCTTAAACATGGCTCTGAAACATGTCAAGTGACTATGTCAAAAACCGACAGTAATGCGTTAGTGCATGCTATCTTAGTAAAAGATAAATGGTTGGTAAGCACATGTCTTAAAAACATGAGTGTTTTTCGCAGGGACCAGGTGACTAATAAAGTAATTGCCTTACCAGCACCTGTATCACTGATCAAGGTACCCCACGACTCTCGTATCACCATCGGTGACGTTACGCTATACCCAGTGTACACTGACGTCCTCGAAAGTGCTATTGAGATGGTGGATCCCTTCCAGAATCTAGATATCCCTCTAGATCCTAATCTTAAGTTCTTGCTGGACCATAAGCCCAACCACACTATCCAAATGTCGATCAAGAAAGATAACATTTCTGTGGACACATTTAAATACTCTGAGTTAGATACTGACCTTATTGATCGTGTTGACTGGTTCATACATGTTAAGTTTGTTATTGGGTGTGTTATGATAATAATGATATTATGGTTGATTGTACTAAGCGTAAAGTTCAAAACACTTACAGGTACAAAAGCATACGAAAATGTTCATTCCACGCATGAGCCTATGTCAGAAATGATGTGATTGCACAATATGTCTTGTGACTTCCATAGTGCCTACTCATTAGCTAAATTATTTGGCTATGACAGGCACTAAAGGGGGGTTATGTCAGGGTATTTATATCGGCAGACATTTTGTGCTATGAAAGAAATACAAAGTGTATATTCTGAAGCCATTGCAAAACAGACCAGACTCCATTTTGTTATTCTCAAGTTAACAAAGACACAACATTTCTTTCCTTTCTCTATTGCTGACCGCTTAGCCAAAGCTGAATGGAATGTGTATATAAACAACAAAGAGATAAGACATTGAGAACGGGGGATGGACAGACTGTATAAATTCTATTCCCAGACTTAGGTGACAGAGGAGATTAAACAATTAAATGTTACTTTCGATATTGTACAACGTCCCATTATAGTTTAAGGTGAAACTTAGTTCACAAACTATCAATTTTAGGAATTATAGAAGAATTTGCAGACGCATAGTCTGAAGAAATTCTCTTGATCTGACGGAAAAAATGAGTTATAGCCACCATAAAGATAACGTAAATGACGTCAAAAATAGCCACCAGGAAAAGTTAACTCTTTCCTGGATAGGTATGTCTAGTGGAACAATACTGCCATCTAGAGTCTGAATATAAAATTGTTACCTAGAAGGCAACCACACCCCACATTTGTGATTGGCTATCACCTAAGGAATTTTTCCCTTTAAAAAGTTAAGACAAGGGAAGAGAGGGAAGATTCGAAAATTCAAGGATTGAAGAGAGGCATTACAACACTCTCGGGAGATTCAGAGAGATCCAGGCAGAATCGGGCGACCAGAGTAACCAAGAAACTCTCACATTCCATGCAGAGAAAGAGATCTATGACATTTAGCTACCTGAGGATATCTGATGAGAAAATATCTACTTAACTGGTAAATATACAGACATTTAATTAATTAATTAAAATTAATTAAAATTAATAGCATGATATATGACTGGATAAATCATGTTTGATTTCATATTTAGAAATCGTAATTATTAAAGAATATATATATGGTTATAGCATCCCATCTGCAGCTGGGATTAATATAGCCATTAATGTATTTGTGTGATTAATATCACGTTAGCATATCATGACCATTTATCCAGCTGTATTGATTGGCTCTAAAATAAGATAAAATATCTAATTAGACAAATTAATTAAAATATCAGCTTATAGAACATAGTAGATTTTCTCATTGGATGCAAGGAAATGTTGAAATGGTTGATGACTGGTTAAATGTTATTTTAATTAAAATCACACAAGAGTAGATCTTAAATCCCTAGAAGAGGTCTAGCCAGCACTGAAAGGGTTATTTCTAAACTGCCAGTTGAAAGTTTTTATGGCTTTACGCTGGAAGGAATTCTCTTCTCTTCTCCCCGTGAAACTTTCCTTCTCTGTGAAGAAAGGGTCGTAAATCAATCTTGACACCTAATGTGTAGATTCTAAACTACGTCTTAGTCATTAGGAGATGTTTTTAATTACCATATTGTATTGCATATTAATGTTATACTGAAATTCCATTGACTATTATCATGCATGTTACTCATCATTATTATTTAAATTGTTAAGAAATAAAAATTATCTATTTTTATAACAATTTGTGAATTAATTATATGGTTTACATTTTCACTTATAACGATAACGATTAGGGATCTGAGAATTGAAAATCGTGGGCAATTCTCATCTGTTTACTATTATTATCCCATAAATATCCCCACAGTCTGTGTGTCCGGCCTACAGCGTGTACTCTGCCAACCTTTGCCACTTCAAAGTGCCACTCTTATCTGGTGTCACAATAGCGTGCATTTAAAAACCCCAAAACTTTTTTCACTGTTATAGATTGAATAGCAGTTAGTTGTCTCCAAGCGGGTGTGTCAGGCCTACAGCGTGTACTCTGCCAACCTTTGCCAGTGCACATTGCCACTCATATCTGGTGTCACAATAGCGTGCATTTAAAACCTAAAAACTTGTTTCACTGTAATAGATTGAATAGCAGTTAGTTTTCTGCAAGCGTCTGTGTGTCAGGCCTACAGCGTGTACTCTGCCAACCTTTGCCAGTTCAAAGTGCCACTCATATCTGGTGTCACAATAGCTTGCATTTAAAAAATATATATTTTTTTCACTGTAATAGATTGAATAGCAGTTAGGTTTCTGCAAGCGTCTGTGTGTCAGGCCTACAGCGTGTACTCTGCCAACCTTTGCCACTTCAAAGTGCCACTCTTATCTGGGGTCACAATAGCGTGCATTTAAAAACCCAAAAACTTTTTTCACTGTAATAGATTGAATAGCAGTTAGTTTTCTGCAAGCGTCTGTGTGTCAGGCCTACAGCGTGTACTCTGCCAACCTTTGCCAGTTCAAAGTGCCACTCATATCTGGTGTCACAATAGCTTGCATTTAAAAAATATATATTTTTTTCACTGTAATAGATTGAATAGCAGTTAAGTTTTCTGCAAGCGTCTGTGTGTCAGGCCTACAGCGTGTACTCTGCCAACCTTTGCCACTTCAAAGTACCACTCTTATCTGGTGGCACAATAGCGTGCATTTAAAAACCCAAAAACTTTTTTCACTGTAATAGATTGAATAGCAGTTAGTTTTCTGCAAGCGTCTGTGTGTCAGGCCTATAGCGTGTACTCTGCACACCTTTGCCAGTTCAAAGTGCCACTCATATCTGGTGTCACAATAGCTTGCATTTAAAAAAAAAATTCATTGTAATAGATTGAATAGCAGTTAGTTTTCTACAAGCGTCTGTGTGTCAGGCCTACAGCGTGTACTCTGCCAACCTTTGCCAGTTCAAAGTGCCACTCATATCTGGTGTCACAATAGCTTGCATTTAAAAAATATATATTTTTTTCACTGTAATAGATTGAAAAGCAGTTAGGTTTCTGCAAGCGTCTGTGTGTCAGGCCTACAGCGTGTACTCTGCCAACCTTTGCCACTTCAAAGTGCCACTCTTATCTGGGGTCACAATAGCGTGCATTTAAAAACCCAAAAACTTTTTTCACTGTAATAGATTGAATAGCAGTTAGTTTTCTGCAAGCGTCTGTGTGTCAGGCCTACAGCGTGTACTCTGCCAACCTTTGCCAGTTCAAAGTGCCACTCATATCTGGTGTCACAATAGCTTGCATTTAAAAAATATATATTTTTTTCACTGTAATAGATTGAATAGCAGTTAGTTTTCTGCAAGCGTCTGTGTGTCAGGCCTACAGCGTGTACTCTGCCAACCTTTGCCACTTCAAAGTGCCACTCTTATCTGGTGTCACAATAGCGTGCATTTAAAAACCCAAAAACTTTTTTCACTGTTATAGATTGAATAGCAGTTAGTTGTCTCCAAGCGGGTGTGTCAGGCCTACAGCGTTTACTCTGCCAACCATTGCCAGTGCACATTGCCACTCATATCTGGTGTCACAATAGCGTGCACTTTAAAACCTAAAAACTTTTTTCACTGTAATAGATTGAATAGCAGTTAGTTTTCTGCAAGCGTCTGCTTGTCAGGCCTACAGCGTGTACTCTGCCAACCTTTGCCAGTTCAAAGTGCCACTCATATCTGGTGTCACAATAGCTTGCATTTAAAAAATATATATTTTTTTCACTGTAATAGATTGAATAGCAGTTAGGTTTCTGCAAGCGTCTGTGTGTCAGGCCTACAGCGTGTACTCTGCCAACCTTTGCCACTTCAAAGTGCCACTCATATCTGGTGTCACAATAGCTTGCATTTAAAAAAAAAAATTCATTGTAATAGATTGAATAGCAGTTAGTTTTCTACAAGCGTCTGTGTGTCAGGCATACAGCGTGTACTCTGCCAATCTTTGCCAGTTCAAAGTGCCACTCATATCTGGTGTCACAATAGCTTGCATTTAAAAAATATATATTTTTTTCACTGTAATAGATTGAATAGCAGTTAGTTTTCTGCAAGCGACTGTGTGTCAGGCCTACAGTGTGTACTCTGCCAACCTTTGCCAGTTCAAAGTGCCATATCTGGTGTCACAATAGCGTGCATTTAAAAACCAAAAAACCTTTTTAACTGTTATAGATTGAATAGTAGTTAGTTGTCTGCAAGCGTCTAGCCCCATAAACACACTGCCCCCACACACCATACACATTCACACACTGCCCCCCATACACCCACACACACCATACACATTTTGTCACGACTAGTAATGTGGTCCAGCACGCAGAAACTATGTAAACATATACATAAGTCAGAAAAGGAAAAATAACAGGACAGAGCGTAAACCGGACCTTAGAATGGCCGGACTAATACGCTAGAGACAGAGAATGGTCAAAGGGAAAGCCGAGGTCAAGGAAGCCAGAAAATACTCAATACCGATAAAACAAGCCAAGTCAGGGAAACCAGAGATCAGAATAACCAGGGAAACGCCAAGGATCAGGATACCAGGAAATCAGAAACACGAAACTAGCACTTTCAGGAAACCAGGAAACTGAAACCACGACATGGCAAAGTACTAGGGTGAATTAGGGGTTTAAATACCCCTCTCTAAGCTATGATTGGTCAGAGGGCGACCTCTGACCCCAGAACGTGCGTGTGCGTTGACGTCGTGACGTCACGCACACGTTAGTATAATTCTCGGGGGCGGGGCTATCCATAGACGCGACCACGTGGTCGGCGCCATATTGGATTCGGGCGTGATGCCCGGAAGAACTACACGCGCGGTTCCCGGCTCGCCGACGAGCAGGTAAGCTCGTGTAGTCGGAGCGGTCGTGCCGGTCGGGCACGACCGTGAGGCTCGGCGGGCCGGTGACCGCAACACATTTACACACATTGCCTCACACACACACACATACACTGCCCACCCATACACACACAGCCCCCCATACTAACATTGCCACACACATACACAGCCCCCTCATACACACATTGCCCCACACACCATACACATTCACATACAACACCCCGTCACACACACTGAACCTTTCACACACACTGCACCCCTTACACATTGCACCACTGCTCCTATACCCTACTACAGCCTCATATCCCAGCAGACCCCAGGTAAGTTGTCAAACTGTTCTTAAACGGTTTGACTACTTACTCTGAAAGGGGGGCCCGGCCCTCCTGGCACCATAACGACTACACAGAGCAGTAGTGGTTATTGTGCATGGATTATTTCTTTAAATAATCTACAAGTGCCCCAGTAGCCAGCAAGCCAGCCCACAGGCTGGACAGCCAGCCAGCCAGCCCACAGGCCGGCCAGCCAGCCCACAGGCTGGCCAGTTAGGCTTACAGCCAGCAAGCCCACAGCCTGCCAACCGCAGCCAGCAAGCCACAGCCTGCCAGCCAGGAAGCCACAGCCAGCAAGCCAACAGCCTGCCAGCCGCAGCCAGCAAGCCAACAGCCTGCCAGCCGCAGCCAGCAAGCCCACAGCCTCCCAGCTGCAGCCAGCAAGCCCACAGCCTGCCAGCCGCAGCCAGCAAGCCCACAGCCTCTCGGCAGTAGCCAGCAAGCCCAGGGGCGGACTGAGAACCCTCAGGGCCCCCGGGCAAAATAAATCAAGGGCCCCCTTACAGGCCCCACCCATACTCCGCAGCAAGCGCCACCCATGTCCCGCCTCCATTCACCGCCTCCAGCCACACCCTACACAATCTTTAGACACAAGGAACAAAAGTGCAATAATCCCTTCAAGGCCCCAGTAGAGACTACAATTAAGGGCTAATGGGCCATGGAGGGGGGTCTTTCTAGCAGAGGCTATCTCAGTGTCCTTTAGAGAGTGTGTTAGAAAGAATCCCCTCCAGGCCCTATTAGAGACTACAATGGAGTCTAATAGGCTTGGAATGGGGTCTTTCTAACAGAGGCCATCTCAGTGTCCCTGCTGGAAACAGTCGCCTCCAGGCCCCAGTAGAGACTACAATTGAGGGCTAATGGGCCATGGAGGGGGGTCTTTCTAGCAGAGGCTATCTCAGTGTCCTTTAGAGAGTGTGTTAGAAAGAATTTCCTCCAGGTCCCATTAGAGACTACAATGGAGTCTAATGGCGCCTGGAGGGGGGTCTCTCCAACACTCTGGTTCCTATTCACAATATAGCAACACAACATAGCTCGCTGATACCTAGGCCAAGTTGGCTCCTCTTACCTTAATTACTGTTGTTGGCTGGCAGTCTGTGGGCTTGCTGGAAGGCTGTGGGCTTACTGGCTGCGGCTGGCAGGCTGTGGGCTTGCTGGCAGGCTGTGGGCTTGCTGGCTACTGCCGGCAGGCTGTGGGCTTGCTGTCTGGCTGCGGCTAGCAGGCTGTTGGCTTGCTGGCTGTGGCTTGCTGGCTGGCAGGCTGTGGCTTGCTGGCTGCGGTTGGCAGGCTGTGGGCTTGCTGGCTGTAAGCCTAACTGGTGGCCTGTGGGCTGGCTGGCTGGCCGGCCTGTGGGCTGGCTGGCTTGCTGGCTACTGGGGCACTTGGAGATTATTTAAAGAAATAATCCATGCACAATAACCACTACTGCTCTGTGTAGTCGTTATGGTGCAAGGAGGGCCGGGGCCCCTCCCAGAGTAAGTAGTCAAACCGTTTAAGAACAGTTTGACAACTTACCTGGGGTCTGCTGGGATATGAGGCTGTTGTAGGTTATAGGAGCAGTGGTGCAATGTGTAAGGGGTGCAGTGTGTGTGAAAGGTTCAGTGTGTGTGAGGGGGTGTAGTGTGTGTGAGGGGGTGTAGTGTGTGAATGTGTAGGGTGTGTGGGGCAATGTGTGTATGAGGGGGCTGTGTATGTGTGTGGCAATGTTAGTATGGGGGGCTGTGTGTGTATGGGTGGGCAGTGTATGTGTGTATGTGTGAGGCAATGTGTGTAAATGTGTATGGTGTGTATGGGGGCAGTGTGTGAATGTGTATGGTGTGTGGGGGTAGTGTGTTTATGGGGCTAGAGTTCACTCTCACCACTGCAACCACCAGGAATCCCTGGTTGTCACTGTGTTGAGAGTGAACTCTAGCCCGTAGCTCCAGGACTAGAGTTTACTTTCGCCAGAGCCGTAACGTTGCCGTGGTAACCGCGGCAACGATCTGTGCTCGCGCAAGAAGGACCCAGAGGAGCTGCAGGCTGAGCTCCCGGGTCCTCTCTTCCTCTCTCCCATGCCGGCTGCCCTGCCGGCTGCTTCTTACTCCCACCTCTTCTTACATAGTTACATAGTTACATAGTTACATAGTTAGATAGCTGAAAAGAGACTTGCGTCCATCAAGTTCAGCCTTCCTCACACCTGTTTTTTGCTGTTGATCCAAAAGAAAAAAAAACAAAAAAAAACAAAAAAAAAAACCCCAGTTTGAAGCACAATTTTGCAACAAGCTAGGACAAAAAATTCCTTATTGACCCCAGAATGGCAGTCAGATTTATCCTTGAATCAAGCAGTTATTACCCTACATTGAAAGATTATATCCTTGAATATTCTGTCTTTGCAAGTATGCATCTAGTAGCTGTTTGAACATCTGTATGGACTCTGATAAAACCACTTCTTCAGGCAGAGAATTCCACATCCTGATTGTTCTTACAGTAAAAAAACCTTTCCTTTGCCTTAGACGAAATCTTCTTTCTTCCAGTCTAAACGCATGGCCTCGTGTCCTATGTAAAGTCCGGTTTGTGAATAGATTTCCACACAATGGTTTGTATTGGCCCCGAATATATTTGTATAATGTTATCATATCCCCTCTCAGGCGACGTTTTTCTAAACTAAATAGGTTTAAATTTGTTAACCTTTCTTCATAGCTGATATGTTCCATTCCTTTTATTAATTTTGTAGCCCGCCTCTGCACTTTTTCTAGTGCCATGATATCCTTCTTTAGAACAGGTGCCCAAAATTGCACAGCATATTCAATATGTGGTCTTACCAGTGATTTATAGAGAGGCAAAATGATATTCTCGTCCCGAGAATGAATGCCCTTTTTCATGCATGACAATACCTTACTGGCCTTGGCCACTGCTGATTGACATTGCACATTGTTGCATAGTTTGTTGTCTATAACAATTCCCAAGTCCTTTTCGTGTGTTGTTATCCCTAATTCGCTTCCATTAAGGGTATACGTTGCTTGTGTATTCTTTACGCCGAAGTGCATAACTTTGCATTTTTCAACATTAAATTTCATCTGCCATTTGAGTGCCCAGTCCTCCAGTCTATCTAAATCCTTCTGCAGCAAAGTAATATGTTGCTCACATTGTATTATTTTACAAAGTTTTGTGTCATCTGCAAACACTGAAACATGACTTTCAATGCTGTCTTCAAGATCATTTATAAAAATGTTAAATAGAAGGGGTCCCAGAACAGACCCCTGAGGGACACCACTTGCCACCTCTGTCCAGCTTGAAAATTTACCATTAACGACAACTCTTTGTATTCTGTTTTTAAGCCAATGTTCTACCCAAGAACAAGCATTTTCATCGAGACCGATTTCCTTGAGTTTGAACACTAATCTTTTGTGTGGAACTGTATCAAATGCCTTGGCAAAATCCAAATAGATCACATCCACTGCAACACCCTGATCTATACTTCTACTTACTTCTTCGTAGAACGCAATCAAGTTAGTTTGACATGACCTGTGCTTCATAAAACCGTGCTGATTTTTGCTGATAACCATATTCTTCTCAAGGAATTCTTGAATATTATCCCTTAATAACCTTTCAAATATTTTACCAGCCACAGAAGTTAAGCTCACAGGTCTATAATTTCCAGGCAAGGATTTTGAACCCTTTTTGAATATAGGAACCACATCTGCCTTCCTCCAATCCTCCGGAACACTTCCTGAAAGAAAAGAATCTTGAAAGATTAAAAACAGAGGTTCACTTATTTCTACACTTAGTTCCTTAAGTACACGTGGATGGATACCGTCAGGCCCTGGAGCTTTGTTTATATTAACTTTCTTTAGTTGCTGCAGCACATTGTCTTGAGTTAACCAATTACAATTATTCTGCAAGTTTTTAGTAGCAATCATTTGCACATCTATTGCCATGGGTTCTTCTTTAATATATACGGAGGAGAAATAGTTATTTAGAATTCCTGCCTTTTCTTGGTCTTCATTAACTAACACCCCCGTTTCAGTTTTAAGTGTACCTATACTTTCATTTTTGGGTTTTTTTGAATTTATGTACTTAAAAAATGCTTTGGGGTTGGTTTTGCTCTCTTTAGCTATCATTTTTTCATTTTGAAGTTTAGCAAGTTTAATTGCCTTTTTGCACGCATTATTTGCTTTCTTATATCTTTTATAAGATGCATCTGATTTGTCTGATTTAAATGCTTTAAATGCCCTTTTCTTATTTTTAATCTCTTGTTTTACTTCTCTACTAAGCCACATTGGCTTTAATTTGTTTCTTTTATACTTATTTCCCAATGGTACATACTGAGAAATGTATCTTTCTAATATTTGTTGGAAGATGATCCATTTATCCTCAGTGTTCTTTTCACTAAAGAGTTTATGCCAGTCAATATATTGTAAAGCTTCCCTTATCTTATTGAAATTGGCCTTTTTAAAATTATATGTTTTAGTATACCCCATGTGCTTTTGTTTTTTTGAGTTTATTTCAAAGGACACTATATTGTGATCACTATTTCCCAAGTGCTCACCTACTTGAATGTTGGTCAAAAGATCAACGTTGTTTGTTAAAACCAGGTCCAGACAAGCGTCCATTCTAGTTGGTGCTTGTACAAGTTGTGACATGAAGTTGTCATTTAACAAGTTTAAAAACCTAATTCCCTTTGCTGAGCTACTAGTCCCTTACTCCTCCCTCTTCTTACCCCCTCCCCCTCTTCTTACTCCCCCCTCCCCCTCTTCTTACCCCCTTCTTACTCCCCCTCTCTTCTTACTTCCACCTCCTCTCTTCTTACCCCCCTCTCTCTCTTCTTACCCCCTCCCTCTCCTTACCCCCTCTCTCTCTTCTTACCCCCTCTCTCTTCTTACCCCCCTCTCTTCTTACCCCCCCTTTCTTTTTATCCCCCCTCCCCTCCCTTTTTCTTTTTGCCCCCCCTTTCTCTTTTTGCCCCACTCCCCTCCCTTTTCTCTTTTTGCCCCCCCTCCCTTTTCTCTTTTTGCCCCCCTCCCCTCCCCTCCTTTTCTCTTTTTGCCCCCCCTCCCCTCCCCTCCTTTTCTCTTTTTGCCCCCCTCCCCTCCTTTTCTCTTTTTGCCCCCCTCCATTTCTATTTTTGCCCCCTCCCCTCCCTTTCTCTTTTTGCCCCCCCTCCCCTCCCTTTCTCTTTTTGCCCCCCTCCCCTCCCTTTCTCTTTTTACCCCCCCTCCCCTCCCTTTCTCTTTTTGCCCCCCTCCCCTCCCTTTCTCTTTTTACCCCCCCTCCCCTCCCTTTCTCTTTTTGCCCCCCCTCCCCTCCCCTTCTCTTTTTGCCCCCCACTCCCCTCCCCTCCTTTTCGCCCCCCTCCCCTCCCTTTCTCTTTTTGCCCCCCACTCCCCTCCCCTCCTTTTCGCCCCCCTCCCCTCCCTTTCTATTTTTGCCCCCCCTCCCCTCCCCTCCTTTTCTATTTTTGCCCCCCCTCCTTTTCTCTTTTTGCCCCCTCCCCTCCTTTTCTCTTTTTGCCCCCCTCCCATCCCCTCCCTTTCTCTTTTTGACCCCCCCCCCACCTGTAGCGTGACCGAGCTGCACTCCGGTCCGTGGTGCCCGGCCAGAGTGATAGGAAGGTGCACACTGAGTGTGCACCTTCCTGTCAGTCCGGCCGGGTACAGGAAACAGAAACTCCTGTTCCGCGCTGTGACGAGAGCAATCTCGCCACATTGCATTGGAGAAGCCTGGCTGCCCGCCTGCTGCCTTTGGACTATGGCCCTGGGAGATTGGGCCCTTTAAAAACAGTATTCGGCCATACCAGAGTGTATGTCACTCATTCTGGCCCTTTAAATACAGTGGGGTCATTTGGTACTTGCCCTGTGTGAGCTGTGGTAACCCAGATAGCTATGCCATGGAGCCTGTTCGTGTGATTAAAGACTTTGGCTCCATGGCGATTAAACTGTATTCGGTTGGTCTGATTGCCATTCACCTAATAATGTGCACTCAGACCTGAGCTATCTGGGGATATGTGAAATGTCTGTGTGTTATGTGTAAAATTTGACTTTATGTATTTTAAAGTGTTTTATGTCGTTTTGCAACCATGTGGTTAATGGAGTCTGCCTCTAGTCCTGGATAATTGGATTACTTCCCCCCATTGTCTCCAGGATAGAGGGCCCTGTAAAACCATGCTTCCAGAAGGTCAAATGCACATTTGTACTAACTTTTGAACCCCTGGTCCAATTCGTATGATTTTTGAGTATGTTGTTCCCCTGAATGGATTGATTGTGAATATGTATTTTTATGCGAATGTGATGTATATTTTGGGAGTTATGAATGTTGTGTAAAAACTGTATTTTCCCAACCTATGATAATTGTATTTTCCTGTGTGTACAGATAATTAGTTTACAGGTAGAGGGGAGGGCTATGTGTGGGATGTAACTATTGTGTGATTGGTTAATGTACGTTACTGTGTGTGTCCTTCCCCTTCATGGGAGCACCTAATAAAAAGGGCTGCAAGCTAGCAGCCAGAGAGTTCTATTTTTACCCTCAACTTGAGTCCTGTCTCTTATTGGGGGAATCTGCTATAAGGGATTGCTATGCTAGGCATATTCCCTTGCTATAATCACTGAGCTCTTGTAAGAGCTTGTTCCTGCTTCGTTCTGAAGGGAGATAGCTGCAGCCTGCGGTGCTTATGGTGTCTGTTGGAGTGCTTGGAGTTCTCTGGAAGCGCTAGGAGCATCCATTAACGGAGGTACCCAGTCGGGGTGCCAGGTGATCCGTTACACGCGCGGAACAGGAGTTTCTGTTTCCTGTACCCGGCCGGACTGACAGGAAGGTGCACACTGAGCACCTTCCTATCACTCCGGCCGGGCACCGCGGACCGCACAGATACAGGGGAGGGGAGGTGAGAAGCTGCAGCCGCCTGAGGCTCTTAAGAGAGCGCTCAGGCGGCTGCAGCATTTAAAGGGGCGGCCGGGCCCCCTGATGGCGGGCCCCCCTCTTGGCCGGGCCCTCGGACCATGTCCGAAGTGCCCGACCGGTCAGTCCGCCCCTGAGCAAGCCCACAGCCTGCCAGCAAGACCACAGCCTGCCAGCCGCAGCCAGTAAGCCCACAGCCTTCCAGCAAGCCCACAGACTGCCACCCAGCAACAGTAATTAAGGTAAGAGGAGCCAACTTGGCCTAGGTATCAGCGAGCTATGTTGTGTTGCTATATTGTGAATAGGAACCAGAGTGTTGGAGAGACCCCCCTCCAGGCCCCATTAGACTCCATTGTAGTCTCTAATGGGACCTGGAGGAAATTCTTTCTAACACACTCTCTAAAGGACACTGAGATAGCCTCTGCTAGAATGTTCCCCCTCTCCATGGCCCATTAGCCCTCAATTGTAGTCTCTACTGGGGCCTGGAGGCGACTGTTTCCAGCAGGGACACTGAGATGGCCTCTGTTAGAAATACCCCCTTCCAAGCCTATTAGACTCCATTGTAGTCTCTAATAGGGCCTGGAGGGGATTCTTTCTAACACACTCTCTAAAGGACACTGAGATAGCCTCTGCTAGAAAGACCCCCCTCCATGGCCCATTAGCCCTCAATTGTAGTCTCTACTGGGGCCTCGAAGGGATTATTGCACTTTTGTTCCTTGTGTCAAAAGATTGTGTAGGGTGTGGCTGGAGGCGGTGCATGGAGGCGGGACATGGGTGGCGCTTGCTGCGGAGTATGGGTGGGGCCTGTAAGGGGGCCCTTGAGATTTATTTTGCCCGGGGGCCCTGAGGGTTCTCAGTACGCCCCTGTCTGTCACTATGTATGCCTGTTTGTATGCCTCAGTATGTGTGTGTCAGTATGTATGCCTGTATGCGTGTATGTCTGTTTAAGTATGTGTGTCTGTTAGTATGTTTCTGTTTCCTTTTGTATCAGTGTGTGCGTTTGTGTCTGTGTGTGGACCCAGTGGGTGGTATTTGGAGGCGGGCCCCAGGGGGCCCAGACCCTGAGCTGAGTTAGGGGCCCTAAAATTTATGGTGGCGGCCCTGTTGGGAGTAAATGGGGTAGAGCAGATGGGGCTACTGCTTCAGTAGGAGCGGGTGGAGGGCTTCTTTATGATGCCCATCAGCATAGTCAATGCCCAGAATCTTTTAAATTATGGCACATCGATGGGGGCCCATTGCTGCTTTGCCAAAAAAGAGTCCGGATTTGTAGCTCGGAATTGATGGGCATATAAATTAGTTTGGGCGACAATGTTCCCCAATACATCATCGCCCAGAAACACCTCCATAAACTGCTGAGGGCTAAATCCTGTGACATCCAAATTAATGCCAGGATTTGCAGTAAAGGATGGGATGTCTGGCCTCTGGCGATGAGGCACTACCCACTCCTCAGCAGTTCTGCCAGCTGGAGCAGCACGTCTCCTTCTGGCAGGGGGACTAGCAGGCACAGATACAACATCACCAGATACATCACTAGCAGTAGACACTGTATCTAGTGATGATGTATCTGAGCACCTGGCAGGGTCAAAATCAGGGTCAAAGTCTGACATAGACGTGTCAGACTCTAGCGCAAGGGTGGCATATGACTGCTCAGCGCTGGTTGACTTCCATGATCCATGTACATGATCACAATCACTTTGCTTAGTGACCTGTCACAAAAAAAAAAATCAACCCCTGAAAAAGTGAACAGACAGCAAAATAAGTGCTGCTGTGCAAGAGCCTGTGATCTGTATAGTGATCACTGGCAGGACAGGGGTTAATCGTTCTGAAAAGAGCTTTTGGGTCTCAAGATTTTACAAATCCCTACCTATAAATACCTAAATCTCTCTAGCTAAACCACAGATCTCTCTCCCTCTCTCACTAAAACACAAGTGAAGAGAGGGAGGCAGATCCACACTAATCAGAGAAATGGGGAACACGCTTGGGATAAAATTGCTAATGGGGCAAGCTGTGATTGGATGACCCCAGCCTGCCCCTTATGATGCGGCATGCTACGTACGCCCCCAGAAGCCCCATGATTCACTGCCTTTAGAAAAAGGGGGGTGGGGAGTTAATATTGATCATTTTATTTATTTTTATATATATTATTATGTATACACTGAGGGCTGGCACCACCACCTGACCACATTTCCTTGTTTCTTCCACTCATACCGCTTTTCCCATCTTTGAAGGGGTTTGGCAAAACAAGGAAATAGTCCTCTACTCGTAACAGGGATTAAACTGATAAGAATAGACTTACACTACCTGATCATACAGTAGGTCCCCCCCCTCTGCTCTGTGTCAATGTGTATCAGGGTCTCTGAGGACAGGTGTCAATCCATATGGCAAGGTGTCAATATGTCATATGTCAGGTGTCAATCAATATCCATTGTGATTTAGGAATGTTAGGTGATTTATGCCCTTTATGGATTAAAACCAGACTCTGCATCAACTGTGTAATTTTCCATGGGAGTTTTGCCATGGATCCCCCTCCGGCATGCCACAGTCCAGGTGTTAGTCCCCTTGAAACAACGTTTCCATCACTATTGTGGCCAGAAAGAGTCCCTGTGTGTTTTTAAAATTCGCCTGCCCATTGAAGTCTATGGCGGTTCGCATTTGCGGAAGTTCGCGTTCACCGTTCGCGAACCGAAAATTTTGTGTTTGCAACATCACTACAGAAGACCATGGGGCGAATATTGAAACACACAAATCCGAATTAGAAACAGTAAATGTACCGCCAATGTGCAGAAATTACAAAAGAATGAATGTAAACAAATTAGCCAGCAAGTGGAAATCGGTGAAGTAATGTAAAGTGCCAAATGGGCACAAACAAATGCATACTGTCCGAGATATTGTGGATTCAAATTAAAAATGTATACTGTAAAGTATGTGACTCCATCTTGTAACAGAAGGTAAAAGATGCACAGACATATTTTTTTTTTCTTACTCCATTCACTGCATGACCAAACTGATTGGAATGTGGCTAATGCAAACAGTGATTATAGATAAGGCATATCTGACACTTAGAACTAAGTGTTGGAAACCAAAGTATTTGGAACAAGGGGGGTTGAGAGCCCAGCCAAGAGATACATATCTATATATACTAACCATATAATTATGTTTAATTATATACAAATAGTAGCTGCAATAATAATTGTAATACATTCGTAGAGAGAACCTAATGAATACATTTTTATTATTATTAAAACTAATATTAGCTGAATGTGTGCAAAAGACATGTATATATTATGCGTTGTCACATATAATAGTACAGACATACTTAGCTCATACAATAAGACAGTGTGAGAAAACCAGACCGATTAGAGTCAAGAAGAGATACTCCCTACCAGTAATTTATTTTACATTTCAAATTCAATGGGACTTCTATAAGACCCCATTGCAAGAGTGAGTTGAACCAAAGTCAAGATGCTTTAAAAATAAACTTTATGGCACAAAAAGGAGACTGGTGGTCTACCAAAAAGGACCACTATTCCCTTGAAGTATGACATTCATTAATGATGGATTGCCCATAAAGATAAGACATTTTTGACATAATTTGCATCATGAAATTAAACTAACCCTTTAGATAAAGTGGTAGTTGGAATATGTAATGAAAATGTATTGTGATCCAACAACGCAATCTACTGATGAATGTCTATAGGACTATCATTAGAAGAAGGTACACCCACCTATTCCCATTGGTCACTTTAAATAGGTGACGTAAAGAAATTCAAGATAAGCAATTCTTTAAAGAAATTGGGGTTTCAGGAGATCATCAAAGCATCATTAGATCAGACCAGCTTAAGGACTACCACTCTAACACTCTGTCTATTCAACTAATTTCTGGGACTTAGTTAAACTTCTTTGCTAACCAGAACTATTCTATATTTCTACTCAATTTCTCTACTCCAAACACTTTTACTTATATATCCAAATACATCCATTGATAAGGGCACCTTTTTACACATATGGTGGTACTGCCAAACAATATATACTTATTGGAAAGATATAATTACATTAATTGATTATATGACAGGAAATAAATGAACAATGGTGTAACGGAACCGCTGGCACCCCAACCGGGTATCTTCCGCTGACGGATGCTCCTAGTGCTTTCGAGGACTCCAAGCACTCTGCCTGACACCATAAACACTGCAGACCCCACGAACCGCCGCAGCTTGGTTGGGGTCTCGCCGTCTCCACCCACTCTGGACCCAAGACCAGGGTCCAGCTTCCAGTAGGTGGACCTCTCCGAATTCCAGAGAGCAGGAACACGAACAAGCTCTTAGCAGAGCTTAGTGATTATACCCTGGGGAGTATAGTGATTATAGCAATAACCAGAGTGTAGTGCTCCAATCCCCCAAACATGAGCCGAAACTTCATGAAGGTACAAGATGATCTGCACTTTTTTTTTTTTTTATAAATTCTTTATTTTGTGTGTGCAAGAAATAACAAAGCATCAAACAATGCCACAACAGTATCAATAAGTGCGTGAGTTATTCAAATGGTTACTAATGTGGTTTCGAGTAGACTGCACGTTTCAGAAAATTATTATGCATGACAGCATTATACATTACATTGGCGTCATTTCAACATGTAGTACCAATGTATCCAAGTAAGGTTAGTAAGTGTTCGAGTTAGACTATGCAGTGGGGGTACTTTCAGACTGCTAAGGCAACATTGTTGCTTTAAAGTTTCAATATAACATTAAGTGGTATGAATTGGGGTACATAAAGATGAGCTCGGGAGGAGCTTGGTTATTGCATGTGTCGCGTATCGGACATGTGTTGTCAAATCAGCTTACCAAGCTTTACATTTTAATACAGTTGTAGTCATTATCTAGGGGTGGGGGTGGGGTACAAAAATAGAGAAGGTGGGGGGTAGGGTACACTATCACATACATTTTCTTTTGTTGTTGTGCTGTGTCGTTCCCGGTCTGTTTGTGTCGTGGTGTCCAGGTGGAATAGGGGGTGTATGAGCCTGCATGGGGTTTAATGTGTGTTGGTGTCCTAGGTAGTGGGTGTGGTGCTCAGTTTGTCAGGTGGGGCCCCTGGGTTCATGGACCGTGGTCGGTGTGACTCTGTCCTTTTAGGGTCTCCCATGTGTGCGTATATTTGTGCTGGCTGTTCTGTGTTGTCCTGGGTTGTGGGTTGGTTCCATTTGTCCTGTGGTGTCACGGTTCCCTTGTGTGGTGTTTGTGGGTCTGCCTGTCCTAAGGCTACGTGGACCTTTGATTGGGTTCCCTTGTTTTGAGATTGTTATAGTGTGTCCCGGTTTTGGGGGATTGAGTAGTCTCCGTTGGTTTAATGCGTGTTGTTTGTCTGTGTTGTGGCGGGCTTGTGTCCATTCGGGTCCTTTGGGTTGTGCCTGTGTGGTTGTGGTCGGGGGAGTTGGGTTTAGGTTATGTGTTTTTGTGGCGCCTTTTGGAGGTCTATGGTAGGGTGCCCGTAGAGCTTCTCTATGTGTGGTGTGTCCGTGTATGTTTTAGGTGGGGAGTGGGAATTCATAGAACCATTGGTCCCATATTCTATGGAAGTGTGTGGTCGTGTCATGGATCAGAGCGGACATTTCGTCTATTTTGATTGTCTCTTTTATCTTGCGGTGGACCGTGTCGAGTGATGGGGTGTCGGGGCTTACCCATTTTTCAGCTATGGCTCTTCTTGTGGCCAGTGCGATTTTAGCTATTAACTTGTTTTGAGCCCTGGGTGTGTTTGTTAGTGGTTTGAATAGGAGCCACGTCTACGGGTCTAGTGGTATGTTTGTGTGGAGGATCTTCGTTGCCATGGAGGCTACTTGTTGCCAGAGTTGTGCAGTGGGGGTGCAGTCCCACCACATGTGGAGGTATGTTCCCTTTTGTCCGCAGCCCTTCCAGCATGCGTCCAAGTCTGACCTGCCCATCTGTTTGAGCCTTAGGGGAGTGAGATACCATCTCATCAGCGTCTTATACGCCTGTTCTTTGTGATTGACGCATATGGAGATGGAGGCTGTGGCCTCCCATATTTCGGCCCTGTCTGTGGGGTCCGCTGCTGGGCCTAAATCCCTCTCCCAAGCCGACACGTATGTGAGAGCGCCATCTTTGATGCCTTGGATGATGTGTGTGTAGAGCGCAGATATTTGGCCTTTTTGAGTTGGGGATTGTATGCATTGTTTTTCGAAGGGTGTGAGTGCTTTGGTGCCTGCTTGTTGAATTGCCGGTGTTTCGAGGAAGCTTTTGATCTGGATGTGGCGGAACATGTCGAAGGTACGGTATGGCGTAATTTGTGGGAGTTCTGCGAACGATATTGGTTGTTGGTTTCTGTAGAAGTGATGTAGGCGGGTGAGGTCGTTGTCTTCGAAGCGGGCAAAGTCTTTGGGCGTCATGCCCGGTGGGAATTGTGTGTTGCGGAGTATCGGAGTTAGCGGTGAGGGTTGTGTTGTGAGCCCCCTTTTTTGCGTGATTTTGTCCCAGATGTTGATGGTGTTTATTATGGCTGGGGATGTGCCGGGTAGGGGGGGCCTCGCGGATTTTGGTAGCCAGATATAGAGGGAGGGGAAGTCTCTACCGAAGATGTCGTGTTCTAGGTCTACCCATCTTTTGACCCCGTATGGGGCGTGCCTTTTTTGGCCTTGTGCTAGTTGGGCCGCCTCATAGTAATGGGTAAGGTGAGGTAGGCCTAGTCCCCCGGTTCTGTTGGGGACGTATAGAGTTTGCTGTTTGATTCTGGTGCGTCGGTTGGACCAGATAAATTTATCGATTGTGGTTTGGAGCAGTTTGAAGTCGGTTCTCCGGATGGGGATCGGTAGGGTTTGGAACAAGTATAGAAGCCTAGGGAGTACATTCATTTTAACTGACGCCAGTCTACCCAGCCAGGACATCGGCATGTTTTGCCAGGTGGATATGTCGTGTGTAATTTTTTGTATTGTGGGTGTGTAGTTCAAGGTGTAGCTGTTGGAGAGGTCTGCCGGTAGGGTAACTCCCAGGTAGTGTATATGGGTGGCGTTTAGCTTGAGGGGGTACTTGTCTTGGATGGTTGTTGCCGTGGGGGGGTCTATGTGTATAGGCAAGGCCTATATCCCGACACGGCTGCGTACGTGTCCAGGGCTTGTAGGAGGGGTGGTAGGGAGGTTTCTGGTTCAGTGATTGTGATGAGCAGGTCGTCTGCATATGCTGCTGTTTTCTATACTGCTTCGCGTATTTTGAGGCCAGCAATGTCCTTGTTGATTCTCAGGGTCTGTAAGAGTGGTTCCAGGTAGAGTGCGAAGAGGACCGGGGATAAAGGGCAGCCCTGGCGCGTACCGTTGTTGATCGTGAAGGAGGGGGGTTGGGTAAGCGGGAGTAAGAGGTGAGCTTGTGGCGTGGCATACAGTACCTGTAGGGCGTTCTGGAAGCTTTGTGGGAATCCGAACTTTTCAAGGGTTGCGAACATGAAGGGCCAGAGCAGTCTGTCAAAAGCTTTTTCGGCGTCCAGTGATAAGAATAGTGTCGGGATCCGTCTTGTGTGGGCTGTCCATATGAGGTCATATGTGCGTCTGGTGTTGTCGCTTGCCTGTCTTGTTGATATGAAGCCTACCTGGTCTGGGTGGATTAGTTGGGGTAGAAAGGGATTGAGACAGTCTGCTAGTAGTTTGGTGAGCAGTTTGATGTCCACATTGAGGAGAGAGATCGGTCGGTAATGTGCCGGTTCTAGGAGCGTTTTATTAGGTTTCGGGAGGAGGCATATGTTGGCCTGTAGCATGTCCGGTGGCAGGGGTTCACCATCCATGATAGCGTTGTAGAGGTTGCAGAGGTGTGGGATGAGGGTGGTTGCGTATGTTTTATAGTAAAGGCCTGTGAACCCGTCTGGGCCCAGGCTTTTGTTGGGTTTCAATGTTTTTATTGTCCCTGCCAGTTCTTCCGGCGTGATAGGTCTGGACAGTGTTTGTGCTGCTTCTGTGGGGAGAGAGGGTAGGGGGACCTGGTGTAGGTAATGTTCTATGAGCGGTTTGGCGTGTGCTGGGGGGGTTGTCGGGTTGCGGGTGAGTGATCGTACAGTGCTTTGAAATAGTTTTGGAAGACGCTGGCTATCTCAAGTGGGTTCTCTGTGATGGTTCCTTCTGGTGTGGATATTTTGTTGATCTGTTTGCGTTCTGTTCTTTGTTTGAGTTTGTGCGCGAGCAGTGTGTCCGCTTTATTCGCCTTGTCATAGAAGAGTTGTTTCGTCCATAGTAATGCTTTGGTCGAGTCCTTCGCCATGTAGTCTTTAATGTCCGTTTGGCATTTTTTAATTTGGTCATTTATGTCTGGTGTTGGATTGAGTTTGCACTTAGCCTCTAGAGTCCTGAGAGTCGTTAGTGTTTGTTCTAGGTGGGCCGTCTGTTTTTTTTTGTGTATCGTTGCTTGGTTAATCAGGACTCCCCGTAATACTGCCTTTTGGGCAGCCCATAGGGAACCTTTGGAGGTGACCGTATCCTTATTTAGTGTGAAATATTCGGTGATAGCGTGGGCCACGTTTTGTCGAATTAGCGGGTTGTGAAGTAGGTTGAGGTTTAAGCGCCAGGTCCAGAGCCGTGCTGTGCCTGGTAGGTTTAGTGTCAATGTGACATCCGCATGGTCTGACCACGTAATGGGTCCTATAGTGGTGCTGTTGACCATGGGCACCAGCGTCGGGGATATCAGAAATAGATCTATGCAGGAGTGTGACTGGTGTGGGTGTGAGAAGAAGGTGTAGTCTAGGGTGGTGGGGTGTTGGGATCTCCAGGCGTCGATCATGTGGGTTCTTGAAATGAAGGCTGCGAGACTTTTGTCCGTTTTGGCCGTTGGTTGGTGGCGTCGTGCTCGTGGGTGCGATTGTGTGCGGTGTCTGTCCACCGCTGGTGATGGGGCCGCGTTGAAGTCCCCGCCTAGAATTGAGTGGTGTGAGGGGAAGAGAGCTAGGTGTGCTTGTATCGTGTGCCAGAATGCCCCAGAAGGGGTGTTCGGCGCGTAGATTGATGTGATTGCGTAGGAGTGCGTGCCTATTTTGCCGGATATCGTTCGGTGGATGGATAGGGGGCACGATTTCCGAATGATGATGGCTACTCCGTTCTGTTTGTCCTGGGGGGAGCTGGCGAAGTGGTTGACTCGGTAATGTCGGCTTAGGAGAGGGAACTGTTTGGCTTGGGTATAGTGTGTTTCCTGGAGGAGGAGGATGTCCACTTTCGATCTATTGGCCCATCGCATGAACTGGTGCCTTTTGGCTGGGTTGTTCAGGCCCTTGCAGTTTATCGATAGGCAGGTCAGAGTGGCCGGCATGCCGGTCAGTGCGGTGTCTATGTGGTCACGTGCGTTTCGTGGCGTTGGTGGAGCGGAGAAGTTATGTGCAGTGTACCTTAGGGGGGGATTGAGACGAGGTGGGTATGGGGGGGTGTAGGTGGGGGAAATCCTGGTCTTATTTGTCTCTTGCCAGGCGATGTTTGGGCGGTTTGAGGCTTTAGATTGGATCGTTCTCTGAAGTTGGGTCAGATGTGGTGGTTGTTTGTACGTGTGTGAGGTGGAGAGTGGACTATCTACGTGCCAGTCGCTCTCCACCCCGGGGTTTTTTGTGTGGGTGCGACTCTGCGGGGTGTGGCGTCGTGGTAGCGCCGTTACCTGGGTGGATGATTGGGTTGTTGAATGGATGGGGGGGGGGGTGTAACCATCTGGTTGTTCTATGGGTGTGGGTGAGTCCTTGTTCTTGTGGTTATGCCTTCGCTTGGGTTGTTGTCTTATAATGTTATGTGACTCAAGTCTGATGTTTGGGGTGTAAGCTGCTGCGGTCCTGATGTTGTGACCTTTCTGTGTCGATATTGAGTTGTGTTAGGGAGTGTGAGCTGTTTGGGGTCATAGCTCGTGTCCCTGTTGCGGGGGGGAATCCCCCCTTTCTGTTTTTGGGTGTTTGTGTGATGTGCCCATCTTCGTTGAGTGCTGTGCTAGGGGTTCCCGTGTCCCCTCTTACTGCGGTGTATTGGTGGGTGGGCTGGGCTGATGTTTTCCTGATATGGGTTGGTCTGGGGCTGTATTTCTCTATGTGTTTATGGGGTTTCGAGTCCTTGCCCTTCTACTCCTGCCCTGTCGCCCTGTTCCCATAGTGGCCTTGGTGGTGGGCGGTGGGGTTTGTTTTTCTTCCCCTCTTTGCGCGGCTCTGGACCGCTGTGAGCGGTGTAATTACTCCCTGTTCCGGGGGAGTGGGTGGGCCTGGTCCTGCTGATTCTTAGGGGGGGTGTATGTCGCCCTCGTGAATTAACTGTGCTTGACTGTAGCTAGTTGTTGAGGTGCTGTTGGTCCCTCGTTTGTGGGACTCGCGGCTGGTGGCCGTTGTCCTTGGTTTGTTGTATCCCCGGTTAAGGGGTGGTTTAGGGGTCAGGCTGTGTATCTGGGCCAGATTCGGCTGTGGTGATTCGGGTACCTGTACTTGGGGTGGTTGTGAGTCAGGGCTTTGCATATCCAACCGGAGGGCCTGTTTTTGTGACCTGTGCCCTTTGGCTGTGGTTAGGTATCGTATGGTGAGGTGTTACCGTCAGTCCCCTGTCTATTTGTGCCGCTGTCAGTATGATATATGTTCTCTGTGCGTAGGGGAGGCGTTGACCTGGAATATGCCGTGTTAACCTGGAGACATACATTTAGTTCATACATTTATCACATTTGTCACATTTGGTACATGGATCTCAGATTTAGCCAGCATGCCCGGGTCTGCTAGAAACCTGTGTTATGCTCCCAGTTCTCCCTATGTTTAGGGTAGGTTTTGAGTGCTGGAATGTGGTTCTGACCTGGGAGTATACGGTTATAACATTGGTAGTATAAACAACCAGTTTAGCTGCCGCATCTAAATTTGTCATATAGCCATGCTATGCTATCTGTCCTCCCTATATGCAGGGTAGGTGTTTAATCGGAGAAAATGGTTCTGACCTCTAGGCCTGCGTTTGCAACTTTGATGACCGGGGTAACAGGTGTGGTTGGCCTGTGGGTACATAGTGTGGGACCTTGCAATACCATCTGTTATCCCTGTGCTCGGGATTGGCTTTATGTCGGGCTGTGTGGTTCAGACCTGGGGGCATGTTTATATCTTCTGTAGCGTAGACAGGTGGTGTAGCCCGCCTGCCTTTGGGTGCTACAAGTTATGGTGTTGCCATGTCACCTGTCCTCCTTGTATTTGGGGGTGCGGCCTCTGGTCTTGGTCCCTTAGTGGCTAGGTCTGGGTGCCTATTGTGCTTGCGGGCCAGGTTTCAGCTGACCCGTACTAAACGCTTTAGCGGTTGGTCTCTGATTACGAGGGATTGTGTGGTAGTGTAGGGATAGGGTCACTTCCTCCGGTGCTTGCCTTGCCTCTTATGGTTGCTGTCCTTATGTCTTAAGCACTCTGCTCTCTAGGGGCCTAGAAACCAGGACGTTACGGTCCCTGTCGGTAGGTATACCGGTTATAATGGGCGTATCAGGGCTTGGCTGAGCCGTGGGAGGACTGTGAGCTATGATCTGTCCTCTACATTTCTGTTTTGTGGTATTCAGCCATGGTCTATTGATATTGGACTTCCTGCTTTTCGGGGCGGCTGGGGCCCCGGGCCGAATGGTCCTGTCGGGAGGGCAGTGGCTTATGCTAATTTTCAACTAACTGCAGTGAGGCCTCGTGAGGCTACATTCTGATCCCCCGGCGTGCACAGAGGGGTCTTCGGCCCCTATCTATAGGTCCTTTCTGTATGACCCCCTCTGCGCGCCCGGGGCGACCGGTGCCCTGGGCTCTACCGCCCGTACAATTAAATCATTTTGTGAACAAATTTAACAGGTGTAACTAAACAATTTTCAACGGTGGTGTAACGTAGATTATACTACCAGGTAATCATTGTCTGTTGTCAGCGACCTTGGGTGGGAGGCTGGCGCCCCGTATAAGCTCTGGGGTGGCACCGGCGTGGCGTTTCAGGTGTCTGGCTGCTCCACGCCCCGTGGTGAGGGTGTGGGCACCGCTTGGGCTGTGGACGCGCAGGGAGCGATCGGGTACCTCCTTTGCGGTGGATGTTCTCCGTCGGGGTGGGGATCGAGTCCAGTGGCAGGTGGTGTAGAGGGATTGATACCGGAGAAACTGACGGAAGCCGAGCACAGAGAGATGGACACAGGTTTCTTCAGGAAGGAAGAGATCTTTATTCGATTCACCGACCGGGACTCAGAGGGACTAATGTCACTGTGAAGAAATGACTATATTGTTCGGTATTTTTTTGCATAGTTCTTGCTTTTTTGTGTATTTTTCATTCGGCAGATGGGACTGCCGAACAGAGACCACCCCTGGCTCACTTAACTTCAAAGCCGGCATCACTTTCACCCTCTATGTGTGCGGTCAGCGTTCGTACTGTCGAACGCCACGTGGCAGAGAAAACCGCGGCCATCTTTTTTTCGTCAAACAAAGGCAGCGGGACTTGGTCGTCGAGTGTCTGGAACTAAAATCGGACACTCGACTTCCCAAACACCGGTCTCAATCATACGAACGCTGGAACTAGTGATACCGATTAGCTAGGAGAGCGCTATTCGGTACAAATATGCACACGAATGAGGGGAACAATCGCTGCTAGGAGCCAGGGGAATTCATTCGGTACTTTTATGCATTTTTTCCCTTTTTCTGAAGTGACCGGCAAAACCACACGAACCTCTGGAACTATTTTGGGCAGTCCACCCACAGTGAACCGGTCACAAAGGACTTCCATACTTTTTGCGAACCCCTGAACCGATCCGGGTGAAATTTGGATATGTTGGTCACCCGGATCGGGGCTATCAGGGGACATAGGATTTGTGGGGATACCCCAGGTATAAAGGGGTGTTCCAGAAATTGGGGAAAATAGTGAATTTTCAGCCTGGAGATAATTAGGTTGTTACTATATCAGACCTGATTATCTCCAGGACTAGGGGAGGGAACTGCCTGTTTGTATTGGGTGTGTTTTATAATTTTACTGTTCGGGATTGGATAAATGTTACTCCTCCCTGTGGGATGTCCCCTTGCATGGGGACCTGCATAAAAAGCCATGTGTGTGAATAAATGTTAGTTCTGCTTGTATTCTGAACCTGGACTCTGACTGTTATTTGGAATTCGTATGCTGTAACAAGGGAATTATCTTATGCAGCTGTTATATTCCGTATGGATTTCGTTTCCTGTAACTACCGAACCGAACTCTCGCTACCTTAGGCTCTGACTTTCCGGGAGGAAACTACCGAACTCGGTTTGGCTAAACTTGGTTTCCTTACAACTGGTGGCAAGCGGAGGGATTCGAATCCCGAATGGACATTGCAAACCAAGCAAGGGAATGAATGGCTCAGCAGTACCAGCTACTTAAAAGAACCACACTAAAGGATTTACTGGAAGCTCGAGGCAGAGTGGCAAGTAACAAGACAAAAGCCACGTTAATTGCAGAATTAATACAGAGCGATAATACCAGCAATACAGAAATGGATCAAGAGGAAGAAAACGTGATGCAAAAGGACATCCGATGGATGCTCAGTCTGTTGGGACCCAGCCCAACTACAGAGGCGGTTCTGCAGGTCATGGCACAAGCCAGACAATCGCAAAAAGAGCGAGAGGACCGGGACAGACCGTCACAGGGAGATTTACTACACTCCCCGGGAAGTACTGGGGAAATACCAAAGAAGGTAAATTATGCAGCCTTTAAATCTTTTAATGACAATGAGATGGAAATTGACAGTTACTTGCAAGACTTTGAACGCCAATGTGCACTGGAGGGATTAGACTCCACGAAATGGGCTGCAGTCATTAGCAGTAAATTGTCAGGTAGAGCAGCCGAGGCGCTGCGAGCAGTACCTGAGGGGGACATACATAATTATGAAAAAATAAAAGACATTTTGTTGGCCAGATATGCTGTAACTCCGGAGGCATACCGGAAAAAGTTTAGAGATCTGAGGAAGACTGGGAGAGATTCCCATACGGAATGGGCGTTTCGGCTGCAACGGGCGGCCCGCAATTGGATGAAGGGCTGCCAAGCAACCACTCTGGAGGATGCTTTGCAACTGATGTTACTGGAGCAATTTTTTAATCACTCTGCAGAGGACATAAAAGACTGGGTTAAAGATAGAAAACCAAAAACTGTGGAGGAAGCCGCCAGGCTAGCGGATGAGTACCAGGATAACAGGAGGAAGGAGCAAGGGGTGAGCAGACCACCTTTTAAGCCTCACTACACGGCTCCAACAACCCCTACTCCTCCTAGACCCTCCATGAGTAACCCCTCACCGAACCCCGCAAACACACCTCGACCCCCTGCAGTGTGCCATTATTGCAAGCAACCAGGACATTATAAGAATCAGTGCCCTCGCTTAAACCGGGGAAGCTGGGAAAGGCAACCCCCACAACAACCCAAGGCAGCTGCTCATTGTGTGCAGCAAGAAGGCACAACCGGTGTCCCTAACCAAGAAGAACAGTGGAGTGTGTTACACGAGGTCAACCCAGTGCAAGCTGGGGGTGACAACCGGGACCACCACCGCCAATGGATTACCGTAGATGGCGTGGGGGCCCGGGCTCTGAGAGACTCTGGGGCTACTTTGACTGTGGTGCAACCTCACACGATCAGAGCGCAAGCTCGCACCGGACGCACAGTCGCTGTGAGGGTGGCTGGGGGCGCTATCCACAAACTGCCCACCGCCAATATCCTTGTTGATTGGGGTTCTGGATCCAAACAGCTGGAGGTTGGAATTATGCAAGAACTACCCGCTGAGGTTTTGTTGGGAAATGATGTGGGATGCTTGACCTCCCAACTAGCCCGAGACCCCCCTGCCGAGGCATACCCGGTTACCACCCGAGCTCAAGCCAGACTGGAAGCTCCGCTGCACTCTGAGGAAAACCAGGTAAGAGTCGAAATACCCCCCTTACCCGATCCTCCCTGTCCCTTCTGGGATACCCCCCAGGGGTTTGAACAAGAACAGCGTACCGACCCCACATTAGAGGGTTATAGGAAGGCAGCGGCCGTTACCCCAGGGAACAACCCGCACGAAAAGTTTGAGTGGTATAAGGGATTGCTGTATAGAGTGACCGAGGGGGTGGGACAGGGGGCCACCCAGGTCATCAAAAGACAGTTAATTGTACCCCGTAAATTCCGGGCTGAGTTGTTAAAACTCAGTCATGACATTCCCCTAGCAGGACATTTAGGGGTTAAAAAGACAAGGGACAGGTTAACCCAAACATTCTTCTGGCCCAGGGTCACCCAGGACCTCAAGTATTATTGCAGGACGTGCGACGTCTGCCAAAGGATAGGAAAAAGGGGAGACCTTCGGAAGGCCAAACTTCACCCATTGCCCATTATAGAACAGCCCTTTCACCGAGTAGCGGTAGATTTAATAGGACCCCTCAGCCGACCCAGCCAGTCGGGCAAAAAGTTCATACTAACCGTGGTCGACTACGCCACTAGATACCCGGAGGCAGTCGCCCTCCCCAATATAGAGGCAGAAACCGTGGCAGAGGCCCTTATTCAAATATTCACCCGAGTAGGTTTCCCACAGGAGATCCTTTCCGATCGGGGAACTCAGTTCACGGCTACCCTGACACAACAATTGTGGCAGAGCTGTGGAGTGAAACCCCTGTTCAGCGCCCCGTACCATCCCCAGACTAACGGGCTCTGTGAACGTTTCAATGGCACTCTAAAACAGATGCTAAAAACCTTTACGGAGTCCCACAAGAATTGGGAAAAGTTCCTTCCCCACCTTCTGTTTGCCTACCGTGAGGTGCCCCAGGCCTCCACTGGGTTTTCCCCCTTTGAACTCCTGTACGGGAGAAAAGTTCGGGGCCCACTGGAGCTCGTACGGGAACACTGGGAGGGCAATACAGATGAGGGGGGAGTCCCTATCGTCCAGTATGTCCTGGAGTTCCGGGACCGTCTGCGGGCGCTCACCGCATCGGTTCGGGAGAACCTGCAGACGGCCCAGGAGGACCAGAGGAAATGGTACGATAGGGGAGCCCAAGATAGAGTGCTGGACTTAGGGCAGAAGGTATTGGCTTTGAGACCAGTTAAAAAGGATAAGCTGCAAGCAGCCTGGCAGGGACCATTCAAGGTAGTAGAACGGGTTAGCGAGACTACCTACATCGTGAGCAAATGCTCAGATGAAAGGCTGACCAAAGCCTTCCATGTGAATATGCTCAAACCATATTTTGAGAGAACAGAAGATGTGGGCGCCGTGTGTGCCCCCGCCACGGAAGATAGTGAGGGACTACCCCTCCCAGATTTACTAGACACCGCCCCCTGTACTATTGACCAAGTAAGCTTGGGTCAAAATTTAAACCCCCTAGAGAAGGGTGAGGCCACGCAACTGCTGCAGAGATACCGAGAGATGTTTTCAGCCACCCCCGGCTATACCTCCGCTGCGGTACACCGCGTGGAAACCCAGGGAGAGACGCCACTGCGGCAACAACCATATCGGATCCCGGAAGCAGTGCGTGAGGGTATGCTCACCGAGTTAAGGGATATGTTACAGTTAGGGGTAATAGAACCCTCGCAAAGTCCTTGGGCCTCCCTGGTAGTACTAGTACCGAAGCGCGACGGCACCACGCGCTTCTGTGTAGACTATCGGAGGCTTAACGATCGTACCATAACAGACGCCTACCCCATGCCCAGAATAGATGAGCTCTTAGACCGTATGGCGGGGGGGAACTACTTGACTACCCTGGACCTGTGCAAAGGTTATTGGCAGATCCCCTTGGAGCCTGCGGCCATCCCCAAGTCGGCATTCGTCACCCCTTTCGGGCTATACCAATTCAAGGTTATGCCCTTTGGGATGAAGAATGCCCCGGCTACATTTCAGAGGATGGCCAATAGGCTCCTGGAGGGGTTTCAGGACTTCGCATGCGCGTATCTAGATGATATTGCCGTCTACAGCCGCACATGGGGAGACCATCTGGGTCATGTTTCCAGGGTACTCAAACGAATTCACCTCGCAGGGCTCACGTTAAAACCCGACAAATGTCACGTAGGACTAGCCGAGGTGCAGTATCTTGGCCACCGGGTGGGCTCCGGTAGACAGCGTCCAGAACCAGCTAAGGTAGAGGCCATAGCGAACTGGCCCCAACCTCGGACCAAAACCCAGGTACTAGCCTTCTTAGGGACGGCCGGTTATTATAGAAAGTTTGTCCCAGAGTACAGCGCCCTGGCCAAACCCCTCACCGACCTTACCAAGAAGGCCCTTCCCAAACAGGTTTCCTGGACCCCAGAGTGCACGGACGCTTTCCAGAAGCTTAAAGCGGCATTGAGTGAGGCTCCTGTGTTGGCAGCACCCGACTACACTAAACAATTTCTTGTACACACAGATGCCTCCATGTTCGGACTGGGAGCCGTGCTAAGCCAAGTGGGAACAGACGGCATGGAACACCCGGTGGCATACCTCAGCCGTAAACTGTTACCCCGAGAAGTCAGCTATGCCACCGTAGAAAAAGAATGCTTGGCCCTCGTGTGGGCACTCAAGAAGCTACAGCCCTATTTGTATGGGCGGGCATTTACTCTTATGACTGACCACAACCCCCTGGTATGGCTTAACCGGGTAGCTGGAGACAATCCCAGGCTATTGCGGTGGAGCCTAGCTCTTCAACCTTATAATTTTACTATGCAGTACCGGCCCGGCAAACAAAATGGTAATGCGGATGGCCTGTCACGCCAGACCGAACTGGACTCCTAAACCTCTACTCTTCTCGGACATCCCCAAGCCAACCCGACAGGGTCTAGGCGGGTATGCCGACTTATGGACTTATAGGGGAGCAGTGTGAAGAAATGACTATATTGTTCGGTATTTTTTTGCATAGTTCTTGCTTTTTTGTGTATTTTTCATTCGGCAGATGGGACTGCCGAACAGAGACCACCCCTGGCTCACTTAACTTCAAAGCCGGCATCACTTTCACCCTCTATGTGTGCGGTCAGCGTTCGTACTGTCGAACGCCACGTGGCAGAGAAAACCGCGGCCATCTTTTTTTCGTCAAACAAAGGCAGCGGGACTTGGTCGTCGAGTGTCTGGAACTAAAATCGGACACTCGACTTCCCAAACACCGGTCTCAATCATACGAACGCTGGAACTAGTGATACCGATTAGCTAGGAGAGCGCTATTCGGTACAAATATGCACACGAATGAGGGGAACAATCGCTGCTAGGAGCCAGGGGAATTCATTCGGTACTTTTATGCATTTTTTCCCTTTTTCTGAAGTGACCGGCAAAACCACACGAACCTCTGGAACTATTTTGGGCAGTCCACCCACAGTGAACCGGTCACAAAGGACTTCCATACTTTTTGCGAACCCCTGATCGGGGCTATCAGGGGACATAGGATTTGTGGGGATACCCCAGGTATAAAGGGGTGTTCCAGAAATTGGGGAAAATAGTGAATTTTCAGCCTGGAGATAATTAGGTTGTTACTATATCAGACCTGATTATCTCCAGGACTAGGGGAGGGAACTGCCTGTTTGTATTGGGTGTGTTTTATAATTTTACTGTTCGGGATTGGATAAATGTTACTCCTCCCTGTGGGATGTCCCCTTGCATGGGGACCTGCATAACAAGCCATGTGTGTGAATAAACGTTAGTTCTGCTTGTATCCTGAACCTGGACTCTGACTGTTATTTGGAATTCGTATGCTGTAACAAGGGAAATATCTTATGCAGCTGTTATATTCCGTATGGATTTCGTTTCCTGTAACTACCGAACCGAACTCTCGCTACCTTAGGCTCTGACTTTCCGGGAGGAAACTACCGAACTCGGTTTGGCTAAACTTGGTTTCCTTACAGTCACCAAAAACAGCAAAGTCTGAGCCCTGATCATACAGTGTAGGTCCCTTATATAGGTATATAGCTCCTCCCATAATCAGCTCCACCCACACGTACTCTTACCCAATCAACAGAACAAAGACTTACTTCCTGTTTGACCACATGGCTTGCCCAGCACAATGGAGGAGGGGAATTCTCTATATCCTGTATTCCTGCACATGCTCCGTACACTACTGATTGTATCGTTGCCACGTGCAACCAACCGACCGATAAATCAGTATATGCACGTGCACATACCACGTGGCAATCTCGGCCTACTAAATTTATTTTTACCGAGATTCCACCACATTTCCCCCTTTGATGCTTCTGATATTTCATAATTCCAGATGCATCACTTAATCAGAGTTTTCTTACACCTCAAGTTGCCATAAACCAGACTAGACTTTGCGCCTCTCTAAAGATACGAATCCCTCAGCATTCCTCTTCCTGTACATGTTCTCCTTGATTTAGAGCCTCATATCTATAAACAGCCATTATCTGTGCAGCGGCCTTTCTCTCTGCTATATTCTCTATAATGCTCTGCACAGACCTAACTACCAAAGGAATCAGACATGGCAGGAGAAGGCACAACATCAAGATTAGCATGACTCCACCTACCAATGCCTTGAGTCCTCCAAGCTGTTCATACCAATTACCAAACCAACTACTCGGATTATACCCTTTCCATACTTGAGTAGGCACATGTGCTAGTTTAACCATATGGCTAGTAAGCTCAGCTATTGCTTGCCCTTCATCATCTATTTGAAGACAACAATTGCTTAGATTAAACTTCCCACATACACCTCCCTCTACTGCCAATAGGTAATCAAAGGCTAATCTATTTTGGTAGACGGCTGTCCTCATCCTAGTGTTATGCTTTGCTAGGAGATTAAGCGCTTGCGATGTTTCATTGGTAATTATCTCAACCACTGCCTGTAACCTTATGATACGGTTGAGCATGTATATTGGGGTTCTATATCCAAAAGTACCATCTTCTGCCCACGTAGCTGACCCATAATAATCTATAATACGTTGGGGAGGCCACTCATTATCTTCCCAGGTACCTATCTCTAGGGGTCCCCTTTTCTTTCTATGATTCACATCATATACTTTAACTCCCAAAGTCTCTCCTGTTTCAATTGGCAATAAGAAGAAGGATGGTTTGAGCATACCTAATACACATGCCCCTTCCCAGTCCTGTGGTAACTCTGAATAGGCTTTCTTACCACAGATCCAGTACAAATTTGCTGGAGCTTTCCAACTAGATGTAGCAGATAAGTCAAACCACACATCCTTTAAATTGGTATAAATTGCAAACGGATTAGGTGGTTCGGAGACATTTGAAGCTGACCACCAAGTTGTATCTTTTGTATCATCATTATAAGCTTTTTGCCCTAGACAAGTCAATTCTCCTACAGATGTACCGCATATACTCGAGTATAAGCCGAGTTTTTTAGCACAGTCAGAGTCTGTATTATGGCAATTTGCATTGCCATAATACAGACTGGGGGGAGAGGGGTGCTGGCAGAGCTGTACTTACCTTTCCTGCAGCTCCTGTCAGCTCTCTCCTCCTCCGCGCCCTCCGTTCAGCACCTCGGTCAGCTCCCAGTGTAAGTCTCGCGAGAGCCACGGCTCTCGCGAGACTTACACTGGGAGCTGACAGAGGGAGCTGCACAGACCGCGCGGAGGAGGAGAGAGCTGACAGGAGCTGCAGGAAAGGTAAGTACAGCTCTGCCAGCACCCCTCTCCCCCCACTGAACTACCAATGACACTGGACCACCAGGGAAGGAGCCCCCCTCCCTGGCCAGCTAGCAAGCAGGGAGGGGGGACGAAAAAAAAAGATAATAAAAATAAATAAATAATAATAATAATTAAATAATAAATAATAATAATAAAAAAAAATAATAATATATAAAAAAAAAAAAATAATAATTAATAATATATCAAATGCCCACCCCCACCAACACATACACAAACACACACTGCATCACACACTCACACTTCATTCATATACACACACTGAACTCACACACACTGCACTCACACACACACTGCACTCACACACACACTGCACTCACACACACACTGCACTCATACACACACACTGCACTCATACACACACACTGCACTCATACACACACACTGCACTCATACACACTGCACTCATACACACACACTGCATTCATTATATACACACACTGGAAATAAATATTCAATTAATATATACGCACACACACTGCACTCATACACACACACACTGCACTCATACACACACACACACTGCACTCATACACACACACTGCACTCACGCACTGCACTCATACACACTGCACTCATACGCGCACTGCACTCATACGCGCACTGCACTCACACGCGCACTGCACTCATACACGCACTGCACTCATGCACACTGCACTCATACGCACACTGCATTCATACGCACACGCTGCATTCATACGCACACATTGCATTCATACGCACACACTGCATTCATTATATACACACACTGTAAATAAATATTCAATTAATATAATTTTTTTAGGATCTAATTTTATTTAGAAATTTACCAGTAGCTGCTGCATTTCCCACCCTAGTCTTATACTCGAGTCAATACGTTTTCCCAGTTTTTTGGGGTAAAATTAGGGGCCTCGGCTTATATTCGGGTCGGCTTATACTCGAGTATATACGGTATTAAACATTATTCCTTTCCTTGCTATGCAAACATAACCTATAATGGAGGTCTTTAATCGCCACTCAGATTTACATCGAACACTCATTTGATAATCAGTTTGAGAAGATATTAACTGTTCAACTGTCTCAGAACCGGAATACATTACCTCCATGGCCATTGGTCTCCCATATTAGTACCTCCAACAATACTCTCGGCTAAATCAATAAATAAGTTCTTCGCGTTATGGGGGATCTTATTTTCCACACTAATCTCCTCATAGAAGGAATGGAAGACCCGATGAGTCTGGGTTGCCACAGTATCGGTCTCTATCCCTATAAATAATATTGTCCCAGGATCCAAACCTGTTCCATATATCTGGAACCCAAATAAGTTCCCAAACCTATCTATAAATAGTTCTGGGTCATTGATAAGTATATGGACTGGGTTACGCTCCATAGACTTACAATATGGTTTGGTAGGCAACTTAGTGACAATCATATCCTTATCTACTGTCTGTCCCCAGGTTGCCCACCCTACACAGGACCAATACGGACAATAATTATAATCTTTATTTGGGCATTTTGATCTATATATTTGTACTTACTACTGGGGCAAATATACTTATCATTAGACCCAATACGTTCTTTCCCATTTAAGATCACCACATACATTCCACGGTTTTCTACCACCTGATATCGCCTTACATGCATCAAAAGGCAGAACACCTGAAGAATGTACGGTTTCTAGTATGGTCTTATTTATCAGGGTCCCCTGTGAGTCTCCATTCCGAATAGTCAACCAAATTGTACAGGGTTGATACTCTGGACTAAAACACTTAGGTTCCCCTGCTCCTAAATGGCATACACTATAATCTATATCTAAGTATCTACACTTAGATACATGTCCTTTACACTCATATTGTGAATGCCAAATAAGGGTCTTGGAAATGTGATTGCCTTTTTTCGTAGTCTTAATGCAAACCTCACAGCCTGGTGTGTCGGTACCTCTACCTTCCTGAATAATTAAAAACACACATATATACATTATCAAACACATCACTCCTGACATCTTTGTCCTGACTCTTCGACCGTGCGATGGCACTTCAGCTTCCAGGATGTGAGGGCTGCAGGTAATGGAGTCCTCCTGATCCTCACTTTTCTTCACAGAGATCCCTTCAAGACACTCTGACTATGTAACGTAGGCAGGTGGTCAGGCTTTATTATGGCCATCAAAACACCTACTTGCTGATCTCTATGATTACTCTAGAAGTCCCAATATTTCCTCGTCACTCCGACTGAGTTGCACGCTTCAACCGGATCTTGCAGGGATTCTCAGGATCTGGTGTAACTTGCCAAGAATCTTGTGACGAAGTGCCCTTCGCCACTTTGTCCTGGAGAGGCCTGCTTGCCTGCCTCCTCCCCTGCGACTATGGTCCTGGACTATATTGCACTGTAAACCCTGTATTCAGGCATATGGACTTGTATTAGACTGTCCTTTTTCCCTTTATCTATGCTGTAGGTTTGGACTACTAATATAACCTAACAGCCAGGAGATTTAGGCGAATATATTGCATAAGAATCACATTACTGGAGAATACAGCCGTTCGCATGATTTCATGCGAATTCTTTGTGCTCTGAATAGGTGGCCGCCATTTCGGGACTTTTCCACGTGTTCGCGGCCATCTTGCGTGCGAACAGCGGTGTTTGCCTGTGAACGCATGGAACTGAAATCGGAAGCACAAACAGGCGAATACCGCTAAGACCTCCAGACATCCAGAAATACGCACGGAAACTACCGAACGACCGGCCGTTCGGTAGTTATACTTAACTTAGTATGGGGATTCTAGCGACCACAAAGATGCGAATGGATGGCAAGAATTTCGTCTATTTTACCGTGCGAACGGAGACCGACCGCAAGGCCAAAACTCATGGAACTATTTTCGGCTAGTTGGTCTCTGCGGTCGGTCAAAACTTTGGAGCCCTGTATCTCCCGAACCATCCATCCGAATGGGCTGATTTTTGGACAGACTGCTCCCCTGAACAAGGGCTATTTGGGGATACCAGATTTAAAGCTGTACCCCCTGTTTTTGGGGTACATCCAGAACTTGGGTAAAATAATGTATGTTTTAATTGGGTTATGTGTTTATCTGAGGGGAGGAGACGTGGGGGTGTTACCATGCATGTGATTGGTCAATTTCATCCTCCCCCTGGGAGTGTCCTGTATGTACCTGATCCTAATAAAAAGCAGGCTGGGTGTTCCAGTCCTCAGACCTCTTCTGACCCTCAATACGTAGCCGTGTCTCGTTATTGGAGGGAACTGCTATATCACACTGGGGATTGCTATGCGCTGCATATTCCCCTGAGCTCTTAATCACTTAGCTCTTTTAAGAGCTTGTTCCTGTTACGCTCTCCTGGAGGAGAGGTCTTCCCCACACGGTCCTGGAGGACAGAAGCCGATCCAGGGTGGAAGGAAGACGGCGCGGCTCCAGTTAAGCTACGGCGGTTGTGGAGCCTGCGGTGGTTGTGGTGTCGTCTGCAGTGCTTGGAGTCCTCTGAGAGCGCTAGGAGCATCCATCAACGGAGGGTACTCGGTCGGAGTACACGGAGCTCCGTTACAGTGGTGGCAGCGGTGGGATGGCGTCCTAGTGCGAGGAGAAGCAGCTCAGAGACACGGGTAACGTTTGGAGTTACAATTGAGGGCAACGCTAGCCATTGGGCAGCGCCCCTGGCTACAACAGGATGGCTTCCCTAGGGCGAGGAACAGCATCCTGGGAACACCCAGCAAAACTGGACTATTGGTATAGTCACGTACAGTTTGACGCTATGCTGAAGCGGCGGTTGGCTATCTACGGGCCCCTTCTAACCGAGGAAATGATACCAAGAATGAGGAGAGAACTGGCGGAGTATCTGCAGATGGAAGCAGAATATCGGGCAGTGAGGGCAAAGTATTCCGTCCCTGCGCCCCAACAACAGCGTGAGTTACAGGGGGCCGAAGGGGCCGTCCTTCCCCCCCAGCAGCCGTGTGTCCTACAGAGAGCGGAGACAGTTGGTCCCTCTCTACAGCAACAGGACCATGGTAAGGGAGTGGAGACAGGCGGTCTCCCTCTCCAGCGGCAGTGTGTACCCCAGGGGGCCGAAGGTGCCGTCCTTCCCCCCCAGCAGCCGTGTGTCCTACAGAGAGCAGAGACAGTTGGTCCCTCTCTACAGCAACAGGACCATGGTAAGGGAGTGGAGACAGGCGGTCTCCCTCTCCAGCGGCAGTGTGTACCCCAGGGGGCCGAAGGTGCCGTCCTTCCCCCCCAGCAGCAGTATGTCCTACAGAGAGCAGAGACAGTTGGTTCCTCTCTACAGCAACAGGGCCATGGTAAGGGAGCGGAGACAGGCGGTCTCCCTCTCCAGCGGCAGTGTGGACCCCAGGGGGCCGAAGGTGCCGTTCTTCCCCCCCAGCAGCAGTGTGTCCTACAGAGAGCAGAGACAGTTGGTCCCTCTCTACAGCAACAGGACCATGGTAAGGGAGTGGAGACAGGCGGTCTCCCTCTCCAGCGGCAGCCTGTGTTTCCAGGAGAGGAGCACAGCACCCCCTCTCCCCAGCGGCAGCTTTCCCCAACAAGGGGAGACACCAATCCTCCAGACGGCGCAGATGGGACCGTGGTCTCTGTGCCTGACCTACAGGGATGCTGGACAGCCTTTCCAGATCCCCAACTACCCTCACCGGGACACCCAGAGGAGGGGGTAAGTACAAATTCCCCTCCCCAGCTAACTCCTAGCGTGGCACCAGGGTTAACGGAGGCGATGCTAACCCCTCCTGACGTCCAGGTTCCCTTAACTACTGAGCCGGATTATGGTCTCAGTACCCCAGCGGAAGAGCTGGCAGCTGGACAGAGCGCAGTCGGCCTCTGCCCTACCTTTGTCCCTGGTCCAGAGCCTGATGACCTGCAGGCTACCCCAGTAGAAGAGCTGGCAGCTGGGCAGAGTGCAGTCGGCCTCTGCCCTACCTTTTTCCCTGGTCCAGAGCCTGATGTCCTGCAGGCTACCCCAGCAGAAGAGCTGGCAGCTGGGCAGAGTGCAGTCGGCCTCTGCCCTACCTTTGTCCCTGGTCCAGAGCCTGATGTCCTGCAGGCTACCCCAGCAGAAGAGCTGGCATCTGGGCAGAGTGCAGTTGGCCTCTGCCCTTCAAGTACCCTCGGCATGTGGCCTCATTACCACAGCCAAATACCCAGGTGCAGTGACTGTGTGTTGTGGGTGGGCTGTTCCTGTACTTTGATGTTGTGGGGGGGCCACTCGGACATCTGTTTATTGTGGGTTGGTGGATCGACTAACGGAGGCACTGACCGACAGAAGGTCAGGTGCCTGGTTAGTCTTCCCCCCAAAGGGGAGATGTGTGACGAAGTGCCCTTCGCCACTTTGTCCTGGAGAGGCCTGCTTGCCTGCCTCCTCCCCTGCGACTATGGTCCTGGACTATATTGCACTGTAAACCCTGTATTCAGGCATATGGACTTGTATTAGACTGTCCTTTTTCCCTTTATCTATGCTGTAGGTTTGGACTACTAATATAACCTAACAGCCAGGAGATTTAGGCGAATATATTGCATAAGAATCACATTACTGGAGAATACAGCCGTTCGCATGATTTCATGCGAATTCTTTGTGCTCTGAATAGGTGGCCGCCATTTCGGGACTTTTCCACGTGTTCGCGGCCATCTTGCGTGCGAACAGCGGTGTTTGCCTGTGAACGCATGGAACTGAAATCGGAAGCACAAACAGGCGAATACCGCTAAGACCTCCAGACATCCAGAAATACGCACGGAAACTACCGAACGACCGGCCGTTCGGTAGTTATACTTAACTTAGTATGGGGATTCTAGCGACCACAAAGATGCGAATGGATGGCAAGAATTTCGTCTATTTTACCGTGCGAACGGAGACCGACCGCAAGGCCAAAACTCATGGAACTATTTTCGGCTAGTTGGTCTCTGCGGTCGGTCAAAACTTTGGAGCCCTGTATCTCCCGAACCATCCATCCGAATGGGCCGATTTTTGGACAGACTGCTCCCCTGAACAAGGGCTATTTGGGGATACCAGATTTAAAGCTGTACCCCCTGTTTTTGGGGTACATCCAGAACTTGGGTAAAATAATGTATGTTTTAATTGGGTTATGTGTTTATCTGAGGGGAGGAGACGTGGGGGTGTTACCATGCATGTGATTGGTCAATTTCATCCTCCCCCTGGGAGTGTCCTGTATGTACCTGATCCTAATAAAAAGCAGGCTGGGTGTTCCAGTCCTCAGACCTCTTCTGACCCTCAATACGTAGCCGTGTCTCGTTATTGGAGGGAACTGCTATATCACACTGGGGATTGCTATGCGCTGCATATTCCCCTGAGCTCTTAATCACTTAGCTCTTTTAAGAGCTTGTTCCTGTTACGCTCTCCTGGAGGAGAGGTCTTCCCCACACGGTCCTGGAGGACAGAAGCCGATCCAGGGTGGAAGGAAGACGGCGCGGCTCCAGTTAAGCTACGGCGGTTGTGGAGCCTGCGGTGGTTGTGGTGTCGTCTGCAGTGCTTGGAGTCCTCTGAGAGCGCTAGGAGCATCCATCAACGGAGGGTACTCGGTCGGAGTACACGGAGCTCCGTTACAAATCTACTGCTGCTGATTTAACCCTGGAGTGATGAATCCACGGAGTCACTTCGGCCACCTTTATAGCTGTTGGGGTAGACAAAAGAACAACATAAGGACCCCTCCACTTTGGCCCCAACGGTACACTGTTCCACTCCTTGCAAACTTGATCTCAAACTTGCAAACTTGATCTCCTGGATGATAAGAATGGACAGGTGGATAAATATTCACAGGTAACCTATCGTGTACCAATTTCTGTACCTCCTCCATAGTTTTTCCTTCCATATTCTAACTGACACCATAGTTTTTCCATATTCTAACTCCTCCATAGTTTTTCCTTCCATATTCTAACTGATACCACTTATTCTCCAAGTATTTTCCAGCTTCAGTCTTTAACCACTCTTCTTCTTGAGCTGTTTAAATTGGAGCCCATTGAGACAGAGGGGTCGGTATGAGAGCAGCTATACACTCCACATATTCCTGTTGTCCCGATTCAGCGGCACGCTTGGCTGCATTATCTGCCATCCGTTCTCCTTTCACCACATCACCATCACCTTTCAAATGTGCTCGACAATGTATGATACCAACTTCTTTCGGTTCCCACACGGCTTCCAAGAGTTGTAATATCTCAGCTGCGTACTTGATTTCTTTACCCTCTGAGTTTAGTAGTCCTCTTTCTTTATACAAAGCTCCATGGGCATGAGTGGTTAAAAACGCATACTTTGAGTCCGTATAGATGTTCACCCTAAATCCTTCAGCCAATTGTAACGCTCGTGTGAGTGCGATTAATTCTGCCTTCTGTGCCGATGTTCCTTTTGACAATGGCCGAGCTTCTATCACCTTGTCTATCGTTGTCTCTGCATATCCTGCGTAGCGAATCCCTTCTTTCACGTAACTACTGCCGTCCGTATAGTACTGGACATCGGGGTTCTGGATGGGAAAATCACGAAGGTCCGGTCTGCTTGAGAACACTTCATCCATCACCTCCAGGTAGGTTGTGGCAAAAGGGTAGCTGGATTCAAGGTATTGACAGTCTCAAGATACACTCTCGGGTTCTCACATAACATAGCTTGATACTTAGTCATACGGCTATTACTAAACCAATGATTGCCTTTATAGTCTAGCAACGTCTGTACTGCGTGCGGGACTCGCACGTAGAGTTCCTGCCCCAGAGTGAGCTTATCAGCTTCAGCTACCAGCAGGGCGGCGGCAGCTACGGCTCTTAGATAAGGTGGAAGGCCACTGGCCACTGCATCCAGTTGTTTGGACATATATGCAACAGGTCGTTGCGATGATCCCAAGTACTGTGTCAGTACTCCCACAGCCATCCTTCTTTGCTCGTGTACATATAAGTAGAATGGACGTGTATGATCAGGTAGACCTAATGCTGGGGCGCTCATCAATGCCTTCTTAACATCCTCAAATGCCTTCTGCTGTTCGATAGTCCACAGGAAGGGATCGTGTTCTGTGCCTTTTATAGCTGCATAAAGGGGTTTCGCCAATATCGCATAATTGGGAATCCCTATCCTGCAGAAGCCTGCTGCCCCCAGGAATTCTCGCACTTGTCTTCCATTCTTAGGTGTTCTATTCTTAGGTGTTGGTATTTGACATACAGCTTCTTTTCTCTCTGGCCCCATTATCCTTTGACCTTCAGAGATATGGAATCCCAGATACTTGACAGTTGGCTGACACAACTGGGCTTTCTTCCTGGACACCTTGTATCCTGCCTTCCAAAGAATGTGCAGTAAATCATATGTTGCTTGCTGACATATCTCTCTTGTAACTGCCGCTATCAACAAATCATCTACGTATTGTAGTAGTACACATTCTCCTGGGATGGACTTGAAATCTAGTAAGTCCTGACTTAATGCTGATCCAAATAGGGTAGGTAAATTCTTAAACCCTTGGGGCAGTCTTGTCCAAGTCATCTGGCGTTTCAAGCCCGTTACAACATTTTCCCATTGGAATGCAAAGATACACTGGCTTTCTGTAGCAATTCGTAGGCAAAAGAAGGCATCTTTGAGGTCCAAAACTGTGAAGTAAGTAGCCCCGCCTGGAATTAAAGCAAGCAGGTTATAGGGATTGGGCACAACTGGATGTATACTTACTACCGCATCATTGACTGCTCTCAAGTCCTGCACAGGGCGATACTCATCTGTCCCGGGCTTTTGAACAGGCAACAATGGGGTGTTCCAGGGGGAAGTACAGAATTGTAGGATACCATACCTTATGAACTTATCCAAATAAGACTGTATGTTCTTCTTTGCCTTTTGTGGAATATGGTATTGTCTTAGGCTCACTGGATAAACCCCAAGCTTTAGTTCAATCCGTATAGTTGGGATATTGCCAGCAAGTCCTGGTGGGTTACTCTCTGCCCACACTCCTGGTACATTAAACAAGGATTCATCACTCTTAGGGTTTTGGCTGGTCAACACTGTATAAAGTCGCCACTCTTCTTCCTTTGGTACTGATATTGTCATTATACCTGAGGGTCCATTAAACTTCAAGGATGTCGTTCCGTTAGGCAGAAATGTTATCTGTGCTTGTAATTTCGATAACAAATCTCTCCCTAGCAGTTGGACTGGACATTCAGGCATGTAAAGGAACTGCTGTTTTACTACGTGGCCTCCCAGTGTACAGAGTCGACTTTTAAGAACCGGTTTAGCAGCACTCTTTCCAGTTGCTCCTATTACGGTGATAGTTCTTCCTGAAGGAGGAGCGACTAGGTCAGTCACCACAGAATGTTCAGCACCAGTGTCGATCATGAAAGAACTCCTTTTTCCCCCTATTGCTACATCGACCATAGGCTCCGCTCGGCCAAGGGGGATGGAGCCCGGTCGGTATCAATAGTCCTCCATGACAGTGTCAGCCAAACCCACAAAGTCCCTATCTTCTCTCTCTCTGGGTTTCTGTGCTGCTGGGTAATACCTATCCCCATTAATGCTTCCTCTATTATTCCCACCATTTCCTCCAGGACCTCCTCTTCCTCTCGCTCTGCCTCTATAATTATTGCTATATCCTGCCCTTGTTCTATCTCTCTCTCATGTTGTTCCCTCTGTGGACACTCACTTCTCCAATGTCCTTCTTCCCTACAATACGCGCATTGGTTCCTACTTAAAGGCTCCCTATTCCACTTATTCTCGCTTTTCTCAGTTCCCCTATATACTTCCTTTTCCCTTCTATCTACACCCGCGATAGCTACTGCTAACATATCTGCTTCCCTTCTCATCTTTCGCTCTTCTTCCTTTTTCGTCTCTGTCTCCCTATTCATATATACATTATTCGCTATCTCCATTAATTGAGTTATAGACATCCCTAAAAACCCTTCTAACTTTTGTAACTTTCTCTTTATATCTCCGTAGGCCTGGCTGACAAAGGCAGAGTTAACCATCCGGGAATTCTCAGGAGCCTCTGGATTAAAGGGGGTATACAACCGGTATGCCTCCAATAATCGATCATAAAAGGCACTGGGCGACTCATCACATTTCTGCAATACCTCAGCCGGCTTTGACATATTGATCGCCTTTTTCCCTCCGGCTTTCATGCCAGCAATAATGGCGTCCCTGTAAGCTTTTAAATGGGCCATGTCTGCGCCATTGACATTCCAATTCGGATCTACATTTGGATAATGGGCTGCGGCCCATGCTGCCGGGTTGGCCTGATTTTGAGTACGGGCCACTTCTTCAAGCGCTTTAATTGCCGCCTGATTTATCCGTGTTCTTTCCTCGTTATTGAACAATGTCATAAGCAATTGCTGGCAATCAGCCCAAGTGGGATTATGTGTCTGGATTATGGAGGTAATCAAATCTGTCATGGCTTGAGGTTTATCGGTGTAGGAGGAGTTATGGGTCTTCCAGTTGAATAAATCAGTTGTGGTAAAGGGAACGTAAACAAAGACGGGATCAGCATGTTGTAACTGGCCCTCACCGTTAATATGTGTCGGGCCCGGTGTCAGTTGGAGAGGCATTTGATAAACTCGGGGTTGGAGGGTACCGGTCAGTTGTCGGGTTAGTATGGGGCTTCGTTGAGGGATGTCAGGTATGGGTTCCGGTCGAGGGGTAGTAAGACGAGGGGAAGGGGACACTTTTTCTTTACTGAAGGGAAGATCAGTAAGTAGAATATTCCGGGCCGGGCTGGGAGGAGCCTGACCAGGAACTAGAAATTACGCCAAATCTGGATAGATCGGGGTTAATAGGGGTAGGTACCGGAAGGGGAGGATTTAAAACAAGTGGGCTAGACTCTGAGCTAGAGGAGGGGGTAGATGGAGACAACGGGGCACCTCCTCTTCCTCTTCCTGTAGAGGAGAAGTAAGGGGGTGGCATGGGGATCTCTGACTCAGGGGGCGTGTCCGGAATGGGCGTAATCACGGCCAGAGTGGACAACCGAGTTCTGGCCACCATGAGGCGACATTGCTCCTCGTGGCATACCCTCATCCATTTTGGCAAGTCATTTACGGCCCGCTTCCAACAATCAATATACGGAAACTGGCCGTAAAGTTCAGGCCTACCCGATACAGCCATGTGTACGTGCTGCACCAGATTAGGATCAAAGCTACCACGTGGTTGCCATGCAGCCACCAAAGAGGGCCATTCCCTACTACATAAAGTAGTCAGGCGTGTTGGAGACATCTTTCCTCCAAAATCGTATACATTACATCCCTTCTTAAAGTTTTTTAACATACATTCTAAGGGATCAATAATCTTTGAATCCGACGCACCCATACTTAACAATGGAGCGTCGTCTCCAACAGAAGCAAACAAACACACTTCCAACAGTCACACTCGTTCCCCTTGGCAACAGCACCACGTGGTACAGTTACTAGGCCAAACGCACAAAACAAAACATACAGGGAATTCCCGTACACACACAGCTGTTACACCAGTCACTAAATAACTAATACTGTACCTTTTGGCGAAACTATACAATCACCCACGTTATAATTCTCAATATTTAAAATACCCATCTATAACACACCCTAGTAACATCGTCTTTACAAACAGTAGTTATAGTACGGTTAGCATTGGTTAGAGTACAATTTGAAAGTCACAGTTCAATTAGTAGTAGTTATGGTGTTAACATACAACATAAACGACAGTTATTAGTAGTTATTTACAGTATCAGTAATTATAATACATGGTTATGGTACCGTGCGCTATGATACAGTTACACACTATTCACACTCTCGCTAGACGGCAGAGCTCACGCTATCTAGCAAGATATACACTCTACTACAAAAATCTTTAACACATTTACAATTTCCCAACTAATCTATTGGCCAGTACCTCGATGGACTACCTAAAACTATTTACATCCGTTTTGGTTAGCCGTCGCTGCCCAAGCACCACATATAGCGAACTAGAGGGCGGAATTTACAACAAAATCCTCTTAGTCTATCTACTTTATCAATAGTCTAGTGGGTTCCTGAAAGGGTTAATGCTGTCCTGGACTCAATTTCCCTCAATTCTCGATCCTCTGTTCACCACATCAATTGACGGGAGAAACTTGCTCAGCAAATAACAGACAGACACGAAAAGGTGCTTGACAAGTTCTCAATTTCTTTACGGTGTATTGAATATTTATACAAATTAAGTTACTTGAGTCATGAGATATGCCATACAGAGTATAAGATTGATTACTTCCTTAGATATCACATGTTATACTGACAATGGAAAGATAAGACTTTTTTGAATATGTCTGGAATGAATATCTTGGGCAAGACATCCTGAAATGTCGTTTTTCCTATAGAATTGTATAAGTCTGTCACAGTCAACATATTATCATATCCTATAGAAGGAAGCATGTTAATGTTCAAGTCTTTCACAGTCAGCATTTCTATGACGTACATTAAATTTAAAGCATACAAAGCAAAAAGTAGTTTAACTGTTTCATATCCTTTCAGTCAGCAATAATGATAATAAATCGTACGAAAAGATATAAGAGAAATTAACTATCTAATATTCTTTCAACCCCCTCTTTGAGCAAAAATAACATTTGCTCATCTTATCGATAAAATCTTACCAGGACAGAGAAACCTCCACATGGTATTTTCAGGGGTGCTAGTCACTCCCTGCAGGACTTTCATTAATTTCTTCACCTCAATTCCCATGTAGTAATTCCTAAGGCCCAGTTTTAAAGATGGGTTGATACCCTCCAGTGGCAGAGAGGAGAATTTCCAATTGTTTCTGTTCTGCATTATGAATTAATTTCTGTATTCTCTTCCTCAATGTACAAGTGAGGTGGCAGTTATATAAAATCATACACAATAAAATCAGGACTACAATAACAAGAGGATAGAAGAATGTTTTTATTATCTGGGATCCAGTAGGAGACCAACCAGTGAAAGCATCATACTAATGATGGGTTTAATTTATTCTGAATTTGTGAACTCACCTTAAAGAGTTCTCCTTTTAAGATATGTGTGGCTACCTGTGTATGTACTAGAGCATCATTATGTGTAACAAGATGTTTAAACATATTTTGTTTTCCTTTCATTAAGGAGACAATAGTCTCAAGAGGTAAATGGTAATCTTCAAAAGGCAGCGAGCCTAATAGGGCGTTAATATGTTTGTCTAAAGTAATTGTGTCGCTGAAATAATATTGGGTGCCATTAAGATCGAACCAGGTAATATTACTCAAACATCCTGAAAAAGGGAGAGGTAGATTAATACTTGTAGTGCTAGTAATTATCTTTGTAGGGAGATTAGTAGCTAAACAGATATGTCGTGTACGTATTTCTGTCATGGTAAAATAATTTTCAGGATATATGTGCCATACGCACTTGTTAAGTTCATTCTGGAGTAAGCATGGTTCGTAAATAGGGGACGAGTGTCTACATGCATATCCTTTGTCAGTGAGAACACAATGTTTGAGGGAATAGGTCATATTATCTTTGGGAAAAATTTAGTCCCCTGTGTATGTGGGTGCCCACCAGGTTCAATTCTTGGCAAAGAGATCATAAACTGGTACTGGTAGTGTGTTAAATTGCCAAGCTAATTTAATATCCTTTGATGATGTATGATATAATGTAAAATAGCAAGAACATGAAAAATGTGAAACAGTACCAGTTAACCATTCTTTGCATTTAGTGGATTGGGGTTTTAGGAGTAACCATTCATTATCTGTGAGATTAAGCATTCCTCTAATCTTCTCTAATTTAGGAATCATTAGTGTGTCTTCTAATGCCGATCTTTGTTGTTGCATCCATAAATACCTGATGGCACAAGTACTCCAGTTACTTAGACCTGTAGTGAATTTCATAGTTGCAACAGTTAAATTATCTAAATAATTATACATTGATTTATCTAAATCCAATCCTGTAACCTGTGATTTAACAACAGTTGGAGCCCAGTTTGCAGTAGCATGGAAACCAGTCCCTATATGCATACTGGCTGTGTTTAACTTATTCTTGAGGGTCTCCATGTCTATACTATTTAGTATACCCATAGTGGTTCCAGCACCTCCTAACAGTGTGTCATACCATTCCCTTTTCTGTCTTTTGTTTGCTGTGTTACATAATGTTACAACAGGAGTAGCGATTTTTAATGACACATGTACAGCTTGTAAGAAGACAGTTGTATTAACACATGTGGATGGAATAGGTGTGTGTGTGTCGTTGTTGACTTTTGGTTCTATGGTAGAGGATAAAGGACAGTGATAAGGTGTAAAAATATAAGGTAGTGTATAGTTCTCAATTGCAGTGTCATTCATAATGACTAACATTTGTCCCCTTTTCCAATTAATGGTACCAGTTGTATAATCACTATTAAAAGTAATAAGGCCTGTGTGTTTACATTGATATGCAACCTTGCTAATTTTCTTATAATATATATCCCAAACATGTTTAGGTGTTTTTTTCTTACCATCAGAACTTATATTAGATAAGGTGGCACAGATACTAGTGTAATTAGCAACCTTAACTGTGCACATTTCTACGTTATAAGATCTAACAATTTTCCGTGAACCGTCAAACAAACATAATGCATCGGTTTCATTAGCTATGGACACATTCCATATGGGTAACTGGTACTTATAAGGGTTATTATTTGTCCAATTCATCCAAATGTGTTCAGTGAATGAATGATTGCATATTACATGCTGATACAAAGGTGGTGGAGAAAAGTTCTTGAGGGAGCGTGTGTGACGAATGCAAGATGAGGGGCTAAGGCCTAATTGGGCTGGGGGTATTGAAGAATTGTTCATCGTGTCAGAGTCCTTTTTCCAGAAACAAACAGGTTTCAAACTTGCCATTGATTTGAACTCATAATGGCATTTAAGGAGCAATATCAGAGGGAGTATAACAACTCCAGAAAGCATAGCGCACAACATAATCTTGGTCTCAGATTCGTATGATCCTCTCAATCTACGATATGGTGTGAAAACCATGATGCTTAGCTAAGGGAAACTTCTTCTGTTTCCGAGCGAGGAGTGGTGTTGTCTTCCTTGGCTCCCCTCTTTGGACACAGCTTCACTCGGGATGCGTGAATCCAGATGTCATGGGAATCTGTGAGGACAGCGGTTCTGGTTACAGCAATCACAGTAGCAGGTGGTCCAAAAGGGTATCCTCCTTTCTTGGTCCTGTTCAGCTGACGGATATACACCTTGTCACCGGGCTGGTATGGATGAGTAGGTTCCTGTGAAGGTAAGGGAAACTGCGAAGAAAAATTGCCATATATACCATTCAGTTTCATCAACAATTCCTGTACATATTGTTCTTGTATTAGCTGTAAATCCCCAGACATTATAACAAGCGGTTCCCTGGCCCAGGGTGTGGGAAAAGGTTGTCCCATCAGAATCTCAAATGGAGATAATTTAGTCACCTTGTGGGGAGTCATTCTTATCTCAGCTAAAATAGCTGGTAGATATTTTGTCCAATTTACCCATGTTCCTGCAGTAGCTTTCATAAGCTTCTCCTTAATGGTCCTATTCATCCTTTCAACTACCCCTGAGCTCTTTGAATGATAAGGTATGTGAAACTTCCAGGTAATTTGCAAGAATTTTGCAAGTTCCTGGGTAACCTTACTGGCAAAAGCCCGGCCATTATCAGAGTTAATCTGCAGAGGAGCAGCTGGAGGGGGCAAATGTTCGTGCTGTGATTTGTGTGGAATATTAGGATGTGTTCTCATACATGGTTCACATGATCTTACAAAAGACTGTACATGCTGCCTGAGATTCCTAATATAAAATGAATTCATGAGGAATTGGATGGTGCTTGCTATGCTTTTGTGACCGGGACCATGTGCCTGACTGATGAAAATAAAGCAACTGGCTTCAGGTATGCCTATTTTCCCCTCTTTAGAGAAAAGATCATTCTGATCTTTCTCTAAACCTTGTGTAATCCAAAAATCAAAGTCAGATTGCGTTGCAAAGGCTTGAAGTTGCAACAGCAAACTATCAGTGGGACATGTCGGTGGTTTGAGCATAGCAGGAAACATTTTATAGTAAACAATCTTGGCTGCAGCTTCTTTTGCCACTTTGTCAGCCAAGGCATTTCCTCTGGAAATGTCATCACTACCCAGAGTGTGTGCCTTGCAGTGAATAACAGCTACTGCAGATGGAAGTAGTATAGCATCTAGGAGTGATTGGATGAGATTTGTGTGTGAAATGGCTTTTCCATCGGCTCCTACAAAACCTCTTTGTCTCCAGATCACACCAAAATCATGGACTACCCCATGAGCATATCATGAGTCTGTGTAAATGTTCACTCGCTGTCCTGAGAAAAGCTGACAGGCACGTGTGAGAGCAATGAGCTCTGCAGCTTGTGCAGACGGCTGGAAAATAGTGTCAGCTTCAATGATTTTATCAGGCAGCTGTACCACGGCATAGCCTGTGAGGTACGTACCCTAATTTGGTCTGGAGCAAGAGCCATCCACAAAGACAGTGGTCCCATCCGGGCCACTGAGTGCTGTGGAGGAGAGGTCTGCTCTAGGAGATGTGGCAATATGTATTTGTTCAATACAATTATGAGGCTCAGATGGTATAGAAACAGAGTCAGATGCAGAAGTAAGAATAGCATGCAAAACAGACATAGGACCAGAATTAACAGGACTATAAACAATAGACAGAATAATCTCATAACCACTTAAGCGCTGGGCTGTCATGTGTTGTGTGGTGATATTTTTTATAAGCTGAGTGACCTGGTGACTGGTATGGAGTATTGTAGGATGCCCTAGTGTGATAGTAGTAGCATTCTCAACAGCCATTGCACATGCTGCCAATGCTCTGAGACAAGCCGGCATACCTTGAACCAGTGCTGGAAACGTTTTGGAAAAGAATGCTATGGGACGCATACCGCCTCCGTGCTCTTGTGCACAGACCGCGGCCATGGTTTTACAGTTGTCCCGAGCATACAAATGAAATGATTTACAATAGACAGGTAGTCCTAAAGCCGGGGCTTGTACAATAGCAACCTTGAGGGCAATATATGCAGCTAGCATGTCTGGTGACCAACAGACATTTTCAGGGCTGTCAGAACGTACAGCCTCCCTTAGGATTGAGTCATAATGGGAGCATTCAGGGATCCACTGGCGGCAGTAATTAATCATGCCGAGGAAGGTGAGCAACTCCTTCCGAGTAGTGGGTTTAGGAATCCTCTGAATGACCTCAATACGTTTTGGACTCAATTGCCTGGTGCCTGAAGCCAGAACAAAACCTAAGTAATCAACCTTTAATTTACACAATTGCATTTTGTGTTTTGCAACCTTGTGACCCACAGTTGCTAAGTGTTTGAGCAAACTGACAGTATCTACAGTGCTTGCCTCATAGCTAGGGCTACATAACAACAAATCATCAACATATTGCAAAAAGACGGAACCATGACCGGGGGTCCATGTTTTTAGAGAATGTTGGAGTACCAGCGAATAAACAGCTGGGGAATCCACATAGCCTTAGGGTAAACGTGTCCAGGTATACTGACAGCCTTCAAAAGTAAAAGCCATAAGTAGCTGTGTCTCTTGATCAATAGGTATAGAAAAAAATGCATTACTTAAATCAATGACAGTGAAGCAAGTGGCATCATGTGGAATGGCTGTAATGAGGGATGTCACATCAGGGACAATGGGTGCAATGGGCACAATTAAACTATTCAGGACTCTAAAGTCCTGAACTAAGCGATAACCATTACCTTTAGGAACTGGATTAATAGGTGTGTTATATGGGGAAACTACTGGCTTTAGTATTCCCTGTTCTAGAAAAGATTGGATCATGGGGTGAACTCCCTCAACCTTGGCTTCTGTCAAAGGGTACTGTTTAAGGTAGATAGGAGTTACATCTGATTTTAGTTTGGCTTTGTAAGGGGTGCAGTTGACAAATCCTACATCTAACTTAGATGAAGCCCACACAGAGGAAGGAACAGCAGACAAATCAATAGTTTCAGAACACAACATAGACACATCAATACCACCAGAGGGCGTGCAAGTAATGGTACCTCCCAGAATACCAAGAAGATCCCTTCCCAGCAAATTAACAGGACATTTAGGTATTAGACGAAAAGGGTGCACAGTAGAAGAACCATTAAGAGGACAGAAAACAGACAGTGGTGGTGTGACAAAAGTGGGTGTTGACACTCCATTAATACCCAATGAAGGTGTAGACTTTTTCCTTGTCCCCTGATAATAGGTGTCACAGAGACTGGAACACGTAGCTCCAGTATCTACCAAAAATGGCAAGGATCTACCTTCTATGACCAGAATGCAAAAAGGCTGATCATCATTAGTAGAGGACAAAAGTGGAAAAGTTAGAGTGTCACCTTCAAGGCATCCCTATTGGGGCCATGGGATGTGATGGGTTTGCTGGTCAGTGGTACCTGTGAATGGCCCTGGTGCAGTTTGGGCTTGCTGGAGAGAGGGAGGAGGGGGAAGTGTTGGCCAGTGGTGTTGGGAGTGGGCCTGGTGTTGTTCTTGCCTACCGGGCATATTTTGAGAATTGTGGGGTTGTTGGGGCTGCTGGGGTTTCCTGGGGTGTGGACACTCATTCCTCCAGTGGCCATTCTGCCCACAGTTGAAACAAGTGTTCCTGTCTATTCCTCCTTGGTTACCCCTGCCCCTATAACCCTGATTTCCCTGTCTCCATCCCCTTGCCCCTCTAACTTCCTGTTTGACCACATGGCTTGCCCAGCACAATGGAGGAGGGGAATTCTCTATATCCTCTATTCCTGCACATGCTCCGTACACTACTGATTGTATCGTTGCCACGTGCAACCAACCGACAGATACATCAGTATATGCACGTGCACATACCACGTTGCAATCTCGGCCTACTAAATTTATTTTTACCGAGATTCTACCACAGGATCCCTAGATGGTCGGCGAAGTCCTTCATGTCGGAGACCTGGTGGAGGGTGTAGGATTGTTCCCCCTTCTTCGCCGTTAATTTGAAGGGGTGCCCCCACATATAGCGCCAGCCATTTTCAATTAGTGCCGCTGTGAGAGGTTTCAGCTCCCTGCGTTTCCTCAGCGTGGACGGTGCCAGGTCTTGAAAGAATTGAATCTGCTGCCTCTGGTACATGGGCGGATGGTGTCTTGCCTCTTACATTAGCTGTTCCTTGACCGGGAAGTGTAGGAGCTTCGTTATCACGTCCCTCGGTGTGTTTGAGTTGTAGGTCGGAGGGCGCAGGGCCCTATGTGCCCGTTCTGTGTATAGGTCTTGTTCTGTAGAGTTAGGCAGGAGGGACTGAAAGATCGCCCTGATTGTGGGGAGTATGGCGCAGGGCCGGACTGGGGATACAAAGCAGCCCTGGAAAAAAAAAATATATGCCAGCCCCATAAGTCATTGCGCCATATATTGTCACAATATATATATATATATATATATATATATATATATATATATATATATATATATATATATTGCTTTTTCTAATATAATATATTGGTCCTTTCAGAGTAAAACATTTAATTATACAGTAAGCATACTCACATGCAGACACAGACAATCTCACTGACACACACAAGCTCATTGATACACAGCCTCATAGACAAACAATTTCACTAATATACATAAGCTCATTGACATAAAAACACAAGCTCACTCACTAGCAGGCACACACACACACACACATACACATGCAAGCAAGCTCACTAGCAGGCGCACACACACACACACACACACAGCTTAATGTAGTGGTTCTGGTGTCTATAGCCTGTCCCTGCAGGCTTTTGAATGTAAACACTGACTTTGCAGAGAAAAGGCAGTGTTTACATTGCTTCCTAGTGACACCTCTAGTGACAGACACTCAGACGGTCACTAGAGGCGCTTCCTGTGTCAGTGCGGATTGGCTGAGATCATCAAGCTTGATGATCTCAGTCATAGAGGCAGAGACCAGCACGACGTTGGAAAAAAAAAAAGGTGAGTAAAACACTATTTTTAAAAACACACACAGACACCACGACTGACACACACACACACACCACGACTGACACACACAATGACAGACAAAGACACACACACACACACCATGACAGACACACACACATACCATGACAGACACACACACCATGATACAGACACACCGTGACACAGACAGACACACAGCATGACACATACAGACACACACACACAGCGTAACACAGACAGACACACACACAGCGTAACACAGACAGACACACACAGCATGACACAGACAGACACACAGCATGACACAGACAGACACACACACACAGCATGACACAGACAGACACACACACACCGAATGACACAGACACACACACAGCATGACACAGACAGACACACACACAGCATGACACAGACAGACACACACACACCATGACAGACACACACACACACACACACCATGACAGACACACACCATGATACAGACACACACACACAGCATGACACAGACAGATACACAGTATGACACAGACATACACACAGCATGACACAGACAGACACACAGCATGATACAGACACACACACAGCATGACACAGACACACAGCATGACACAGACAGACAGACAGACAGACACACACACACACACACACAGCATGATACAGACACACACACACAGCATGACACAGACACATACACACACCATGACAGACAGACACACACACAGCATGGAACACACACACACACACACTCCCACTGACATACATATTTTTTAGTACCTGTGGGTGGGCAGACTGGTAGCTGTGCTGGCGGCCGCAGGGAGAACTTGAAAGGCGGCCGCAGGGGAAGCTTTTCATGAGGCCGGGAGCAGGCTCTTCTGGGGGAGCAGGCTGTTCTGTCTCTGCTCCCCCTCCCTCGCGCGCTAGAAAGAGACCGGGGCCGGAATATGACGTCATATTCCGGCTCCGGTCTCATTAAGCTGCGCGCGAGGGAGGGGGAGCAGAGACAGAACAGCCTGCTCCCTCAGAAGAGCCTGCTCCCGGCCTCATGAAAAGCTTCCCCTGCGGCCGCCTTTCAAGTTCTCCCTGCGGCCGCAGGTCACCCCGGCCCCAGGTGCCGACGGCCCACCGGGAAATTTCCCGGTATCCCGGTGGGCCAGTCCGGCCCTGGTATGGCGTCTGGCTGGACTGACTCCGGGCAGACCGCGGATGTTTTGTCTGCGGGATCGGTTATTAAGGTCCTCCAGGCCGTCTTCCAGGAACGGTATCCTGTCGTAAAGCATCCCTGTGTCCTTATCGAGGGCTGCGGTCTTCGTCAGCATTTCTTTCAGTAAGCTTTCATTGTGTGTCGTGCGGGAGGCCAGTGCCTCTATTTCTTCTTTGAGGCCTGCAATTTGTTTTTCCAGGGCCGCAGCTGTATAGGCTTTTATGTCCGCCGACGTTTCCCTGAGCATTGCCCGCAGGTCTTCCTTGGTGAGGGGGGTGGTCGCCTGGTGTTGGTCGACCTCACTCCCCTCGGTTTCGGAGCCGGAGTCTGCCTGGCTTTGGGCCCAAGATGGCCGCCGGTCCTCTTTGGCGCGAAACATCGTCGCCACGGATGGTGTGGAATCCTTCCGTTTTTTTGCGCCCCCCATCTGTCCGAGTGATGTGGAGGTAGTGGGGAGTCTGTGGGTGAGTCGTGGAGGCGAGAAGCACCCGGTGTGTAGCTGATGGACGCGGATTACTTGCCCGGGGTGAGAGAGTTAAGGGCTCGTGCGTCTTACTCCATTGAAGGTTAGGCTCCGCCCCTCATGATCTGCACTTTTAATGACCACACTCTGGCTTTTATGCAGTGGGCAGGTACTTTGGACATCCCACAGGGTGGGACACAGTACAACCAATCCTTTACAGGCAAACCGTAAAACACACCCAGCACAAACATACAATCCTTCCCCTCTGCCTGTGATATAATTACTGAACACAATGGGTTAATGTAATTTATCACAGCCAGGAAAAATACACTTTTTATACATACACTGTAACTTTAAAAATAGGCATCATATTCACATAAAACATACATATTCAGAATCAGCATACTTTAAATATAAACATAACCAAAAATCATACAAATCCCCCCAGTACATAAAAAGTTAGACGGAAGTCCTTTATGACCGACCGCAAGCACATTTTCCTGCCCAAAACAGTTCCATAGATTTTGGCTGTGCGGTCGGTCAATTTTATGCAGAAAAAGTCCCATTCGAACGTGCATTCGAATCTTCGAACGGGACTGCAGCTGAAAGTTCAGTGTAGGAGAAGGTAAGGCTCAGCGGTGTTCGCGGAAATGTGTAACCGATTTTAGTTCCATGGATTTGGCTACACATACCGCTGACCTCGTTCGAATGAACAAAGATGGCCGCCGCCACGTGTTCGTTTGCACGAACTGCGGCCACCCAGCGGTCGGCAATTAACCTGCAGTAACCTCACAGCCTGGGAGGTAAATTGCCTGCACACTTCCACTTCTGGGTGGTCCGCCTGTGTGGTACTTGGTTCAGTAAGCCCCATTTTCTGAACCAAGTGGGAGAAAGCCAGGAACAAAATATTTTAACTAAGTCTGGGGGCACTGCGGACACCGTCTTAAAGGGGCATTGTCACACAAAGTCTCAATATGTCCCCAGATGGTTCTTAAAGGGCCAGCATGGTCCAATACAAGTCCATAAGCCACAATGCAGTTCTTAAAGGACCAGCAGCAGCACAATATAAATCCATTAGCCCAAATAATGTTTTTAAAGCGCCAAATCTCCCAGGGGCCATAGTCATGCGGAAGGAGGCTGGCAATCAGACTCCTCCAACAGCCAGGTGGAAAGGGCAGCTTGTTACCTAAAAATCCAGTGACAAAAGGTGTTTCGTCACAAATGGATCCTGGACTAATTTTATTAGATTTAATTGAGTCAAAAATGAAGATAAAGGATTCAATGTTAATTTTACACATCATTACAGCAGCCAAATGAGTGATAGCACAGAATTGGAAAAATATACAAATCCCATCCACCCGAGAAGTGATAGCACAAGTAATATGGCAAGCAAAAATGGAAAGAGGCATCTTAGTGAGCTTAGAAAATCAGGTAAGGTATCTATCTGAAAGACAGTAAAAAAAAAGTGATGCCGGGAGCCGGTCTGACGTCATATACCGGCTCCCAGCATCACTAAGCGGCAGTAAGAGCTCAGGCTATAGCACTCCCTCAACCCGCAATAGAAGCTGCCGCCCGCCTCGTGGGGGGCCCAAAGGTGGCCAGCCGGTGCCCACAGAGAGGGCTCGGCGTGCCAGCTGTGGCACATGTGCCATAGGTTCGCCATCACTGCTCTAGTGGCTGTCTATCAGACAGCCAATAAAAGTACTTGCTGCTGTTTAACTCAATCAAACAAACCTGGACATCCTCACCCTTAACACTATATGCCTAACACTGTTAGAGGCAGAGGAACACTATAGTTTTCCTAATACTATAATGTATCTTTAACTATTGCTAGGATAATTGGAGTAGACAGGGTTAGGTAGATAGTTATTTGTTCTTAAAATTAATGCTTCAATATAATCTACATATTGTTTTCTTCTTTTTTTTATACAATCTAACTGTATTCACTTTAGTACATATCTCTGCTACCTTAAAGGGACTCTTCATTACCCAAATTCAAAAAGAATGAAACATAATTAAATAAAATCCCCATTTAGTAGATATACTACCAATGAAAACATCCATGGATTTATTTTTTTCTTTTTCATTTGGGGTATATATAAAATATCATACAAATGCTACAGATCTCTTGTCTGCAGCTTTTGCAAGCCATACCCTTCTTCCGAAGCCCAGACTTTCCCAACCTTCCCAATGCAGCTCAATGAGAAATCCTTGCAAGGCAGGTACTTTGGGCAGTTTTTTAGGTGTTTGGAGTCAGGTCCGGTGCAAGGATTTTTGGGTACATAGGCGAATAAGTATTTTTCCGCCCCCCTCCCCCCCCCAAAATAACATCTTCTCCTATGTGCCTCTTAACCAGCCCCTCTCCCCGTCCATTATTGGTCCCCTCCCTTCCCTGTCCCTTAGTGTTCTTTGAACCTCTCCCCTCTTTTCCCTGTCCCTTGGTGTTTCTCCCCCCTCCCCTCCCTGTCCCTTGGTGCACCCCGCACCCCCTTCGTGGTCTCACTCCCCTTCCTGGTGTGCCTCCTACCTCTCTTGTAGCGTTGCCGAGTGGAGGATATCCCCTACAGGAGCTTCAATTTTCTGTACCTGGCCGGACTGACAGGGAGTGCTCTCTCAGTGAGCACCTCCGGTCAGTCTGGCCGGGTACAGGAAACAGAAGCTCCTGTACTGCGCTCTGCCACGCTACACTCAGTGGTGTATACACACTGACAGTCACACACCCTCATTGACAAACACACAGACTCACTGATCTGACACACACTCATTCATTGACACACACACACACACTGACACTCATTGACAGACACACTGATAGTCACACACAGACTCAATGACAAAGATACTCTCACTGATTTGACAGACACTCACAAACACACACTCATACACCCACATGCAACACTCATACAATCACTCACAGACATACACACATACACTCACTCACAGACAGTCACTCAAAGACACACATACACTCACTCACGCACACACAGACAGTCACTCACAGACACACAGACAGTCACTCAGACACACAGACAGTCACTCAGACACACAGACAGTCACTCACAGACTCACAGACACACAGTCACTCACGGACAGTCACTCACAGACACACAGAAACACAGTCACTCACAGACACACAGACACACATACACTCACACACAGTCACTCACAGACACACAGACAGTCACTCACACACTCACACACAGACACACAGACACTCACAGACACACAGAAACACAGTCACTCACAGACACACAGACACGCATACACTCACACACAGTCACTCACAGACACACAGTCACTCACACACTCACACACAGACACACAGACACTCACACACATACTGACACACATACACTCACACAAAGTCACTCACAGACACACAGACAGTCACTCACAGACACACAGACAGTCACTCACACACACAGACACACTCACACACATACACACATACACTCACACACAGTCACTCACAGACACACAGACAGTCACTCACACACACACAGAGATTAGAGCTCCCTCGCCACGTCTGATCTCAGCACTGCCGCACGCCGCGCTGGGGGTCCAGAAGGTGGCCTGACAGGAGGGAGAGCTTCCCTCCTGCCGGTCACTTAAATCTTGTGCCCCCAGAGCCAGTGCACCCTAACGCCCAGTCACTCACAGACTCACAGACACACAGTCACTCACGGACAGTCACTCACAGACACACAGACACACATACACTCACACACAGTCACTCACAGACACACAGACAGTCACTCACACACTCACACACAGACACACAGACACTCACAGACACACAGAAACACAGTCACTCACAGTCACACAGACACGCATACACTCACACACAGTCACTCACAGACACACAGACAGTCACTCACACACTCACACACAGACACACAGACACTCACACACATACTGACACACATACACTCACACAAAGTCACTCACAGACACACAGACAGTCACTCACAGACACACAGACAGTCACTCACACACACACACAGACACACTCACACACATACACACATACACTCACACACAGTCACTCACAGACACACAGACAGTCACTCACACACACACACAGAGATTAGAGCTCCCTCGCCACGTCTGATCTCAGCACTGCCGCACGCCGCGCTGGGGGTCCAGAAGGTGGCCTGACAGGAGGGAGAGCTTCCCTCCTGCCGGTCACTTAAATCTTGTGCCCCCAGAGCCGGTGCACCCTAACGCGAGTGTTCTTTTAAATTATTGTTTTGGTTTACCTATACATTGTGTAACACCAATGTTACATTTCTGCATGGATTTTTTTTTACATCCACTCATTTTTTACTTACCTGATTCCAGCTCTGATGTCCCTTGGCCCTGAGTCGAGGCTCTGCTTTCTCCAACATCACTCGACAAGGGGACACTAATGCGCATGCGTGGCGAGTGCGGTGTGCGCATTATGCCTCCCCATAGGACAGTATTAAACCAAGGCTGTCCCGTGGGGAAATAGCTGATGCTGGATGTCCTCATGCAGAGCGTGAAGACGTCCAGCGTCAGTTAGCGGACCAAAAGTCTGGTAACATTCCGGAAGCACCTCTAGTCTGTCTCTAAGTGCAATAGGGACACTGTACTCAGACTACTTAAAGGGACTCTCCAGTGCCAGGACCGTTTTCCTGGCACTGCAGGTCCCCTCTCCCTCCCACCTTCCTTCCCATGTCCCTCAGCACTGGTGCAAGCTACGCCTACGCTCATCCCCCGCCGACGGGGGAGACCTATTGAGCATGCGCGGCCGGCGGCGCACATGCATTAGACCTCCCCATAGGAAAGCATTAAATAATAATTTCAGTGCTTTCGGCGACGCTGGAGGTCCTCACATAGCGTGAGGACGTCTAGCGTAGTTATAACACACAGACAGCCACTAGAGGAGAACTTAACCCTTCAAGGTAAATATTGCAGTTTATGAAAACTGCAATAATTACATTTGCAGAGTTAAGGGTAGTGGTGGGAGTTGGAACCCAGACCACTCCAATTGTCAGGATCACCATTGTGCTTTACACAATATTTTGTATTTGGGTCTGGCTGGGATTAAACCAGAGTTTCCTGCATCCCAGTCAGTATCCTTACATTGAGCTCCACGCATCTTTCTGTCCTGAGTCCCCTCGGTCTGTGCCGAATTGCAAAGGGTGCCTTAACTCTGCGTGCCGGACTCCCACTCCAGGTAAGATCCTTGACAGTACGATCTGACCAAATGGAGTCTGCAGAGTTGAAGATTACCATTGCAGCCTTGACCCAGCAAGTTTCCCCGCTCACCCAGGCTTTGCAGGGCTTACAGCAGGAACTGGCTTCCCTTAAAGGGAGAGTAACCTATGATTCTGGACTCTCTGAACCGCTGGTTGCTCTACCCGAAACATTTTCTGGGATCCGGTCTAAGTATGATGCCTTCAAAGTCGATTGCGAGGTCCTGTTTTCCCTGAGGCCCTACACCTATGCCACAGACGTCATTAAAGTGAGGACAGCGATTACCTTGTTGTCGGGGCACCTTAAGACTTGGGCCCACCAATTGTTACTCGCCAAAAGCCCAGTCCTGGATTTCTGGGAGTCCTTTATTCGGTCCCTGGGTTTACAATGCAACAAGACACAAAGATCCATTGTACATAGATCACCTACTGTTGCTTCACATATATTGCAACCCGGACGGGAAATGGATTACACTACTCCTTCCAATCGGACTGATGTTACTGCTAACCCTACCGCTACCAAGTCTCCTGAAACTTTGTATACTTCTGGCAGTGAGGCGGTGGAACCCATGGAGATTGGACTGGTTAGGTGCCATCAGTCATCTCAAGAAAGGGCAAGAAGGATGGCGCATGGACTGTGTTATTATTGTGGGGAGAGGGGACATTTAATATCTTTTTGTCCCATTCGTCCATCTAGGCCTCAGGTTCTCCGTCTGGATACTACTCTGGCATATCCTATGAGACCTGTCTGCCAACATGCTGCCTGTCCTTGCTTGACCACTCTGACCAATCCTCAGCCTTCTACAGTCGTTGCACCTGAGGTTGTGCAGGAATCTGTTACTAAAGAACCTGAGATCTCTATTTCTACTAAAGATTCTGCTTCTAAGAAGGCAAGCACCACAACCACTACAAGTCCTGTCAAGGAAGACCCCCCTTCTGCCTGTACCTATGCCTCTAATGGGGCTCTAGTCCGGAAGGAGGACTTGCAAGTTTTTGAAAAGGCCCTACATGCTATGACCACCGCTCCTACTAGTACTACCAAAACCAAGAAATCCCAAAAGTAACCTCCTGGGTCATAGTTGCGTTCCTCTTCTCGCCTACGGCGTCTTTGAAGGGGGGTAATGTCAGGATCACCATTGTGCTTTACACAATATTGTGTTTGAATCTGAGTTTCCTGCATCCCAGTCAGTATCCTTACATTGGGCTCCACGCATCTTTGACTGTTTCTGGCTGTTCTTGGTATCCTGTAGTCTGAGCCTGTGCACCTGGAATTTGCACACCTGTTCCTGGTTCTTTGATGATTGGCTGAGACTCCCTATTTAAACCCCGCAAGTCTGGTTCTCGTTGTCAGATTGTGTTTTCTGTTCCTGTTTGGTTTCACTGCTGTTCATCTGACTCCTGGTTTTGATCCCCTGCTTGTCTACTGTTTTCGCCTGGTTGCCGCCAGCCCTGACTTCTGATTCTGTTACTGACTACTATTCTGGATATCCCTTGTCTGTACTGCGTTCCAGGAAGCACTGGTTATTTCAGCCCCAGTGCACTGTGTCACAGCCTTGGGGATTTCTGTCCTGAGTCCCCTCGGTCTGTGCCGAATAGCAAAGGGTGCCTTAACTCTGCATGCCGGACTCCCACTCCAGGTAAGATCCTTGACACCAATGGGCAGAAGTGGTCTGGGTGCCTGGAGTGTCCATTTAAATGAGCTGAAGTAGTCTGGGTGCCTATAGTGTCCCTTTAAAGGGACACTCCAGGCACCCAGACCACTTCTGCTCATTGGAGTGGTCTGGGTGCCAACTCCCACTACCCTTAACCCTGCAAGTGTAATTATTGCAGTTTTTCATAAACTGCAATATTTACATTGCAGGGTTAACTCCACCTCTAGTGGCTGTCTATTAGACAGCCACTAGAGGTCACTTCCTGGGTTCTAGCACAGGTTTCCTGTGCTAGAGCGTCGCTGGACGTCCTCACGCTGTGTGAGGACCTCCAGCGTCGCTCAAAACCCCATAGGAAAGCATTGAAATGATCTTTCAATGCTTTCCTATGGGGAGACGTAATGCGCATGCGCGGAATTTCCGCGCATGCGCATTAGGTCTCCTCGGCCGGTGAGCGAGATTGGTCTCGCCCACCGGCCGACGTAATCATTAGGAGGAGCGTCGCGGAGGCGGAGACAGCGGCGAGGGACATCGCCGCTGTCCCAGGTAAGTCACTGAAGGGGTTTTCACCCCTTCAGTAACCGGGGATTGGTGGGTGGGAGGGAGAGGGACCCTCCAGTGCCAGAAAAACGGATCGTTTTTCTGGCACTGGAGTTTCCCTTTAAGCAAAGCTTGTTTTGATCCTCTTAATCAGGCTTCCCCAAACTCCGGCCCTCCAAATGTTGCTGAACTACAACCCCCATGATTCTCAGCCTATCTATTTCATTCATAGAATCATGGGAGTTGTAGTTCAGCAACATCTGGAGGGTCAGAGTTTGGGGAAGCTTGCTCTCAATGCTCTAACTCAAGGGTTCCCAATCCAGTCCTCACGTACACCCTACCAGGCCAGGATTTAGGAACTACCCTGTTGTGCCTATAGTGTTTTTTTCTTCTTTCTAAAAACACCTTAGACACAAACGGATAATCCCTAAATCCTGGCCTGTTAAGGGGTACTTGACGACTGGGTTGGGAACCACTGCAACTCATACAGGCTCATACATACTCATACATGAAGTGAAAAAGAACATTATTTGTACACATCTCTTCAAGAATACATATATTAACAACTGTATGATATTTTGATTTGATTACAAATAATGAGATTTTAAAACAAACTGAGCCTTTTTATCACTTTCCCTTGCAGGCTAGGAGATCTGAGAAAAATCATTTCTTGATACATTCCACGGTCAAGTTACACTGCTTGCGCAGTACACAGAGCACATTCCTATTGATTTGAATCTCCTGCCCCCTATTAGCTATAGCAATCTGCACCATGTGTCCCCTACAATTACATAATTGCAGTAACATAACAGTGCCTACAACTGGGTGGGAAGTTTGAACTAGTCGCTACCTATAAATTCCAGGCTCAGTGGTGGCTTTAGCATTATTCTGGGATTGATTTCTTGGTAACATGTTTCTCCATAGAGCTGTGATTGCTTTTGGTGGCTCTGCTTTTGCAGTTTTTGCCTCTGTGGCTGTGGGAAAGAGTGGTGATGATTCTGGTTTTCTATGTCCACCTATAATCCCTGGGCGCTGGGATTGGAACTGGGATTGGTAAGTATAGTGCTGTAGACACCTGCTTTGAATAACACAGCAGGAATGAATAGGATTTTTATATCTCTTACTCAGCTGGGGAGTTCCTCTGGTTTCCAGGAGCTGATCATATCATAGATGTGACTGCCAGGGTGGGGAGCGAAGAGACTTTATCGTAGGACGGTTTGCCTGGTTTATGACTGATACAAATTGTGATCCATTTCACATTAAAGCAGCGGTTCCCAACAGTCCTCATGTACCCCCTTAACAGTTCAGGATTTAGGGATTACCCAGTTGTGTCGGAGTTTTTTTAGAAAACCCTTTACACACAATACGGTAATCCTGGACTGGTAGGGGGGTACTTGAGGACTGGGTTGGGAACCCCTGCATTAAAGGAACACTCAATCATTATAACCACTAGCATGTGCTGTAGTGATTATGGTGCCCTCAATTTGTAAGCAGTCAAACAAGCCTGGTTTGACTTGTTTCATGTGGTCTGCTGGGTGCTGTTTACCGCCTTCACTACTTCTGATGGAAAGCTGGAAGCTTATGTTGGCTGTCCTGAGCTCAACACTGCATGGGCACACTTTCAGCTCTTTGCTGGAAATGGGGATCAGCATCTGGTGGACCCCAGGTAATTCAAACTGTTCTAAAATGTCTGACTACTGTGAGAGGAAATGTGGTGTGGTAGTTGATGGCATATATATATTCGGCCTGATTTACTGAACAGCAGCCTGAGGTTTGAGCGTTAAATGTCCCAGGGAGAGATGTTAGGTTTGCAAGATGCATTACTGGTACTCTGCAAATCCCAATATCCCAATTTACCAGGTGAGCCATGTGTACAGGGGATATTTTGGGGATATATTTTGAATAGCATTTGCAGAATAACCGTTATTGAGCTGTTTTGTTGCTGGTTTGGCTTTCTTTAATCTTCTTATAGATATTAAAATGTGCAGCTCCAGTCTGCTTCACGAAGGACCTCCAATCCGACCAGTTCCTGCGGAATCCAAGTGGATACCAGATCTTTCTGTAAGCTATATCTAGTGGTGACTCTATTTTTAAAGCGTTTCTGGTGTGCATTCTGTTTATGCTTTTAACCCTGGTCGTTGTCTCCATCTTAGTATTTTAAAGATGGCCCACGCATTGAGGCTGCATTCAGGAAGTACATCCACCGTGCAGATCCAGAACAAACAAAAGACAGTTATGAAATAATAGTCTGCCATGATAATGTGATCCGCTACTTTGTATGCAGGTAAACTGCTTCCACTTATCATTCTAAATCATCTGTGGTCACCACAGGTATCTTCCAGGCCCTCTATTCCTAACCTGCATTTTTAGTTTTTCTTTAAACACCCTTATTTAACAAAGTAAATGGAGTACACTAAACCCAGAACAACTATACAACATTGAAATGAGAATCCAGTATTGTAAAATTGTGTGCCATTTTTACTATAATGAACTGTGCTGCTTATTAAACACGTTTTCATCCAAATGTTATAAAATCTTGTGGTAATTGGATGGCATGTACTAATCTGACAGCCTTTACAGCAGGCTTCCGTAAACGCCAGCCCTCCAGATGTTGCTGAACTACAACTCCCATGATTCTCAGACCATTTAATTCATAGAATCATAAGAGTTGTAGTCAGGGCCGGACTGGGGATACAAAGCTGCCCTGGGAAAAAATTTATGCCAGCTCCATAAATCATTGCGCCATGTAAGGTTTTGTCGAGAGATTATTTTCTAATATAAAATATTGGTCCTTTCAGAGTAACTGTTTAATTATACAGTAAGCATACTCGCATGCAGACAGACAAGCTCATTGATATCAATGATCTCATTGACATAAAAACACAAGCTCACATACAAGCAAGCTCACTCACTAGCAAGCGCGCGTGCCCACAGCTTATTGTAGTGGTACTGGTGTCTATGTAATGTAAAAACTGACCTTTCAGAGAAAAGGCAGTGTTTGCATTGCTTTAAAGTGACAATCACTCAGACGGTCACTAGAGGTGCTTCCTGTGTTTCTACATTAAGGGCCTCCACGCTCTGGAGGCACTGAACATTCCCCATAGAGATACATTGATTCAATGCCTCTCTATGAGGAGATGATGGTTGGTGTAGCTTTTTGCAGCTAATTGGATTGGCTGAGATCATCAAGATCTCAGCCATAGAGGCAGGGCCAGTGGAGGGGAGACCAGCATGGCGTGGGGGGCCAGAGTTTGTGGAATCCTGCTTTACAGCATTAAAAATAACCTCTCAAGACCTATATTGTACAAACTTGTCTTATGCCTTCCATGTACTGACAAAATGTATATCTTCATCTACAGGGCACTACAACTCCCACCGGAAGCTTGGCCCTGACTGTCTCTCTATCATGGTAGTATTACAAAGCTGGTGATAAAACCTGATGGTGATGTGTCACTGAAGATGCTTGGTGATGCTGGCTTTATGCCCCTGGGGAAACTCACAAGAGCTTAGCTCTGAGCTGGATGTCCTCCTAGAGACCTCTGTGTTGGACACACAAGTTACCATGACTCCCTTACCTTTCTGTTTAATAGACACTCTCCAGTTGAAGCAGTCTTTCAATGCATTTATTGCACACAGCATGGGTGGATCAAATGATAGTATAATTTTTTCTCATCACTGCACTAAGATGAAGGTTCTAGTTTCTGAATATGCAGTACCATGTTTTGAGTTACAATGCCTTGTGTTCACCAAATGGCTTTACAACTCAAGCTTGGCACCTCCTATTGCTCACCTGTACGACATTGCAGACCCTGTAGCTATAGCTTGTCTGCCTAGTCCAAATGGCTTCTTGCAAAACAAAGTACAGTTGAAAGAAGTTACCTGGATTGGTTAGTGTAAATACTGTATCTTAAATATAAGGGGCAGTTATAATAAAACAATGTAACAACCCATTTGTATGCATGTTGGCAGGACTGCTTAATTAAAAGCAAATAAAATGACTTCCTACTTATTTTCATTATTGTATTGGTGGCTTCTGGCTTCACACTTCTCATAGGTACTAGATGTTCTGAGAGCTCCATATGTTAAGAACTTGAACTAAAAGTGCCACTCAAAGGGAGTATCTGATCTTGTTTGTGTTTGGCAGATACCTTGTGTGACCACTGCGGCTACTCTTTCCACCAGAACTGTATTAACCTTAAGACTTCCACCTAGGGTTTGGACATGGGCTGGTGGGGTCCTGTCTGGCCCTGGAACTCTTTCTCCCTGACTTCTTGAACCAGGAGTACATCACCTGGCTGAGCCCCCTCACTTCATTGAGGGAGCATTTGTGGTCTGCACCTCCTTCAGCTACTTAAAAGCTCCCTAGTACTCTTGGTCATTGGAGCACTGGGAGCTGTTAAAGTGGTCTGCATCTGATATTGGTGCCGAATACAATACTAAACCACCAGGGATCCAGCTTGCCTTCCACTAGACAATGTAAGGATATTTATATGGTGGTGATCCTAACATTATAAACATTATCAAATTGATATATTGGCACTGTTCCCCTTAAATTAATGCTAAGAGCTACTCACTATTTTAACGCTTATAGACTCTGGAGTACACTTTATTAGAGGATTTGTATTTCACACATTACAAACCAACTATAAAAATGTAGTTTATTGTGACAATGTAACATGCATGACAATCAGCTACTGCAAAGGCCAGAGGATGGCTGACCACAGCATCTCCCCATCTCCCCATCTCCCCAAGAAATAGACTGACCGCACAGCCTGAATCTGTGGAACTGTTTTGGGCATGAAAATATGCTTGCGGTCGGTCATAAAGGACTTCCAGCTAACTCTTGTTTTATGAAGATTGAATGTATAGTTTTAAAGTTATAAAAATGTATGTTTAAATTGTACGTTATAATTGGGTTACCTCTCAGGCTAAGGGGAGGGAATCTGTGGGAGGTAACCATTGTGTGAGTGGGTAATGTTTAATTGGATGTGGGCGTCTCCCTTGCATGGGAGAATTGCATAAAAGCAGAGTGTGTGTAATTAAACCAGAGTTCTTCTTGACCCTCAATACGTAGCCTTGTCTCGTTATTGGAGGGAACTGCTATATCACACTGGGGATTGCTATGCTCTGCATACTCCCTTGAGCTTTTATCACTTAGTTCTTGTTCCTGATACCCTCTCCTGGAGGAGAGGTCTTCCCCACACGGTCCTGAATGCTGGAGGTTCATTCCAGGGTGGACGGAAGTGTCAGGGTACCTGTGGTCTCTACCTCCGAAAGAGGTAGAGACTTAGCTGTTCCTCCATCCAGACGGTCTGATGGCTCCCTTCCCTGCGGTCTATCCGGTCATGCTAGGCCGGCCGCGAGGGAGTGACTGCCTTTTACAGCATCTAGGCAGGAAGTAGTCATCAGGACACTCCCCCGGAACGATCTGTCAGTCAATTGCTGCAGGACCAATCAGGACGCCTCGGAGGCGTGGTTACTGCTCTGAACAGGGTATTTAACAGAGCTTCTTTCATTAGCTCATTGCCCTGTCGTGGTTCTAGCTTGTTCTAGTCACTCAGTGCTTGTGTATTCTATTATCCCTTTTGGTTTTGACCCGGCTTGTTTACCTTACTCTGCTTATCTCTGTTACCCTTGATTCGGCTTGTCTCTCGCTTACCTGTCTTCTGTTACCCTCGACCTCGGCTTGTCTTTGACCATTCTATACTGTACTACTTACGTTAGTCCGGCCATTCTAAGGTCCGGTATACGTATCTGGCTACTGTTTGTACTCTGCGTGTTGGATCCCTGTCCCGATCCTGACAGGAAGACGGCGCGGCTCCAGTTAAGCTACGGCGGTTGTGGAATCTGCGGTGGTTGTGGTGTCCAGTGCGGTGCTTGTGGTCCTCGACGCAAGCTAGGAAGCGTCCATCAACGGAAGGTGTCCGTTACAGGGAGCACTGACTGTCCCAATTTATTACACACACAACCCTGTATTAAACAGAGAGCACTGACTGTTCAGGGATATTATACACAGACAGTAATTGATAGCTGTGCTGCAAAATGTCCTTGGAATGATTTTTCAAATGTTGGCAACTATGGCACTGTATCATGTGATATGCTGTCACATTACTATATATTAGCCCATGAAGTTGACAATGCTCTGGTAGAATGTGTTCTTATCCTGATCATTAGCGAAATCTAACGTTTCAATGTAGATAAAGAGGCCGCCTCACCTTTCCTAACTCCTGAAGGTAAAATGAAGAGTTAGTCAGTCTTTCTGTATGATTCAGAATGAACTAGCTTCAGTTCATGACATCCAAACGTTGCCACCTAACTTCCTCTTGAGAAGTAGGATTGGGGTAGAATGATGGAAGGACCACTTCTTGAGAGAGATGAAACTGAGAAATCACCTTAGGAAGAAACTGTGACAAAGTGATCTTCGCCACTTTGTCCTGGAGAGGCCTGCTTGCCTGCCTCCTCCCCTGCGACTATGGCCCTGGACTATATTGCCCTGTAAAACTTACATTTGGGGGTGGCGAAACCGACCTCGCCACGTGTCCTTGGAGGGGGCTGATTGCCCGCCTCTTGCCTTTGGACTATGGACCAGACTTTATGGGAATGTGATACCCCAGATAGCTATACCATGGAGCCTATTCATATAATGAAAGACTATGGGAAAGACTTTAGCTCCATGGCAATTGTACTGTGTGAATAGGATCTGCGCGCTATTCGGTAGTTTTGTGCGCTCAGATCCCAGCTATCTGGGGATATGTGAAATGTCTGTGTGTTATGGATAAAAAGTAGCTTTCTGTATTTTAAAGTGTTTTATGTCTTTCTGTAACCATGTGGTTAATGGAGTCTGCTTCTAGCCCTGGATAATTGGATTACTTTCCTCTTTGTCTCCAGGATAGAGGCCTATGTAAAACCTGTCTAAACCGGTTTGCCATGCGGCTAGTAAGGGACAAAAGATACTTTTAGTAACTTTTGAAACCCTGGTCGGATTCATGCCATTTTTTAATATGTTGTTCCCCTGAATGGATTGATTGTGGATATGTATTTTTATGTGAATGTGATGTATGGTTTTAGAGTTATGAAAGTTGTGTAAAAAGTATATTTTAACTGTATGTATAATGGGATTATGTGTCACACTAAGGGGAGGGGATGTGTGGGTTGCACCCATGATACTATTGGTTATTTTATGCCTCCCCCTGGGTGTGGCCTGTATGTGTACACTTGTAATAAAAACCAGGCTGGGTGTTCCAGCACCTCAGACCTCTTCTGACCCTCAATACGTAGCCTCGTCTCGTTATTGGAGGGAACTGCTATATCACACTGGGGATTGCTATGCTCTGCATATTCCCCTGAGCTTAATCACTTAGCTCTTTTAAGAGCCTGTTCCGGATACGCTCTCCTGGAGGAGAGGTCTTCTCCACACGGTCCTGGAGGACAGAATCCGATCCAGGGTGGAAGGAAGACGGCGAGGCTCCAGTTAAGCTACGGCGGTTGTGGAGCATGCGGTGGTTGTGGTGTCGTCTTCAGTGCTTGGAGTCCTCTGTAAGCGCTAGGAGCATCCATCAACGGAGGGTACTCGGTCGGAGTACACGGAGCTCCGTTACAGTGGTGGCAGCGGTGGGATCGTTCCTACAGCCAGAAAGACAGCTACAGACAACACCAATTCCTTGGAGTTACAAATTGAGGGCAACGTTAGCACTCGTGCAGCCCCCTGGCAGCAGAGGTATCCAGCGACTTGGAGCAGACAAGTCTGGAAGGCTCTGACACTGAGGATTATGGGCTGGCCGAGGTGAGGCAGCGAGTGGCCCAGTATGGAGGTTATGTATCCATGGAGATATTCCAGGGGATCTGGAACCAGGTCATGGCTAAGCGAAAATCAAGGATGGACGGAGAGTATACTCAGCGGAAAGAGTGTTACAGCAGCAGAGTAGAGGCTGCATCCGAGGAGGTTAGCCGTCTTCCCCAGAAATAGACTGACCGCACAGCCTGAATCTGTGGAACTGTTTTGGGCATGAAAATGATACCGGAGAAACTGACGGAAGCGAAGCACAGAGAGATGGACACAGGTTTCTTCAGGAAGGAAGAGATTCTTTATTGGATCACCGATCGGGACTCAGAGGGACTAATGTCACCAAAATACAGCAAGTTCTGAGCCCCGGACAATAGTGCAGGCTCCTTATATAGGCACATAACTTCTCCCATATTAAGCTCCACCCGCACATTCTCTTGACCAATCAATACAAATAAGAATTAACTTCCTGCTTGACCGCATGGCTTGTCCAGCACAATGGAGGAGGGGAATACTACATCCTGTATTCTTGCACATGCTCCGTACACTACTGATCGTATCTTGCCTCGTGCAACCAACTGATCGATACGTCAGCATATGCACGTACACATGCCACGTGGTAATCTCGGCCTACTAAATTTATTTTTACCGAGATTCCACCACATTCCCCCCTTTGATGCCTCTTGATATTTTACAATTACTTGAGGCATCACTTAACCTTAGTTTGCATACACCGCAAGTTACCTTGAACCAGACCAGACTTAACTTATGATGTGAATCTTCAACACTCATCTTCCTGCATTGGTTCTCCCTGATCTAGAGCCTCATATTTATAAATTGCCATTATCTGTGCAGCAGCCTTCCTCTCTGCTATATTTTCTATCAGGCTTTGCACAGACCTAACTACTAAGGGTATAAGACACGGCAGGAGTAGACACAACATTAAAATCAGTAGGACTCCACCTACCACTGCCTTAAGCCCTCCAAACCACTCATACCAGCTACCAAACCAACTACTTGGATTATACCCTTTCCATACCTGAGTAGGCACATGCGCTAGTTTAACCATATGGCTAGTAAGCTCAGCTATTGCTTGCCCTTCGTCATCTATTTGAAGACAGCAATTGCTCAGGTTAAACTTCCCACATACACCTCCCTCTACTGCCAAAAGGTAATCCAAGGCTAATCTATTTTGGTATACTGCTGTCCTCATCCTGGTATTATGCTTCGCTAGAAGATTGAGCGCTTGTGATGTCTTGTTAGTAATAATCTCAACCACCGCCTGTAATCGTTTAATACGGTTGAGCATATAAATAGGGGTTCTATAACCAAAGGTACCATCTTCTGCCCACGTGGCTGGCCCATAATAATCTATAATACGCTGGGGAGGCCATTCATTATCTTCCCAGGCGCCTATCTCTATGGGTCCCCTTTTTTTCCTATGATTCACATCATATACTTTAACACCTAAAGTCTCACCTGTTTCAATAGGTAACAAGAAGAAGGATGGTTTGAGCATACCCAACACACATGCCCCTTCCCAGTCCTGTGGCAACTCCGAATAGGCTTTCTTACCACAGATCCAGTACAAATTTGCTGGGGCTCTCCAGGTAGATGTGATAGATAGGTCAAACCACACATCCTTTAAATTGGCGTATCTAGCAAACGGGTTAGATGGTTCTGAGACATTTGAAGCCGACCACCAAGTTGTATTCTTTGTATCATCATCATAAGCTTTTTGCCCTAGACAAGTTAATTCTCCTACAGAAGTATTATACATCATTCCTTTCCTTGCTATGCAAACATAACCTATGATGGAGGTCTTTAATCTCCACTCAGATTTACCTCTAACACTCATATGATAATCGGCTTGTGTAGATATTAATTGGTCAACTGCCTCAGAACCAGACATTACCTCCTTTGCTTCCCAAGGCCATTGGTCTCCCATGTTAGTACCTCCACACACATAGCAGTTGGTAACATTAAGACTACCGGCAATACTTTCAGCTAAATCAATGAACAGGTTTTTAGCATTATGGGGGATCTTATTATCTATACTCATCTCTTCATAAAAGGAATGGTATACTTGATGAGTTTGGGAGGATACCGTATCAGTCTCTATCCCTATAAACAATACTGTCCCAGGATCTAAACCCGTCCCATATATTTGAAACCCAAATAAATTACCATACTTGTCTAAGAACTTGTCGGGGTTATTTATAAGTATATGGACTGGATTGCATTCCATAGACTTACAATATGGGCTGGTAGGCAACTTAGTCACTATCTGTCACGTCTAAACATTTGTTATGAAGGAACACAACTGCAGATTTCTTATAGTTTGAATATTTATTATAAAAAGTAAAAGGTATTGACTTTAATTCCAATTTACAGGTACTGTATCTTTAAGTAGTAAACGATAACTGAAGTCCACAATTTTACCACATGACAGGAGGCTTCATATTTTGCATTAACTCTCTTTACTAACTCACATAGCAGTAAAGAAAAAGGTGAAAACATTAACCAATCAAAAGAAAGTAGGAGGTATAGTATTCACAGTAATGAGGCTCCTCCCCCTCTTTCTTTACTGCTCCATCAGCAGACAGGTCAGAGTTTTTGGCTCTTCCCTTTTTCACTATTGTATATGTAATTTTTTATATAATACTGTATTTTATCTTATATATGAAGTTTTATATTTGCTACTATTGTTGTTTTCTACCTTTATTTCATCTGCCCTCTTGGGGTTTCGCTCTTGGGGGATTTTTTTCCCCCTCCCTGTTTTCTTCACAGGGTCTCTCTTCTTTTCTTCACCTCTCGGTCCGCCGGCTTCTCCGCCGTCGGACCGACTGTCTCTCACTTCCCTGAGGGTAACGCTCACCCTCCACCCCCCTTTTTCCTCCACACGGCTTCACAGCCGCTTTCACTGTAGCCGCACGGCGGGAAACCGTTTTTTCCCGCTCCTCCGGCGGCCATCTTGGATCTCGCGTCTCGCGAGATCCACGGACGCCATCTTGGGAGCATTGCGGTCTCCTCATTCCGGCGCCCGTACACACAGTAACCGGACACAACCAGGCAGGGGTCCCCAGGTCAGTCAAATTATTTACCTGTGCTTGGGGTGTGGCCCCATAATCGAAAAATATTTACTGCCTACTGGTGCTTTTGCACACTTACAGGGTGAAGCCCTATATTTAATACCGCTGCTATCAGGTGGATTTCGTGCCACCTATATATATTTGAGCATTTATACCTGGGTGTGGCCCAGAAGAAAATCCCAATATTCCCTGCTGGGGAAACTGGTGCTTTTTTACTGCCAGAATTGTCATATTCACCCTGCTGGGGTTTTGCCCTTTTACATTTCACGGTTTATATATATATACCTATACCTACCCTGCTGGGGTTAACTGGGTACTGCAGGTACCCCCCCCTTTTTTATCACTAACTGTGACAGACCCCTAGCCCAACATTTTCTGTGCCTCAAGCTATTACAGCGGCCCAACTCCTATTACCATGGATACACCTCAAAACCCTGCAGACTTCCAAACCATGATTGCGGAAGCCATCTCCGCCTCTATGGAGAAAGCATTATCCAGGGTTATGACGGCGACTGCCGATCAGACTAAAAAAGTCACAACAGCCCAAGCCCATGACTATGATTCTGAGGCTTCAGAATCCCATGCCCAGGCCGACTCTCGGCCCAGCAAACACCACTGGAAGGGCAAGGAAAGGAATGACAACCTGGGCAAAGGCAAGGCACCTGCCAAACGCCACAGGCCAGCACCACCCACCCCCGCCCATTACTCCTCGGACGAGGGGGAAGAACAAACACGTTCCATGGCTGTGTTAGATGAGTGGCAGGCCGCAGATTCCGATCCAGACAATGACTGGGGTTCGGACACGGGATCCCATACGGGTCTCCTAAAAGGCACCTTCTTGGACGACATCCAACTGCCGGACGACCCCACTCCGGTCCAAGAAGGGGAAGCCATTCTGGACCCCACGGGGCAACGTCTATTCGACCCCCGCAACATACGGCACCCACGTTCGGGGGACTGGACCCCCCCCGACCATCTCTCCAAATTTATGCACCGTTGGCTCCGCAAACCCCTGGACAAAACGGTGCGCAACCGACTACGTTCGGAATGCCCTCGCCCTTCCCTTCCCGACAACGTGGCCCAAACCCCCGAATTCGACCAGGTCATGAACACATTCATGTCTAGGGGTGGCCGCGACCCCAGGAGAGGAGTGGAGAAGGGCTTTCACGGAGTTCAAGACAAACTCCTAGACTCTATTGGCCCACTTTCCCGCATCATGTTTTTGGCGGACGATGCTTTTACAAGGGCTGACGAATTTGATACCAGTATGGTTAAAGAGTGGGCACACGATATAAGAGAATGGGCACAGAGGTGCTTTTGTTTTGTTGGTAACACCAACGTAGCCCTCTCCTCTGAGAGGCGAAAAGCAGCGCTGCTCCGTATTGACGGAAAGCTGGTGGAATTGGGCACCAAGGAGTTGGGACCACTTGCACAGGGCAAATTGTTTGGGGAAGCCTTCCTCAAAGAGCTTAATAAGCACGTAAACATTTTCACCTCGCTCAATAAGGCTCAAACTTCAATGAAGTGAGTATTCAGGGGCCACCCCAGTCGGGGTGTTTTTGGACGGGCTGGCCGCTACAGGGGCCGAGCAGCCAGCCGTTTTTGGCCCTCTGGCCCCCGCTCACACAGACCCCAACCCTTCTACCCGGAAGTGGGTTTCAGGCAGCCCTTCTCCTACACCCGTGGAGCAGACAGAGGCAGAGGACCTCGTAGCCGTGGCAGAGCACGCTTCCCCACAGGTAAGCATCATTATGCCTCAATGTCCACTAACCCCGTATACTGCAGGTCGTATCGCTCTGTCTTTTCAGAACTGGACAGCCATCTCCACGGACGCATGGATCCTCCAGACGGTCCAAGGCTACATCATAGATTTTGTGGAAACCCCGTCCCAGACCGCCCCTCCGTACCCCATTCAGTGCTCCAAGGAAGATCGCCTTCTAATCGATGGCGAACTACGGGAACTCAGGGCCAAAGGAGCGATAGAACCCGCTCACGACCAAAACGGCTTCTTCAGCAACATTTTCCTAGTGAAAAAGAAATCTGGAGACTTACGGCCGGTTATAAACCTAAGGAAGCTCAATGCTTTCGTAACATACAGACATTTCCAGATGGAAGGCATCCATCTCCTAAGAGATCTGCTCCAAGAAGGGGACTGGTTCACAAGACTGGACCTCAAGGACGCCTACCTATCGGTACCCGTCCATACATCCTGCCGACAGTTCCTCAGATTCCGATGGCAAGGCCGCCCCTGGCAGTTTACATGCCTCCCCTTCGGCCTCAGCTCAGCACCGTGGTGCTTCACCAAACTCCTGAAGCCAGTAGTGTCTCGACTACGCACTCAAGGAATTCGGTGCATTATTTACCTGGACGACCTGCTACTGTTTTCCTCAGACAGGTACAGTCTAACGCAACACACACAATATACCACCCGACTCCTCACGTCCCTAGGTTTCGTGGTGAACTTTCAAAAATCGGAAGTATCCCCAGCCCAGAAGATACAATTCCTGGGCTTCAAGATAGATTCCAAGACCAGCACACTACGGCTCCCAACCTCAAAGATCACAGCCATCAAGAAGGAAATACGCAGAGCCATTCGCAGCCACTCCATTCCACTCCGCAACCTGGCTCGGATCGTGGGCTTGCTATCCGCATCTATCCAGGCGATATTCCCGGGTCCACTCCACTACAGAGCGATGCAGCGCTTGAAGGCTTCCTTTCTCCGCCAGAACCCTTCGTACGACCAAACGGTTCCGGTGACGGAGGAAGTCAAAGAAGAACTGGGATGGTGGCTGGACAGCATGGAAGCGTGGAATGGCCGAGCCATCTTCGGGAACACGCCCGACATGGTCCTGGAATCAGACGCCAGCCTCTGGGGATGGGGCGCCACCTGCGAAGGCAGTTCGACGGGAGGCTCTTGGACTTCCCAAGAACTCAAACTCCACATCAACTGCCTAGAACTTCTAGCGGGGTCGTTTGCAATTCGCAGCCTAGCGAGAAACCGGACCAACTGCTGCATCCTCCTCCGGATGGACAATGTGTCAGCGGTCCGTTACATCAACAGACTGGGAGGAGCCCGGTCCAGACTCCTCTCAGAGATTACGAAAGAAATATTCGAGTTTTGCCTTCCCCGGAAAATCTCCCTCATGGCAGAATATCTCCCGGGCGAAACGAACCTGACAGCGGACTGGTTCTCTCGCCATTGGCGGGACAGCAGCGACTGGAGACTGGACCCTACAATCTTCCATCACCTCTCGGTCAGGAGAGGCCCCCTCCACCTGGACCTCTTCGCATCTCGGAACAACAGGCAGACGGACGAGTACTTCAGCTGGCTACCAGATCCGGAGAGCAAAGCAGTAGACGCCTTTCTCCAACCATGGCCACCCAGGGGCGCTTACGCCTTTCCCCCATTTGCCATGGTGGCAAGGACGATACAATACTTAAAGACGCAACGCGGGTCTCTGCTCCTCATCACTCCCCTATGGCCGAGCCAACCATGGTTCCCGGACCTTCTAGCTTCATCCTACAGGGATCCTCTCCTCATACCGTCCTACCGGACACTCCTCACAGACCCGAGAGGGAACCCCCATCCTCTCATTCTGGAAGACCGCCTCACTCTAGTAGCCTGGACTCTTTCAGGGGTGCCTGGCAGACCGAGGACTTATCGCAGACAGCTAGAGACCTCTTATGGGATTCGTGGGCACCAGGAACCAGACGATGCTATCTTGCAGCATGGAATTCCTGGTCCACTTGGTGCAGTGAACGGAACTTTGATCCCTTTACGGCACCTGTAACGGCCATCTTGAATTTTCTCTCCCACCTATACTCCGCGGGCAGGTCTTACCGATCCCTCAACGTCGTGCGCTCCGCGATCTCAGCGGCTCACGTTCCGGTCCTGGGTTCACCCGTCGGGAAACACCCTCTGGTATGCCGCCTCCTCAGGGGCATCAGACTTCAAAGGCCCCCCAGACCCAAGTACACTCGGTTATGGGACGTGGAAGTCGTCCTACAGTTTCTGCGAGACTGGCCAGATAACGACAGACTCTCACTTCGACAACTGTCGGCCAAACTAACACTCCTACTTTGTCTGGTATCGTTCCGCAGAGTTTCGGACGTGCGGGCTTTCGACATCGACGCCTTCTCGGTCTCCCCAGAGGGAGTTACCTTCCAAGTGTCTCGTCGTACTAAATCGGACTCATCGTCGGTCTTCTACCCCTTTTTTCCTACGGAACCGCTGCTTTGCGTGGTCTCTGCTCTGCGTCGTTATGTTCAGGTCACTTCCCTCCTTCGGGTTTCATCTTCGGGACAACTATTGGTGTCTTATGTTAGACCTCACGTTCCCGTCTCTACTACCACCCTTGCCAGATGGGTTCGCTGGATCCTGTCTCTAGCAGGTGTGGAAGACACCTTCGGTGCCCACTCCGTTCGCGGAGCGGCGGCCTCGTCGGCTTTCTCCGCGGGAGCATCACTGACAGACATCCTACGAGCCGCGGATTGGTCATGCGAAGCGACCTTTCGCACCTTCTATTTCCGCCCAAACTCGGGGGGAACCCACGTCTCTCCTTCATCAGCGTTAAAAATGCAAAATATGAAGCCTCCTGTCATGTGGTAAAATTGAAGATTATGCTAGCGTTAGTGTACTTATAATCTTAATTTTAGTAATGACAGGAGGCGAGTATTTTCCCACCCTCCGCACCCTCGTGGGATGAAATCTCATGTAAGTATACCTATACTCTATATTTTCCTTCATATTTTCTACCTGATATATATAAGACGTGTACTACCTGGTATATATAAGACGTGTACCTTATTTAACTACAGCTTCATTACTGTTATTTGTCATACTTAGACTAGGTACATTTCGTTAGAGTTTGTGCTGGGTTTATTACATTACTGCAAACAGTTGCCAGACCGGTTCCTAACCTTTTCCACACTCTCTTTCAGCATAACTTCAAGACATTACAGCTTACACTCAGGATGGACATGTTTGGACCTTCCTTCAGAAACCAGGACTTCTCAATTGGAAAAGTCATCTGTTGGTGCATGTTTGGATCACCCTAGGACTTCGTATTTGAAAAGTCACCCGTTGGTGCATGTTGCAAGACTTTATCCGTTCTTTTAAAAAAAAAAATGTTTTATTGTATTTGATGTCGCTCTCGAAAGAGGGGGAGGAGCCTCATTACTGTGAATACTATACCTCCTACTTTCTTTTGATTGGTTAATGTTTTCACCTTTTTCTTTACTGCTATGTGAGTTAGTAAAGAGAGTTAATGCAAAATACTCGCCTCCTGTCATTACTAAAATTAAGATTATAAGTACACTAACGCTAGCATAATCTTCAATTATATGCACTGTAGCTTTAAGTAGTAAACGATAACTGAAGTCCACAATTATATGCACTGTAGCTTTAAGTAGTAAACGATAACTGAAGTCCACAATTATATGCACTGTAGCTTTAAGTAGTAAACGATAACTGAATCAGAAAGAGTCCTTTAGTAGTATTAATTAATTAGGTGATAAGAAGTTACAATAGCTGTTCCATAGACTTTAACTGAAGTAAGACAGATGCAGCTAACTGAGACAAAGTATGAGTTGAAGTTAGCTGTAACGGGTTTGTTTTAACGAAGGACTTTGGAGACAGGAAATAACAGCTTTGAGATGCAACGCTTATCACAGAGGTTTTACTTAGCTTCCGGCACATAGAACACTGGTTCCCGAGATCTCCTCAGAGGCGGTTTATCCTTAATGGAGAGAGTTCAGCTTTAGTCGTGGATGAGGAAAGGTGAAGGGAACTTGAAGTCTTCCAGTCCGGTCCGGTAATAGAGGGCTTTCACAACGATGTTGCAGCCGGTTCGTGAGTACGGAACGTAGTTCAATAATCCAGCCTCGATCAGCTGGTGCGGTCAGATTAAATAGGGAGACCGTGTCATAAAGAGGTGTGGCTAAGCTCCGTGGAACCAGGAAGTAAGAGGATATTATAATTAAGGCATGACACTATCATGTCCTTGTCTACTGTCTGTCCCCAAGTTGCCCACCCCACACAAGACCAATATGGGCAAAAGTTATAATCTCTATTTGGGCATCTAGGACTCACATATTTATTTTTACTACTGGGACAAATATATTTATCGTTACACCCATACGTCCTCTCCCATCTAAGATCCCCACATACATTCCACGGCTTTCTACCACTTGATATCGCCTTACACGCATCAAATAGCAGAACACCCGAAGAATGTACGGATTCTAACACCGTCTTATTAATTAGGGTCCCCTGAGGATCTCCATTCCTGAGAGTCAACCAAATTGTACGAGGTTGATACTCCGGACTGAAGCACTTAGGTTCTCCTACTCCTAAATGGCACACACTATATTCTATATTTAGGTATCTACATCTTGATACATCTCCTTTACACTCGTATTGTGAATGCCAAATTAGGGTTTGGGAAATATGGTTACCTGTTCTTGTAGTCTTAATGCATACCTCACAGCTAGGAGTGTCGGTACCTCTACCTTCCTGAATATAAAAATAGACATAAATAAACATTATCAAGAACACATCTTTCACCGTCATCCTCAGTCTTCGTCCGTGCGAAGGCACCTCAGCTTCCAGGATGTAAGGGCTGCAGGGAATGGAGTTCTGCTCGTCTTCACAGGAGTCCCTTCGAGACTTTCCCTACACACTATACACACTATACGTCGGTGGGCGGACAGGCTTTATTATGGCCCTCTCACTCACGTACCAAATCTCTGAAACAATAAAATTTTGTAATCCACAAAGTTCCTCGTTACTCCGACTGAGTCGTGCGTTTTAACCGGATCTTGCAGGGATTCTCTGGATCTGCTGTAACTTGCCAAGAATCGACTGCTGCTGGTTTAACCCTGGAGTGATGTATCCACGGAGTCACTTCGGCTACTTTTATCGCTGTAGGGGTAGACAAAAGAACAACATAAGGACCTCTCCACTTGGGCCCTAACGGTACATTATTCCACTCTTTAATCCACACTTGGTCTCCTGGGTGGTAACTATGAACTGGGGGATAAATATTCACAGGTAATCTATCTTGTACCCATTTCTGTACCTCCTCCATAATCTTACCCAACTCTACAACCTGCTGCCGGGTAATTCCTTCTCCCAACTGACTCAAATCCCCCCTTAAGTTACCAAGTACGGGAGGTGGTCGCCCATACATGATTTCAAAAGGAGACAGGCCCATCCTTCTGGTAGGGGTACTGCGGATTCGCAATAGAGCTATGGGTAAGAGAACGTTCCACTTAAGTTGGGTTTCCTGACACATTTTAGCCAACTGATTCTTAATAGTTCTATTCATTCTCTCTACCTTACCAGAACTCTGGGGTCTATATGCCGTATGAAGCCTCCACTTTATACCAAGCATATGAGTCAGTTGCTGTAGGCACTGATGAACAAAAGCTGGACCATTGTCCAATCCTATAGAGCAGGGTAGTCCATATCGTGGTATTATTTCTCGTAGCAGGAATCTCACAACTTCTCCTGCTTTCTCTGTACGAGTAGGACATGCTTCTACCCAGCCTGAATAGGTGCACACAATTACCAGCAGGTAACGATGTCCACCCGATTTAGGCATCACTGTATAGTCAATTTGTAAATCGGACATGGGGAGTCCCCCCATAAACTGGACTCCTGGTGGCTTTACTGGTCCTTGCCTTGCATTATTTTTAGCACACGTTACACATCTTCGTACAATGGCCTGAGTCAAGTTGGACAATCTTGGTATGTAGAAATGTTTTCTGAGAGATTCTTCTGTGCTGTCTCTCCCAGAATGTGTCCCGTTGTGATAATTTTGGACAATTTCTACCGCTAGTGATGCTGGAATGACTATTCTTCCATCTTCTAACTGATACCATTTGTTCTCCAAATACTTTCCAGGTTCAGTCTTTAACCACTCCTCTTCTTGAGCTGTATAAACTGGAGTCCATTGAGACAGTGGAGTTGGTATAAGAGCAGCTATATGCCCCACATACTCCTGTCTTCCTGATTCAGAGGCACGCTTAGCTGTACTGTCTGCCATCCGATTTCCTTTGGTTACATCACCATCTCCTCTCAGATGCGCTCGACAATGTATGATACCGACTTCTTTCGGCTCCCACACTGCTTCCAATAGTTGTAGGATTTCAGCTGCATATTTGATTTCTTTGCCTTCTGAATTCAATAGTCCTCTTTCTTTTTTACAAAGCTCAGTGGGCATGAGTGGTTAAAAACGCATACTTGGAGTCCGTGTAGATGTTCACTCTTAAACCTTCAGCCAATTGTAACGCTCGTGTCAGTGCTATCAATTCTGCCTTTTGTGCTGATGTTCCTTTCGCCAGTGGCCGAGCTTCTATCACCTTGTCTATTGTTGTTACTGCATATCCTGCATAGCGGATCCCTTCTTTCACATAACTACTGCCGTCGGTGTAATATTGAACATCGGGGTTCTGGATGGGAAAATCACGAAGATCTGGTCTACTTGAAAATACTTCATCCATTACTTCCAAAGTCAATCATGTTGACTTTCAGTAGGTTGTGGCAAAAGGGTAGCTGGATTTAAGGTGTTTACAGTCTCTAAATGCACTCTTGGGTTTTCACACAACATTGCTTGATACTTGGTCATACGGCTGTTACTAAACCAATGATTTCCTTTGTAATCCAACAACGTCTGTACTGCATGTGGGACTCGTACATAAAGTTCTTGACCCAGAGTGAGTTTATCGGCTTCAGCTACTAGCAGGGCGGCTGCAGCTACGGCTCTTAGACAAGGTGGAAGTCCACTGGCCACTGCATCCAGTTGCTTAGACATGTAGGCGACAGGTCTTTGCCATGATCCCAAGTACTGTGTCAATACTCCCACAGCCATTCTTCTTTGCTCATGTACATACAGGTAGAATGGTCGTGTGTGATCAGGTAGACCTAATGCTGGGGCACTCATCAAAGCCTTCTTCACATCTTCAAATGCCGTTTGCTGTTCTTGAGTCCATAAGAAGGGGTCGTGCTCTGTACCTTTGATAGCTGCATACAGAGGTTTTGCCAGTATCGCGTAGCTGGGAATCCATATCCTACAGAAGCCTGCTGCCCCCAAGAATTCTCGCACTTGTCTTCTATTCTTGGGTATCGATATTTGGCACACAGCTTCTTTTCTCTCTGGCCCCATAATTCTTTGACCTTCAGAGATATGGAATCCCAGATATTTGACAGTTGGCAAACACAACTGAGCCTTCCTTCTAGACACCTTGTATCCTGCCTTCCAGAGAATGTGTAGTAGATCGTGCGTTGCTTGCTGACATATTTCCTTTGTAACTGCTGCTATCAACAAGTCATCTACATACTGTAACAATACACACTCTCCTGGGATGGACTCGAAATCCAGTAGATCTTGACTTAGAGCTGAACCAAATAGGGTAGGTGAATTTTTAAACCCTTGGGGCAGTCTTGTCCAGGTCATTTGGCGTTTTGAGCCCCTTTACAGCGTTCTCCCATTGGAAAGCGAAAATACATTGACTTTCTGCGGCAATTCGGAGGCAAAAGAAGGCATCTTTGAGGTCTAAGACTGTAAAGTAAGTAGCCCCGCCCGGAATTAAAGCAAGCAGGTTATATGGATTGGGTACAACTGGGTGTATACTAACAACCGCATCATTGACTGCTCTCAAGTCCTGCACAGGTCGATACTCATCTGTACCGGGCTTTTGAACAGGCAGCAATGGGGTGTTCCAGGGGGAAGTACAGAATTTTAGGATACCATACCGTATGAACTTATCCAGATAAGATTGTATGTTCTTCTTAGCCTTCTGCGGGATGTGATATTGTCTTAGGCTCACTGGATAAACCCCAAGTTTTAGTTCAATTTTAATAGGTGGAATATTGCGGGCCAGTCCTGGTGGGTTGTTCTCTGCCCAAACTCCTGGTATGTTAAATAAGGACTCATCACTCCTAGGGTTTTGGCTAGTCAACGCTGTATAAAGTCGCCACTCTTCTTCCTTTGGTACGGATAATGTCATAATACCTGAAGGTCCATTAAACTTTAAGGATGTTGTTCCATTTGGTAGGAACGTAATCTGCGCTTGTAATTTAGATAGCATATCACGTCCCAGCAATTGGACTGGACATTCAGGCATATAAAGGAATTGATGTTTTACTACGTGGCCTCCCAATGTACAGAGTCGACTTTTAAGAACCGGTTTTTCAGCACTTCTTCCAGTTGCTCCTATCACAGTAATAGTCCTTCCAGATGGAGGAGCAACTAGATTAGTCACCACTGAATGTTCAGCACCAGTGTCGATCATGAACGCACTCCTTTTTCCCCCTATTGATACATCGACCATAGGCTCCGCTCGACCAAGGGGGGATGGAGCCCGGTCAGTATCAATAGTCCTCCATGACCGTGTCAGCCAATCCTACAAAGTCCCTACCTTCTCTATCGCGGGACCTTTGCGCTGCTGGAAAATACCTATCTTCCCTAACACTTCCTCTGTTCCCATTGCTCCCTCTATTACCATTACTCCCTCCGGGGCCTCCTCTACCTCTCGTTCTGCCTCTAAAGTTTCCATAACCTGTCCTAGGTCTGTCTCTCTCATACTGTTCTCTTCGCGGACACTCATTTCTCCAATGCCCTTCTTCCCTACAGTATGCGCACTGATTTCTACTTAGAGGTTCCTCATTCCACTTACTATCGCCTCTATCTGGGCCCCGTCTATCTACGCCTGCGATCGCTACCGCTAGCATATCTGCCTTTCTACGCATCTTGCGCTCTTCCTCTTTCTTACTTTCTGTTTCCCTGTTCATGTATACTTTATTCGCTACCTCCATTAGTTGGGTGATAGACATACCTGCAAACCCAAAGAAAAGAAAATGTTACTTGCGCTTTTTCCTTAATCCCTATGTATATTTAGACAAATGGAGGTCATTTAGTTGCTCCAATGGCCATTGGAGGGATGCCCGCCTGCCAACGTCAAGGCAGACCCCCACTAAGCGGGTCCTAACACTGACCCTTCAGCCTGCTTCCTTGAGCTTCTGGCAAAGATATCTCTAATGAGACAGAAAGGGGTATTTTTTATATACACCCCTTTACTTATTAACCCTTAATAGGGAACACATGGGATGGGTAGCAGCATTGTAACCAGGCTGTGTGATACAAAGTAAATACAAATACAAAAAGAGAAGTCCTGCGCTTAAGCTGCAAGGACTACAACACACATCAGCCCCAATATGTAGTAAAAACCAAAGAAAAGAAAATGTTACTTGCGCTTTTTCCTTAATCCCTATGTATATTTAGACAAATGGAGGTCATTTAGTTGCTCCAATGGCCATTGGAGGGATGCCCACCTGCAAACCCTTCTAACTTTTGTAGCTTGCGCTTAATATCTCCGTAAGCTTGGCTGACAAAGGCGGAGTTCACCATTCGGGAATTATCTGCGTCTTCCGGATTAAAGGGGGTATACAAGCGATATGCCTCCAATAATCGGTCATAAAAGACACTGGGCGCTTCATCACTTTTCTGAATCACCTCAACTGTCTTCGACATATTAATGGCTTTCTTTCCTCCAGCTTTCATGCCAGCAATTATAGCGTCTCTATAGGCTCTGAGTTGAACCATATCAGCACCATTTACATTCCAGTCGGGATCGGTGTTAGGATAATGTGTTGCGGCCCATGCTGCTGGATTGGCTTGATTCAAAGCACGGGCTCTATCCTCTAGCGCTTTAATGGCCGCTTGATTAATTCTTGTCCTTTCCTCATTATTGAACAAAGTCATTAATAACTGCTGGCAATCAGCCCATGTCGGGTTATGTGTCTGAACTATTGAGGTGAACAGATCAGTCATAGCTTGTGGTTTCTCAGTGTACGAGGAATTGTGGGTCTTCCAATTTAAGAGATCGGTAGTCGTGAACGGGACATATACGAAGACTGGGTCAGCATGTGCCATTTGACCTGCGGCATCGATATAGGCTGACCCGGGATTCAGACGAAGAGGCATCTGATAATGTTTTAATTGTTGGGTACCAGTCAGTTGTCGGGTTAGTATGGGGCTACGTGGAGGGGCGTCAGTTAGAGGTTCCGGTCGGGGGGTAATAAAACATGAGGATGTGGGAGCTTGGTTTTGGGAAAAATTAGTAAATAAAACACTTCGAGCCGAGCTAGAAGAAGCTTGACCGGAAGTCTGAAGTGGCGCCAAATCAGGATATTCAGATCTAATGGGGGTTGGCTCTGGTTCCGGAAGGGGAGATTTAGTACGAGAGGGGGTGGATTCTGTACTGGAGGAGGAAGCGGAAGTGGATGAGGGCAATGAGGGAAGGGGTGCAGGACTTCCTGCATTTGCGTCACTTCCTCTTAAAGGAAAGTAAGGGGGCGGCAAAGGGATCTCGGACTCAGGGGGCGTGTCCAAAATGGGCCTAACACCAGTCCTAGTGGACAAACAAGTCCTAGCCACCATGAGGCGACATTGCTCCTCGTGGCATGTCTGAATCCATTTTGGCGAGTCATTTACGGCCTGTCTCCAACAATCAATATAAGGAAACTGCCCGTAAAGTTCAGGCCTACCCGATACAGCCACGTGTAAGCGCTGTACCAGAGTTGGATCCAAACTGCCACGTGGCGGCCATGCCGCAACCAAAGTAGGCCACTCCCTAGTACACAAAGTGACCAAACGTACAGGAGACATTTTAACCCCAAAATCACATGTTTTGAATCCCTTTTTAAAATTCTTCACCATACAACCTAAGGGATCCGGAATCGTTGACTGCGACGCGCCCATACTTATCAATGGAACGTCGCTGACAACGAATACTATGCACGCGTACTATTCAACAGTCACACCCGTTTCCTCTGGCAACAGCACCACGTGGTACAGTTACCAAGTGAAACGTACACAATAACACAATAAACACTCAGGGAATTCCCGTACACACACAGCTGTTACACCAGTCACTATATAATCAATATTATGCCCTTTGGCGAAACTATACAGTCACCCACGCTATAATTCTCTATATATGAATTACCCGTCTATAACACACCCCAGTAACATCGTCTTTTACAAATAGCGGTTACAGTACGGTTAGCATAGGTCAAAGCACAATTTAAGGTCACAATACAATTATTAGTGGTTATGGTGTTAAACATGCAATGGACGACAGTGATTAGTACTTATAAACAGTGTCAGTAAATATACAGGGTTATGGTACCGTGCACTATGATACAGCAACACACTATTAACACTCTCGCTAGACGGCTGAGCTCGCGCTATCTAACAAGATATACACTTTACTAAACAATCTTTATCACATTTACAATTCCCAACTAAACTATTGGCCAGTACCTTGAATGGACTACCTAAAACTATCTACATCCGTTTTGGTTAGCCACACTGCCCAAGCACCACATATAGCGAGCTAGAGGACCGAATTTACACAGACGCCTCTTAGTCGATTACTATCAAAAATCTAGTGGGTTCCAAATTTACACGCCTTCCCCCTTAGCCAAGATAGGTTGAGAGCTAGCGAACCGAATTTACACAGACGCCGCTTAGTCTCCCGGTCCCTCCGACCTAGCGAACAAAATATACACCCTAGAACGCTAGTCTAGACAAGACACCGGTGTCCGGCTAGGGCTATTTACACCAGAACCCCGCCTGACTAACAAAATCAAACGGTCTGACTAAAGAGCGTTCGATCGAGCGGTGCGCCTTCGCTCCTTCCCTCCGACAGAGGGGGCAGATTCCATACACAAATAACCCCTTATGGGCCTACCGCACAATCGGTATACCCCTAGTGGGTCTGCCGTCTAAAACAGCAGTTGTCTTACCTCCTCGTTCCTGAACCTGAGTTCACACTCATCGACGGGGACACCCCAGCACTTCTTACGTAGAGGCCGATGATCTCCTGGACAACAGACCAGTGGCGCCGAGACGAAGGGAGGTCCACGCAGAAGTTCAGGGGTGCAGCCGTAGAGAACGTGGGCAAAGATAGACCGTCTCACGCCTCTGCCTCTCAGCTACCGTTGAACGATGAGCTTCCCGGCCAATGCACCAAATGATACCGGAGAAACTGACGGAAGCGAAGCACAGAGAGATGGACACAGGTTTCTTCAGGAAGGAAGAGATTCTTTATTGGATCACCGATCGGGACTCAGAGGGACTAATGTCACCAAAATACAGCAAGTTCTGAGCCCCGGACAATAGTGCAGGCTCCTTATATAGGCACATATAGGCACTCCTCCCATATTAAGCTCCACCCGCACATTCTCTTGACCAATCAATACAAATAAGAATTAACTTCCTGCTTGACCGCATGGCTTGTCCAGCACAATGGAGGAGGGGAATACTACATCCTGTATTCTTGCACATGCTCCGTACACTACTGATCGTATCTTGCCTCGTGCAACCAACTGATCGATACGTCAGCATATGCACGTACACATGCCACGTGGTAATCTCGGCCTACTAAATTTATTTTTACCGAGATTCCACCACAAAAATATGCTTGCGGTCGGTCATAAAGGACTTCCAGCTAACTCTTGTTTTATGAAGATTGAATGTATAGTTTTAAAGTTATAAAAATGTATGTTTAAATTGTACGTTATAATTGGGTTACCTCTCAGGCTAAGGGGAGGGAATCTGTGGGAGGTAACCATTGTGTGAGTGGGTAATGTTTAATTGGATGTGGGCGTCTCCCTTGCAGGGGAGAATTGCATAAAAGCAGAGTGTGTGTAATTAAACCAGAGTTCTTCTTGACCCTCAATACGTAGCCTTGTCTCGTTATTGGAGGGAACTGCTATATCACACTGGGGATTGCTATGCTCTGCATACTCCCTTGAGCTTTTATCACTTAGTTCTTGTTCCTGATACCCTCTCCTGGAGGAGAGGTCTTCCCCACACGGTCCTGAATGCTGGAGGTTCATTCCAGGGTGGACGGAAGACGGCGCGGCTCCAGTTAAGCTACGGCGGTTGTGGAATCTGCGGTGGTTGTGGTGTCCAGTGCGGTGCTTGTGGTCCTCGACGCAAGCTAGGAAGCGTCCATCAACGGAAGGTGTCCGTTACAGGGAGCACTGACTGTCCCAATTTATTACACACACAACCCTGTATTAAACAGAGAGCACTGACTGTCCAGGGATATTATACACAGACAGTAATTGATAGCTGTGCTGCAAAATGTCCTTGGAATTTTTTTTCAAATGTTGGCAACTATGGCACTGTATCATGTGATATGCTGTCACATTACTATATATTAGCCCATGAAGTTGACAATGCTCTGGTAGAATGTGTTCTTATCCTGATCATTAGCGAAATCTAACGTTTCAATGTAGATAAAGAGGCCGCCTCACCTTGCCTAACTCCTGAAGGTAAAATGAAGAGTTAGTCAGTCTTTCTGTATGATTCAGAATGAACTAGCTTCAGTTCATGACATCCAAACGTTGCCACCTAACTTCCTCTTGAGAAGTAGGATTGGGGTAGAATGATGGAAGGACCACTTCTTGAGAGAGATGAAACTGAGAAATCACCTTAGGAAGAAACTGTGACAAAGTGCCCTTCGCCACTTTGTCCTGGAGAGGCCTGCTTGCCTGCCTCCTCCCCTGCGACTATGGCCCTGGACTATATTGCCCTGTAAAACTTACATTTGGGGGTGGCGAAACCGACCTCGCCACGTGTCCTTGGAGGGGGCTGATTGCCCGCCTCTTGCCTTTGGACTATGGACCAGACTTTATGGGAATGTGATACCCCAGATAGCTATACCATGGAGCCTATTCATATAATGAAAGACTATGGGAAAGACTTTAGCTCCATGGCAATTGTACTGTGTGAATAGGATCTGCGCGCTATTCAGTAGTTTTGTGCGCTCAGATCCCAGCTATCTGGGGATATGTGAAATGTCGGTGTGTTATGGATAAAAAGTTACTTTCTGTATTTTAAAGTGTTTTATGTCTTTCTGTAACCATGTGGTTAATGGAGTCTGCTTCTAGCCCTGGATAATTGGATTACTTTCCTCTTTGTCTCCAGGATAGAGGCCTATGTAAAACCTGTCTAAACCGGTTTGCCATGCGGCTAGTAAGGGACAAAAGATACTTTTAGTAACTTTTGAAACCCTGGTCGGATTCATGCCATTTTTTTATATGTTGTTCCCCTGAATGGATTGATTGTGGATATGTATTTTTATGTGAATGTGATGTATGGTTTTAGAGTTATGAAAGTTGTGTAAAAAGTATATTTTAACTGTATGTATAATGGGATTATGTGTCACACTAAGGGGAGGGGATGTGTGGGTTGCACCCATGATACTATTGGTTATTTTATGCCTCCCCCTGGGTGTGGCCTGTATGTGTACACTTGTAATAAAAACCAGGCTGGGTGTTCCAGCACCTCAGACCTCTTCTGACCCTCAATACGTAGCCTCGTCTCGTTATTGGAGGGAACTGCTATATCACATTGGGGATTGCTATGCTCTGCATATTCCCCTGAGCTTAATCACTTAGCTCTTTTAAGAGCCTGTTCCGGATACGCTGTCCTGGAGGAGAGGTCTTCTCCACACGGTCCTGGAGGACAGAATCCGATCCAGGGTGGAAGGAAGACGGCGAGGCTCCAGTTAAGCTACGGCGGTTGTGGAGCCTGCGGTGGTTGTGGTGTCGTCTTCAGTGCTTGGAGTCCTCTGTAAGCGCTAGGAGCATCCATCAATGGAGGGTACTCGGTCGGAGTACACGGAGCTCCGTTACAGAAACCTTCAGACCTTGGAGATTTTTCATGTCCACCTTCATCAAGGAAACTAGTTCCTTCAAGAGCAAGCTGCTTCTTGTGCCTCCTTGGTTGTTCACATACGAAGCAACTGCTTGGTTGTCTGTTTTGACTAGTACCCAAGATTTTTTCGATCATCGGGAGGAATACCAAGACGGCTTTGGAAATAGCTCTTAGTTCTCTTAGATTTGAGTGTAGGCGACTCTCTTCTCGGGTCCACTTCCCTTGTGTCCCTGTGGAATTGAAGTGGGCACCCTATCCAGAGAAACTGGCATTTGTTGTAATAGCGTTCCAAGGAGGTTCCTCCAACGGGAAGCCTTTTGCCAAATTCTTCTTACCCATCCACCAGTCCAACCCTTTTCTTACTGGCAGGGGCAGACCTATTATTTGCTCCCAATCTGTTTCTACTTTGTCGAATTGAAGAAGGAAGCAATTCTGAACAGTGTGAAACTTCCATTGGGCCCATTTTACCAGCCCAATCGTTGAAGTCAAAGAAACAAGGAGGCTCATGACTTCTCTGGCTGAGCCAGTCTCAAAACCTTGTAGTTTTATTATTTTGTCTCAGATCCTCACAGCCCTCTCTGGAAACAGGAACACATGGGCGGAGATAGTGTTTATTACTGCTCTGAGGAATATGATCTTTTGTGAAGGAATTAGGAAACTTTTCTCTATGTTCAGAAGCCAACCGTGGTCTCAAAGAATGTTCATTGTAACCCAAGTATGATGAGCCACTATCCTTTGAGATAGTCCTATGATAAGGATATTGTCCAAGTAATGGAAGATTGCGATACCTCTCACTCTTATTAAGGCAATCAAGGTGACAAGAACTTTTGAGAACGTTCTTGGTGCCAAGCTGAGGCCAAATGTCAGTCCCCGGAATTGAAAATGCCTTCCTAGAGCCCAGAATCTGAGAAACCGCATATGATCATGGTTTGTAGAGATTTGGTAGTAGGCGTCCCTCAAGTCTATAGATGTCATCCAATCCCCTCTTTTGATACTTTTTAAGATGGTCTGTAAAGATTCCATCTTAAATGTTCTTACGTCGAGCATGGAGTTTACTCCTTTCAAGTTCAGGATGAGATGCCACTTTCCCTGGGGTTTTGGAGCCAAGAACACTGTGGAGTAAACCCCTTGGAACCTTTCCTGTTTTGGAACTTCTTCTATAACTTTTTGTTCCAGAAGAGTAGAAATGCAGGCCCTCATGGCCCTTCGTTTGATGCCTGCCAACACCTTTGATTTCTTGAAGAAAGAAGATTTTGCGTAAGAGGCAAATTTTATCCTGTAACCCTCTCTTATGATGGAATTGCCCCACACGTCCCTAATATTTTACACAGCGGATAAAAGAACTTCAGTCTTCCTCCCACAGTCCCCGAATGGGCAGTTCTTCCCAGAGGTTCTAGCTCCTCTTCCTCTGGAAGCATTATTGGTCAATAATGTGAGAAGATTTTCCAAGAAAAATTTCTGGAATACTCTCTTCCTGGTCTATAGCTTCTGCTGTCCCGAAAGGACCGATCCTTGAAGCGCTTAGTCTTCCAAGAGGAGTGCGGTGTAAGGGGAGGAGGGACTCTTTATACCTATCAGTCTAATTCATCTAATTAATTCCTGTCCTGTGACTGCTAAGTGATGCTGCCATGATTAGCCAGGAAAAGGGCAGATATGCAAACTCTCTGCTACGGCAATACAAAGCAAATCCCTGATTGCAGAAACATTGGTAGTAAAAGTCCAATGTTTCTGGCGAAATTCCATTGGAATAAAAGAAATATCTGACTAAAAGAAATCTCTGAAGGAAAATTCTCTGAAAAGACAAAAGATTGTAGATTATGGCACTAGACCTATAGGATGAAGACATCTGACTTTTACTTCCCAGTGGGTAAAATGCCACTACAGGCAACTGGGTCCTTTACAAATAGCAAACAGAACTTCCTCTAAGAACATTCCTTTGTTTCGCAGTACAGCCAACCCGAACAGCTTCGGATCTTTTTACAGAAGTCCAGACACTTTGAAAGAAAACTTAATAGAGCTGTCTTCCAAAAAGACTTTCATGAACTTATTAAAGCCTGTTTTTAGTGCCGAAGCCAGATGGTTAATTCAGGTTCCTCCTTGATTTAAAAGCAGTGAAGGATTTTTTTTTTTTTTAAGGAAAAAAACCTGTTTGCAGACTAAACTCTCAGCAATAGTGATGTACCGAACGGTTCGCTGGCGAATAGTTCCCGGCGAACATAGCGTGTTTGCGTTCACCACGGCGGTCGAACATATGCGCGGTTCGATCCACCCCCTATTCGTCATTATTGAGTAAACTTTGACCCTGTGCCTCACAGTCAGCAGACACATTCCAGCCAATCAGCAGCACACCCTCCCTAGCAGACCCTCCCACCTACTGGACAGCATCCATTTTAGATTCATTCTGAAGCTGCATTCTTAGTGAGAGGAGGGAAAGTGTAGCTGCTGTTGATTTGATAGGGAAATGGATAGCTAGGCTAGTGTATTCAGTGTCCACTACAGTCCTGACGGACTCATCTGATCTCTGCTGTAAGATCAGCACCCCCAAAAAGCCCTTTTTAGGGCTAGAACATCAGTCTGCTTTTTTTATCTGTGTAATCTAATTGCAGTTGCCTGCCTGCCAGCTTCTGTGTCAGGCTCACAGTGGATACTGTGCCCCCTTGCCCAGTGCCACCACTCATATCTGGTGCATTTAAAAACAAAAAAAGTGTTTTCACTGTTATAGATTGAATAGCAGTTAGTTGTCTTCAAGCATGTGTGTCAGGCCTACAGCGACTACTCTGCCAACCTCTGCCAGTGCACAGTGCCACTCATATCTGGTGTCACAATAGCGTGCATTTAAAAGCAAAAATATTTTTTCACTGTAATAGATTGAATAGCAGTTAGTTGTCTGCAAGCGTCTGTGTGTCAGGCCAACAGTGTGTACTCTTCCAACCTCTGCCAGTGCACAGTGCCACTCATATCTGGTGTCACAATAGCGTGCATTTAAAAGCAAAAATATTTTTTTCACTGTAATAGATTGAATAGCAGTTAGTTGTCTGCAAGCGTCTGTGTGTCAGGCCAACAGTGTGTACTCTTCCAACCTCTGCCAGTGCACAGTGCCACTCATATCTGGTGTCACAATAGCTTGCATTTAAAAACCAAAACACTTTTTTGACCGTAATAAAATAGCAGTCAGTGTCCTTCATAAGTGTGTGTTAGGCCTACAGCGTGTACTCTGCCAACCTCTGCCAGTGCACAGTGCCACTCATATCTGTTGTCACAATAGCGTGCATTTAAAAACCAAAAACTTTTTTCACTGTTATAGATTGAATAGCAGTTAGTTGTCTTCAAGCGGGTGTGTCAGGCCTACAGCGTCTACTCTGCCAACCTCTGCTAGTGCACATTGCCACTCTTATCTGGTGTCACAATAGCATGCATTTAAAAACCCAAAAACTTTTTTGACTGTAATATAATAGCAGTCAGTGTCCTTCATAAGTGTGTGTCAGGCCTACAGCGTGTACTCTGCCAACCTCTGCCAGTGCCACTCTTATCTGGTGTCGCAGTAGATTGCATTTAAAAACCCAAAAACTTTTTTCACTGTTATAGATTGAATAGCAGTTAGTTGTCTTCAAGCGGGTGTGTCAGGCCTACAGCGTCTACTCTGCCAACCTCTGCTAGTGCACATTGCCACTCTTATCTGGTGTCACAATAGCGTGCATTTAAAAACCCCAAAACTTTTTTGACTGTAATATAATAGCAGTCAGTGTCCTTCATAAGTGTGTGTCAGGCCTACAGCGTCTATTCTGCCAACCTTTGCCAGTGCACATTGCCACTCATATCTGGTGTCACAATAGCGTGCATTTAAAAACCCAAAAACTTTTTTCACTGTTATTGATTGAATACCAGTTAGTTGTCTTCAAGCGGGTGTCAGGCCTACAGCGTGTACTCTGCCAACCTCTGCCAGTGCACATTGCCACTCATATCTGGTGTCACAATTGCGTGCATTTAAAACCAAAAAACTTTTTTTACTGTTATAGATTAAATAGCAGTTAGTTGTCTTCAAACAGGTGTGTCAGGCCTACAGCGTCTACTCTGCCAACCTCTGCCAGTGCACAGTGCTACTCATATCTGGTGTCACAATAGCGTGCATTTAAAAACCCAAAAACTTTTTTCACTGTTATAGATTGAATAGCAGTTAGTTGTCTTTAAGTGGGTGTCAGGCCTACAGCGTGTACTCTGCCAACCTCTTCCAGTGCACATTGCCCCTCATATCTGGTGTCACAATAGCATGCAATTAAAACCAAAAAACTTTTTTCACTGTTATAGATTGAATAGCAGTTAGTTGTCTCCAAGCGTCTGTGTGTCAGGCCTACAACGTGTACTCTGTCAACCTTTGCCAGTTCAAAGTGGCACTCTTATCTGGTGTCACAGTAGCGTGCATTTAAAAACCAAAAAACTTTTTTCAATGTAATAGATTGAATAGCAGTTAGTTGTCTGCAAGTGTGTGTGTCAGGCTTGCAGCGTATACTGTGCCCACTTGCCCAGTGCCACTACTCACTCACTGGTTTCACAATAGCGTGCATTTAAGATCCAAAAACTTTTTTTACTGTTATAGATTAAATAGCAGTTAGTTGTCTTCGAGCGTGTGTGTCAGGCCTACAGCGTGTACTCTGCCAACCTCTGCCAGTGCCACTCTTATCTGGTGTCGCAATAGATTGCATTTAAAAATCAAAAAACTTTTTTCACTGTTATAGATTGAAGAACAGTTAGTTGTCTTCAAGCAGGTGCGTCAGGCCTACAGCGTCTACTCTGCCAACCTCTTCCAGTGCACATTGCCACTCTTATCTGGTGTCACAATAGCATGCATTTAAAAACCCAAAAACTTTTTTGTCTGTAATATAATAGCAGTCAGTGTCCTTCATAAGTGTGTGTCAGGCCTACAGCGTGTACTCTGCCAACCTCTGCCAGTGCACAGTGCCACTCTTATCTGGTGTCGCAATAGATTGCATATAAAAACCAAAAAACTTTTTTCACTGTAATATAATAGCAGTCAGTGTCCTTCATAAGTGTGTGTCAGGCCTACAGTGTCTATTCTGCCAACCTTTGCCAGTGCACATTGCCACTCATATCTGGTGTCACAATAGCGTGGATTTAAAAACTCAAACTTTTTTCACTGTTATAGATTGAATAGCAGTTAGTTGTCTTTAAGTGGGTGTCAGGCCTAGAGCGTCTACTCTGCCAACCTCTGCTAGTGCACATTGCCACTCTTATCTGGTGTCACAATAGCATGCATTTAAAAACCAAAAAACTATTTTGACTGTAACATAATAGCAGTCAGTGTCTTTCATAAGTGTGTGTCAGGCCTACAGCGTGTACTCTGCCAACCTCTGCCAGTGCCACTCTTATCTGGTGTCACAATAGATTGCATTTAAAAACCAAAAAACTTTTTTCACTATTATAGATTGAAGAGCAGTTAGTTGTCTTCAAGCACGTGCGTCAGGCATACAGCGTCTACTCTGCCAACCTCTTCCAGTGCACATTGCCACTCTTATCTGGTGTCACAATAGCATGCATTTAAAAACCCCAAAACTTTTTTGACTGTAATATAATAGCAGTCAGAGTCCTTCATAAGTGTGTGTCAGGCCTACAGCGTGTACTCTGCCAACCTCTGCCAGTGCACAGTGCCAATCTTATCTAGTGTCGCAGTAGATTGCATCTAAAAACCCAAAAACTTTTTTCACTGTTATAGATTTAAGAGCAGTTAGTTGTCTTCAAGCAGGTGCGTCAGGCCTACAGCGTCTACTCTGCCAACCTCTTCCAGTGCACATTGCCACTCTTATCTGGTGTCACAATAGCATGCATTTAAAAACCCCAAAACTTTTTTGACTGTAATATAATAGCAGTCAGTGTCCTTCATAAGTGTGTGTCAGGTCTACAGCGTGTACTCTGCCAACCTCTGCCAGTGCCACTCTTATCTGGTGTCGCAATAGATTGCATTTAAAAACCAAAAAACATTTTGCACTGTTATAGATTGAAGAGCAGTTAGTTGTCTTCAAGCAGGTGCGTCAGGCCTACAGCGTCTACTCTGCCAACCTCTTCCAGTGCACATTGCCACTCTTATCTGGTGTCACAATAGCATGCATTTAAAAACCCAAAAACTTTTTTGACTGTAATATAATAGCAGTCAGTGTCCTTCATAAGTGTGTGTCAGGCCTACAGCGTGTACTCTGCCAATATCTGCCAGTGCACAGTGCCACTCTTATCTGGTGTCGCAGTAGATTGCATTTCAAAACCCAAAAACTTTTTTCACTGTTATAGATTGAAGAGCAGTTAGTTGTCTTCAAGCAGGTGCGTCAGGCCTACAGCGTCTACTCTGCCAACCTCTTCCAGTGCACATTGCCACTCTTATCTGGTGTCACAATAGCATGCATTTAAAAACCCAAAAACTTTTTTGACTGTAATATAATAGCAGTCAGTGTCCTTCATAAGTGTGTGTCAGGCCTACAGCGTGTACTCTGCCAACCTCTGCCAGTGCACAGTGCCACTCTTATCTGGTGTCGCAGTAGATTGCATTTCAAAACCCAAAAACTTTTTTCACTGTTATAGATTGAATAGCAGTTAGTTGTCTTCAAGCGGGTGTGTCAGGCCTACAGCGTCTACTCTGCCAACCTCTGCTAGTGCACATTGCCACTCTTATCTGGTGTCACAATAGCATGCATTTAAAAACCCCAAAACTTTTTTGACTGTAATATAATAGCAGTCAGTGTCCTTCATAAGTGTGTGTCAGGCCTACAGCGTGTACTCTGCCAACCTCTGCCAGTGCACATTGCCACTCATATCTGGTGTCACAATTGCGTGCATTTAAAACCAAAAAACTTTTTTTACTGTTATAGATTAAATAGCAGTTAGTTGTCTTCAAGCAGGTGTGTCAGGCCTACAGCGTCTACTCTGCCAACCTCTGCCAGTGCACAGTGCTACTCATATCTGGTGTCACAATAGCGTGCATTTAAAAACCCAAAAACTTTTTTCACTGTTATAGATTGAATAGCAGTTAGTTGTCTTTAAGTGGGTGTCAGGCCTACAGCGTGTACTCTGCCAACCTCTTCCAGTGCACATTGCCACTCTTATCTGGTGTCACAATAGCATGCATTTAAAAACCCAAAAACTTTTTTGACTGTAATATAATAGCAGTCAGTGTCCTTCATAAGTGTGTGTTAGGCCTACAGCGTGTACTCTGCCAACCTCTGCCAGTGCACAGTGCCACTCATATCTGGTGTCACAATAGCGTGCATTTAAAAACCAAAAACTTTTTTCACTGTTATAGATTGAATAGCAGTTAGTTGTCTTCAAGCGGGTGTGTCAGGCCTACAGCGTCTACTCTGCCAACCTCTGCTAGTGCACATTGCCACTCTTATCTGGTGTCACAATAGCATGCATTTAAAAACCCAAAAACTTTTTTGACTGTAATATAATAGCAGTCAGTGTCCTTCATAAGTGTGTGTCAGGCCTACAGCGTGTACTCTGCCAACCTCTGCCAGTGCCACTCTTATCTGGTGTCGCAGTAGATTGCATTTAAAAACCCAAAAACTTTTTTCACTGTTATAGATTGAATAGCAGTTAGTTGTCTTCAAGCGGGTGTGTCAGGCCTACAGCGTCTACTCTGCCAACCTCTGCTAGTGCACATTGCCACTCTTATCTGGTGTCACAATAGCGTGCATTTAAAAACCCCAAAACTTTTTTGACTGTAATATAATAGCAGTCAGTGTCCTTCATAAGTGTGTGTCAGGCCTACAGCGTCTATTCTGCCAACCTTTGCCAGTGCACATTGCCACTCATATCTGGTGTCACAATAGCGTGCATTTAAAAACCCAAAAACTTTTTTCACTGTTATTGATTGAATACCAGTTAGTTGTCTTCAAGCGGGTGTCAGGCCTACAGCGTGTACTCTGCCAACCTCTGCCAGTGCACATTGCCACTCATATCTGGTGTCACAATTGCGTGCATTTAAAACCAAAAAACTTTTTTTACTGTTATAGATTAAATAGCAGTTAGTTGTCTTCAAACAGGTGTGTCAGGCCTACAGCGTCTACTCTGCCAACCTCTGCCAGTGCACAGTGCTACTCATATCTGGTGTCACAATAGCGTGCATTTAAAAACCCAAAAACTTTTTTCACTGTTATAGATTGAATAGCAGTTAGTTGTCTTTAAGTGGGTGTCAGGCCTACAGCGTGTACTCTGCCAACCTCTTCCAGTGCACATTGCCCCTCATATCTGGTGTCACAATAGCATGCAATTAAAACCAAAAAACTTTTTTCACTGTTATAGATTGAATAGCAGTTAGTTGTCTCCAAGCGTCTGTGTGTCAGGCCTACAACGTGTACTCTGTCAACCTTTGCCAGTTCAAAGTGGCACTCTTATCTGGTGTCACAGTAGCGTGCATTTAAAAACCAAAAAACTTTTTTCAATGTAATAGATTGAATAGCAGTTAGTTGTCTGCAAGTGTGTGTGTCAGGCTTGCAGCGTATACTGTGCCCACTTGCCCAGTGCCACTACTCACTCACTGGTTTCACAATAGCGTGCATTTAAGATCCAAAAACTTTTTTTACTGTTATAGATTAAATAGCAGTTAGTTGTCTTCGAGCGTGTGTGTCAGGCCTACAGCGTGTACTCTGCCAACCTCTGCCAGTGCCACTCTTATCTGGTGTCGCAATAGATTGCATTTAAAAATCAAAAAACTTTTTTCACTGTTATAGATTGAAGAACAGTTAGTTGTCTTCAAGCAGGTGCGTCAGGCCTACAGCGTCTACTCTGCCAACCTCTTCCAGTGCACATTGCCACTCTTATCTGGTGTCACAATAGCATGCATTTAAAAACCCAAAAACTTTTTTGTCTGTAATATAATAGCAGTCAGTGTCCTTCATAAGTGTGTGTCAGGCCTACAGCGTGTACTCTGCCAACCTCTGCCAGTGCACAGTGCCACTCTTATCTGGTGTCGCAGTAGATTGCATTTAAAAACCCAAAAACTTTTTTCACTGTTATTGATTAAATAGCAGTTAGTTGTCTTCAAGCGGGTGTGTCAGGCCTACAGCATCTACTCTGCCAACCTCTGCCAGTGCACAGTGCTACTCATATCTGGTGTCACAATAGCGTGCATTTAAAAACCCCAAAACTTTATTCACTGTTATAGATTGAATAGCAGTTAGTTGTCTCCAAGCGGGTGTGTGTCAGGCCTACAACGTGTACTCTGCCAACCTTTGCCAGATCAAAGTGCCACTCATATCTGGTGTCACAATAGCGTGCATTTAAAAACCCCAAAACTTTTTTCACTGTTATAGATTGAATAGCAGTTAGTTATCTGCAAGCATCTGTGTGTCAGGCCTACAATGTGTACTCTGCCAACCTTTGCCAGTGCACATTGCAACTCATATTTGGTGTCACAATAGCGTGCATTTAAAAACCCCAAAACTTTTTTCACTGTTATAGATTGAATAGCAGTTAGTTGTCTTTAAGTGGGTGTCAGGCCTACAGCGTGTACTCTGCCAACCTCTGCCAGTGCACATTGCCACTCATATCTGGTGTCACAATAGCGTGCAATTAAAACAAAAAACTTTTTTCACTGTTATAGATTGAATAGCAGTTAGTTTTCTTTAAGTGGGTGTCAGGCCTACAGCGTGTACTCTGCCAACCTCTGCCAGTGCACATTGCCACTCATATCTGGTGTCACAATAGCGTGCAATTAAAACAAAAAACTTTTTTCACTGTTATAGATTGAATAGCAGTTAGTTGTCTCCAAGCGTCTGTGTGTCAGGCCTACAACGTGTACTCTGTCAACTTTTGCCAGTTCAAAGTGCCACTCTTATCTGGTGTCACAGTAGCATGCATTTAAAAACCAAAAAACTTTTTTCACTGTAATAGATTGAATAGCAGTTAGTTTTCTGCAAGCGTGTGTGTCAGGCTCGCAGCGTATACTGTACCCACTTGCCCAGTGCCACCACTCACTCACTGGTTTCACAATTGCATGCATTTAAAAACCAAAAAACTTTTTTCACTGTTATAGATTGAATAGCAGTTAGTTGTCTCCAAGCGTCTGTGTGTCAGGCCTAAAGCGTGTACTCTGCCAACCTTTGCCAGTTCACAGTACCACTCATATCTGGTGTCACAATAGCGTGCATTTAAAACCCAAAAACTTTTTTCACCGTTATAGATTGAATAGCAGTTAGTTGTCTCCAAGCGGGTGTGTGTCAGGCCTACAACGTGTACTCTGCCAACCTTTGCCAGATCAAAGTGCCACTCATATCTGGTGTCACAATAGCGTGCATTTAAAAACCCCAAAACTTTTTTCACTGTTATAGATTGAATAGCAGTTAGTTATCTGCAAGCATCTGTGTGTCAGGCCTACAATGTGTACTCTGCCAACCTTTGCCAGTGCACATTGCAACTCATATTTGGTGTCACAATAGCGTGCATTTAAAACCAAAAAACTTTTTTCACTGTTATAGATTGAATAGCATTTAGTTGTCTCCAAGCGGGTGTGTCAGGCCTCCAGCATGTACTCTGCCAACCTCTGCCAGTGCACAGTGCCACTCATATCTGGTGTCCCAATAGCTTGCATTTAAAAACCAAAAAACTTTTTTCACTGTTATAGATTGAATAGCAGTTAGTTGTCTCCAAGCGGGTGTGTGTCAGGCCTACAACGTGTACTCTGCCAACCTTTGCCAGTGCACATTGCCACTCTTATCTGGTGTCACAATAGCGTGCATTTAAAAACCCAAAAACTTTTTTCACTGTTATAGATTGAATAGCAGTTAGTTGTCTGCAAGCGTCTGTGTGTCAGGAAACAACGTGTACTCTGCCAACCTTTGCCAGTGCACATTGCAACTCATATCTGGTGTCACAATAGCGTGCATTTAAAACCAAAAAACTTTTTTCACTGTTATAGATTGAATAGCAGTTAGTTGTCTCCAAGCGGGTGTGTCCGGCCTCTAGCATGTACTCTGCTAACCTCTGCCAGTGCACAGTGCCACTCATATCTGGTGTCCCAATAGCTTGCATTTAAAAACCAAAAAACTTTTTTCACTGTTATAGATTGAATAGCAGTTAGTTGTCTCCAAGCGGGTGTGTGTCAGGCCTACAACGTGTACTCTGCCAACCTTTGCCAGTGCACATTGCCACTCATATCTGGTGTCAAAATAGCGTGCAGTTAAAAACCCAAAACTTTTTCACTGTTATAGATTGAATAGCAGTTAGTTGTCTTCAAGCGGGTGTCAGGCTTACAGCGTGTACTCTGCCAACCTCTGCCAGTGCACATTGCCACTCTAATCTGGTGTCACAATAGCATGCATTTAAAAACCAAAAAACTTTTTTGACTGTAATATAATAGCAGTCGGTGTCCTTCATAAGTGTGTGTCAGGCCTACAGCGTGTACTCTGCCAACCTCTGCCAGTGCACAGTGCCACTCTTATCTGGTGTCGCAATAGGTTGCATTTAAAACCCAAAAACTTTTTTCACTGTTATAGATTGAATAGCAGTTAGTTGTCTGCAAGCGGGTGTCAGGCCTACAGTGTGTACTCTGCCAATCTCTTCCAGTGCACAGTGCCACTCATATCTGGTGTCACAATAGCGTGCATTTAAAAACCCCAAAACTTTTTTCACTGTTATAGATTGAATATCAGTTAGTTGACTTCAAGCGGGTTTCAGGCCTGCAGCGTGTACTCTGCCAACCTCTGCCAGTGCACATTGCCACTCATATCTGGTTTCACAATAGCGTGCATTTAAAACCCAAAAACTTTTTTTACTGTTATAGATTAAATAGCAGTTAGTTGTCTTCAAGCGGTTGTGTCAGGCCTACAGCGTCTACTCTGCCAACCTCTGCCAGTGCACAGTGCCACTCATATCTGGTGTCACAATAGCGTGCATTTAAAAACCCCAAAACTTTTTTCACTGTTATAGATTGAATAGCAGTTAGTTGTCTTTAAGTGGGTGTCAGGCCTACAGCGTGTACTCTGCCAACCTCTGCCAGTGCACATTGCCACTCATATCTGGTGTCACAATAGCGTGCAATTAAAACCCAAAAACTTTTTTCACTGTAATAGATTGAATAGCAGTTAGTTGTCTGCAAGTGTGTGTGTCAGGCTTGCAGCGTATACTGTGCCCACTTGCCCAGTGCCACCACTCACTCACTGGTTTCACAATAGTGTGCATTTAAAAACCCAAAAACTTTTTTCTCTGTTATAGATTGAAAAGCAGTTAGTTGTCTCCAAGCGTCTGTTTGTCAGGCCTACAACGTGTACTCTGCTAACCTTTGCCAGTTCAAAGTGCCAATCTTATCTGGTGTGACAATAGCGTGCATTTAAAAAAAACAACTTTTTCACTGTAATAGTTTGAATAGCAGTTGGTTGTCTGCAAGCGTGTGTGTCAGGCTCGCAGCGTATACTGTACCCACTTGCCCAGTGCCACCACTCACTCACTGGTTTCACAATAGCATGCATTTAAAAACCAAAACATTTTTTTCACTGTAATAGATTGAATAGCAGTTAGTTTTCTCCAAGCGTCTGTGTGTCAGGCCTAAAACGTGTACTCTGCCAACCGTTGCCAGTTCACAGTGCTGCTCATATCTGGTGTCACAATAGCGTGCATTTAAAACCCAAAAACTTTTTTCACCGTTATAGATTGAATAGCAGTTAGTTGTCTCCAAGCAGGTGTGTGTCAGGCCTACAACGTGTACTCTGCTAACCTTTGCCAGATCAAAGTGCCACTCTTATCTGGTGTCACAATAGCGTGCATTTAAAAACGCAAAAACTTTTTTCACTGTTATTGATTCAATAGCAGTTAGTTGTCTGCAAGCGTCTGTGTGTCAGGCCTTCAACGTGTACTCTGCCAACCTTTGCCAGTGCACATTGCAACTCATATCTGGTGTCACAATAGCGTGCATTTAAAACCAAAAAACTTTTTTCACTGTTATAGATTTAATAGCAGTTAGTTGTCTCCAAGCGTCTGTGTGTCAGGCCTACAACGTGTACTCTGCCAACCTCTGCCAGTGCACAGTGCCACTCATATCTGGTGTCACAATAGCGTGCATTTAAAAAAAAAACTTTTTTCACTGTAATAGATTGAATAGCAGTTAGTTGTCTGCAAGCGTGTGTGTCAGGCTCGCAGCGTATACTGTACCCACTTGCCCAGTGCCACCACTAACTCACTGGTTTCACAATAGCGTGCATTTGAAAACCAAAAAACTTTTTTCACTGTTATAGATTGAATAGCAGTTAGTTGTCTCCAAGCGTCTGTGTGTCAGGCCTAAAACGTGTTCTCTGCCAACCTTTGCCAGATCAAAGTGACACTCTTATCTGGTGTCACAATAGCGTGCATTTAAAAACCCAAAAACTTTTTTCACTGTTATAGATTGAATAGCAGTTAGTTGTCTTTAAGTATGTGTCAGGGCTACAGCATGTACTCTGCCAACCTCTGCCAGTGCACATTGCCACTCATATCTGGTGTCACAATAGCGTGCAATTAAAACCCAAAAACTTTTTTCACTGTTATAGATTGATGAGCAGTTAGTTGTCTCCAAGCGTCTGTGTGTCAGGCCTACAACGTGTATTCTGTCAACCTTTGCCAGTTCAAAGTGCCACTCTTATCTGGTGTCACAGTAGCGTGCATTTAAAAACCCAAAAACTTTTTTCACTGTAATAGATTGAATAGCAGTTAGTTGTCTGCAAGTGTGTGTGTCAGGCTTGCAGCGTATATTGTGCCCACTTGCCCAGTGCCACCACTCACTCACTGGTTTCACAATAGCGTGCATTTAAAAACCCAAAAACTTTTTTCTCTGTTATAGATTGAATAGTAGTTAGTTGTCTCCAAGCGTGTGTGTGTCAGGCCTACAACGTGTACTCTGCCAACCTTTGCCAGTTCAAAGTGCCAATCTTATCTGGTGTCACAATAGCGTGCATTTAAAAAAAAAAACTTTTTTCACTGTAATAGATTGAATAGCAGTTAGTTGTCTGCAAGCGTGTGTGTCAGGCTCGCAGCGTATACTGTACCCACTTGCCCAGTGCCACCACTCACTCACTGGTTTCACAATAGCGTGCATTTAAAAACCAAAACACTTTTTTCACTGTTATAGATTGAATAGCAGTTAGTTGTCTCCAAGCGTCTGTGTGTCAGGCCTAAAACGTGTACTCTGCCAACGTTTGCCAGTTCACAGTGCCACTCATATCTGGTGTCACAATAGCGTGCATTTAAAACCCAAAAACTTTTTTCACCATTACAAATTGAATAGCAGTCAGTTGTCTCCAAGCGGGTGTGTGTCAGGCCTACAACGTGTACTCTGCCAACCTTTGCCAGATCAAAGTGCCACTCTTAACTGGTGTCACAATAGCGTGCATTTAAAAACCCAAAAAAAATTTTCACTGTTATTGATTGAATAGCAGTTAGTTGTCTGCAAGCGTCTGTGTGTCAGGCCTACAACGTGTACTCTGCCAACCTTTGCCAGTGCACATTGCAACTCATATCTGGTGTCACAATAGCGTGCATTTAAAACCAAAAAACTTTTTTCCGTGTTATAGATTGAATAGCAGTTAGTTGTCTCCAAGCGTCTGTGTGTCAGGCCTACAACGTTTACTCTGCCAACCTCTGCCAGTGCACAGTGCCACTCATATCTGGTGTCACAATAGCGTGCATTTAAAAAAAAAAAAACTTTTTTCACTGTAATAGATTGATTAGCAGTTAGTTGTCTGCAAGCTTGTGTGTCAGGCTCGCAGCGTATACTGTACCCACTCGCCCAGTGCCACCACTCACTCACTGGTTTCACAATAGCGTGCATTTAAAAACCAAAAAACTTTTTTCACTGTTATAGATTGAATAGCAGTTAGTTGTCTTCAAGTGGGTGTGTAAGGCCTACCACGTGTACTCTGCCAACCTCTGCCAGTGCACAGTGCCACTCATATCTGGTGTCACAATAGCGTGCATTTAAAAAAAAAACTTTTTTCACTGTAATAGTTTGAATAGCAGTTGGTTGTCTGCAAGCGTGTGTGTTAGGCTCGCAGCGTATACTGTACCCACTTGCCCAGTGCCACCACTCACTCACTGGTTTCACAATAGCGTGCATTTAAAAACCAAAACACTTTTTTCACTGTAATAGATTGAATAGCAGTTAGTTGTCTCCAAGCGTCTGTGTGTCAGGCCTAAAACGTGTACTCTGCCAACCTTTGCCAGTTCACAGTGCTGCTCATATCTGGTGTCACAATAGCGTGCATTTAAAACCCAAAAACTTTTTTCACTGTAATAGATTGAATAGAAGTTAGTTGTCTTTATGCGGGTGTCAGGCCTACAGCGTGCACTCTGCCAACCTCTGCCAGTGCACATTGCCACTCATATCTGGTGTCACAATAGCGTGCATTTAAAAACCCAAATTTATAAAAATGTATGTTAAAATTGTATGCTATAATTGGGTTACCTCTCAGGCTAAGGGGAGGTAATCTGTGGGAGGTAACCATTGTGTGATTGGGTAATGTTTAATTGGATGTGGGCGTCTCCCTTGCAGGGGAGAATTGCATAAAAGCAGAGTTCTTCTTGACCCTCAATACGTAGCCTTGTCTCGTTATTGGAGGGAACTGCTATATCACACTGGGGATTGCTATGCGCTGCATACTCCCTTGAGCTTTAATCACTTAACTCTTTTTCCTGTTACGCTCTCCTTGGAGGAGAGGTCTTTCCTACACGGTCCTGAATGCTGGAGGTTCATTCAGGGTGGAAGGAAGACGGCGCGGCTCCAGTTAAGCTACGGTGGTTGTGGAGTCTGCGGTGATTGTGGTGTCGTCTGCAGTTTGTGGTGTTCTCAGGAAGCTCTAGGAGCATCCGTCAACGGAAGGCGTCCATTACACTCCCTAATTCCCACGGTATTAGGGAGTTATCTACCAAAAGGCTGAAAGACCTAAATTGGTCTTTCAGACAAATTTACTAATACTAAGTAAAAATGACTTAGTATTAGTAAATTTTGACCCTACTCACTATACCGCGAGTAGGGGCATGTCTAGTAAACAGTGAGCAGCATGTGGCTGCTCAGTGTTTTAAAAAAAAAAAAAATAGCCCCCCCCGGCGGGTGGGGGCTCCTCTGATGAAACATCACTCTTAAAAAAGGTCTCAAGTTTGCTCCCACATCCCAAAATTCAGATTTCAATGTCTGCATAGACCTACATAAATTTATACGGAAGATCTCAATCAAAAAATTCTTCATGGAAAAAGACAGGATACAACAGGAGGCGGATCAGGATTACACACATACTGAACTACATCCTACCTCCACCTTCTACCCACAACATATGAAGAATGACTCCATTAGAGTATTTGAGAAAATGGTTGAGAAGGACTTTAGAAATAAATTACTAAGAAGATCACGAAAGACAATTTAACTAGAAAAGAAAGGAATGCCCTTAAACAACTCATGAGATCTGAGGATATCACAATAAAAGCAGCAGACAAAGGGGGCGGACTAGTCGTCTTGAACACCAGTGACTATATAGAAGAAAATCAGAGACTATTGGGAGCTACCAGCACCTACCTGCAATTGAAAGGTGATCCTACTACCCAATATCAAGATGAACTCAAGGAAATATTGAATTTCGGAAAAGAGAGAGGGATCTTGAATGAAAGGGAATATAAATACCTATATGTCCAGCACCCAAGGATACCGATATTTTACCATCTACCAAAGATACATAAAAGACTGGTGAAACCCCCTGGAAGGCCAATTGTATCGGGAATTGGATCCCTTACTGCAAATCTTTCTGAATATGTTGATCAATACCTACAGCGTCTACTCTCCTGTTTAAAATCCTACCTCAGAGACTCTACTCAAATTTTAAACATTTTATCTGGGTTTAAGTGGGAAAAGGAGATGATTTTAGTTACTGCCGACGTTACCTCTCTTTACACAATAATTGAACACCTCCAAGGATGTGAGGTGACCCAGTTTTCTCTATCAAAGTATTCAGAATTGAAAAATGACCTTATCGATTTTCTCATCCAGTGTATTATTTTTATCCTTACACACAACTACTTCTGGTGTGACGATTTCTTTTATTTACAGATTGAAGGTATTGCCATGGGACACGATTTGCGCCAAGTTACGCTAATCTTTTTATGGGCAAATGGGAAGAGGAATTCATATGGACCCATTGCCCATTTGGCGCAAATCTGTCCCTATGGCACAGATACATCGATGATTGCTTTTTTATATGGAATGGAGATCTTGAATCTCTTGAGCATTTTAAGTTATATCTTAACAATAATCCCTATCATTTGAATTTTACTTTTAACCACTCCAAGGAACACATCAAGTTTTTAGACCTGGATATCTACATCGAAGAGGGACAAATCAACACCAAGACTTTTAAGAAAAACGTTGACTGTAATAGTTTTATTCCTTTTAATAGCCATCATAAATCTACATGGTTAAGGAACATACCCCAAAATCAGTTTAGGAGGGTAAGACGCAATTGTTCGAACTATGAGGTGTGTAAGTCACAAATGGAAGAAATGAAACAGAGATTTCTGAATAAAGGGTATCCTTCAACACTATTGGAAAAATCTATGGATATAGCATTAACTACTCCAAGAGAAGACACTTTATGTAAGAAACCAAGTACTGCAGAATCGTTCAACTCAGCACCCACTTTTATTACCAAGTACAATCATCAATCTCATATGATACAGAAGATATTGAGAAAACACTGGGGGATCCTCAAGAACGATGCAACGTTATCAAAACTTCTAGACAATCAACCTCAGATCATCTTCACCAGGGCATCTAACCTACAACTTATGCTAGCACCTACCATTAAAACTGTGAATGCCAACTCGGATCAAGATACATCTCATGGTTTCACTAGATGCAAGAAATGTTTAGCATGTAGGAACAATCCATCTTTAGAAGACTCCATTACCAAATTCAAATCCTTCACCACTCAAGAAGAATATGACATCAAGACTAATATGGACTGTACCACGTCGGGAGTCATATATCTAATAACATGTCCATGCTCCCAACAGTATGTTGGACGTACAAAAAGATCACTTAAAATACGCATCGCAGAACATATCAGAAATATTAAGAAGGGACTCCTAACACATAATCTCTCCAAGCACTTTAAAGAAACTCATGGGGGAGACCCCACAGGACTCAAATTTATGTCTATTGAGAAAGTAAAGATAAATTGGAGAGGAGGAAGTATCGATGAGGTTTTAGACCAAACAGAAGCCAAATGGATTTTTAAGTTAGAGACTTTAGTCCCTAAAGGACTAAATTTAGATTTTGAGGTAAATGCCTTTTTATAAAAAAAACATTTTTTAAAGAATTTTTTTTTTTCACATCCTCTTCATTTATTAGTGCACTATATTTCAGATTAGCACATATTCTGCACATAAGCAGCATTTTAAAAAGAAATATTCCCTTCACATCACTCATATAATATAACAAAATCTGAATTAATTTGAATACTAATTTCTTTTCTGTTAAAATCCTCTTTATTTATTAGTGCACTATATTTCAGATCAGCACATATTCTGCACATAAGCAGCACTTTAAAAAGAAATATTTCCTTCACATCACTTATATAATATAACAATATATGAACTAATTTGAATACTAATTTCTCTTCTGCTTTATTTCAGAATGGACGAAATTAATTATGTACACCTAACCTCTTTGTACTATCATTCTGTTATTCTGATATATTCTTTATCCATTACTCTCCCCTGGCTTCTGCACATATTTATTTATTTTCTCCCTACATAGATGTTTTCTCTATTTTATACATCTGTGATTCCTTTATTGTGGTCCTATATTGTTAGCCATTTACTTAATGGATCAACTAACCCTGAAGATTTTTTCATTGAATCTATTTATCGATTTATTTATTTATGAATATATATTTTTAATTGATATCCAGCATTAGACAAGCCATTCCTCTATGAAGTATCTCATGGAATGTTTTTTATGTATTCCCTATCATTGTTTTATCTACCCCCTATAATCATGTGGAGATTGTTTTATATTACTGTTTTCAACATCGTTTTTATTTCATCTTGTTTATTTAATTCCGTTTGTAATGCATTCTTATACATGTCATTTATGTATCAAAAGTATAATTGTATTATTGGTAATTAAGGCAATATGTATATAAATGAACACTGAAGCAATGGACAGCATTATGTCTCTGATGAAGTAGGGCTTATCCCCTACGAAACACGTTAGACAGACGTCCATAGACGCATACAGGATCAGACACAGCTACCAGCAGTCACAACAGCAGCCTATCTTTGAACGCAGGACCCGTTTGGAAACTACCACAACCGGAGCGGTCTGCTCTGCACGTCCTCTGAAGTGAGGCTCCAGTTCGGTACGTGCTTGCAGATGAACGCCGTCCTCACCGGCAGCCAGAATACGGATTATTTCAATCTATATCCATCCGAACTTATCCGAAGGTCCTTGCAATCAATTTGTGGCACTATAGTCTGGGAATGCATCTCTGATTTATTCTCTACCTGTATTTTTAATATTTTTAATATTTTTAACATATGGAATAAACTGGTACTTTTTTTTACAATCGCATCCAGTTTTCTGCTTCAGTCCATTAGCGATATACAATAATATTATTGCCTAGTCTGCAGTTTCTTGTACTGCAGCACTTACTGTAGAGTTACTTTCCAGCTTTACTGATACAAAGTATATGATTTAAGAAAGTATCATCCACCCTCATTGATTGAGGACTCAGTCACTTATTCCTCGCATTTTTTGCCACATATCCAGTTAAGAATTAGAGACTCAAATTACTCTCATCCTATTTGAGTCTCTTCTTTATTGTTTTTATTTTATTATTATTAATATTTTTTGGTATAGATTCTCTTTTCTATATCTATTTGCAGTTGAGTCTACTCTGTATTTCTATACTATGTTCTCATGATTTAAAGAGATATCGCACCTATTAGCCATTTAAAGGTACAGCATCTCCTGGTTTGTTTTGCTCTAGCCATCAGTCACTTAGCTAGCTCCTGGAGTCTACACTTGTTCAGAGTGTTTTTTATTTAGTCATTCTTTTTCATAGGTTTTTAGTGATCCCTATGTGTTCCATTAACTGAGCAGCCTAGTGCTAGTCTATCTCCCTCTCTCCTGTGTGGTACATTAGGAACACCAGAACTATCTCCTTCTGTTTTGGTATTGTCCGATAGAGCGGTACCGGAAAGTGACCGAGCATTGGTCATCAAATTGGTTAATCCATAACCAGCTCTTGAAATACAGGAGTTCTGGACAAGTGCTTGTTGGCAGTGGAATGGATCTCGAAAAACTCTTGAAAATAAGATCGGGACAAGACATCAGCTTCAGTTTTAGCCACTCCTGGGGTGTATTCACATATAAGGTAAAACTGCAACTTTCGGTAAGCCAAGTCAATTTTCAGAGCAACCGGATGGTGGTCAAAGAAGAAGAGCGCCCTTCATTGATTATCTTGCATGCCACCAAGTTGCCATCAAGTTGTTGGAGAAACATTTGACTGCCTTGCCGGACCAAAGATGACCCCTATCGTGTTAGGTTACAGGTGAGATGTCAGTCATAGAGTTTCACATTCGCTGACGGTACTCACCTTTCCCAGGGCATCCGCAATGCACTGGAGGTCAGTCTGCAGCGGTTATAGTTCTGGACTCATTCTTTCACCTCGCCTTACTGCTGCTCGGCGCATTTCGTTTCAGGAGACTTCCTCAGGAGCTTGCTATGGTTATAGCGCCTGTGGCTTCTGCACTCCAGTCTGCATCTTGTGTACCTCGTTTCAAAGCAAGGAAACACAGAGTGATTGCTCCAGCATTCCAAGATGCCAGCCACTGCATGAGGAAACTGGTCTGCAGGTTAGAGGCTGGAGGAGATGTGGCTGAGGGGCTGAGCCAGGACAATGATGCATCCAAGGTGGTGCTGAGTCCCACAGTCAGCCACATTGATCTCAGGTAACCCCTCCTACAGATGAGACCAGGTTATGTGATTGAGACACTCCTTTAGAAGCAGAGCACACCTTTCAGTTTGTGCTTCGTTGTTTTGTTGCCTGCCTCAAGAATCCTAGCGTTTGTTTCCTTGTGTTTCCTACCCTTGCTGGTTTCCTGACTTTGCCTGCTCTCTGAATTTAGCTGATTACCGCCTGCCCTGACCTCTGGACCGTCTGACTCTGATTTCTGTCTGACCCTTCTTCGGATACCTTTGCGTTGGATTTTTTTTGTTATTTTTATTAAAGCCCCCATGCCATCACTGAATTAACAGAATCCTGTTCTAAACCTCAGGATCTCTGTAGATCGTTCTTGTAAAGGAGAGCTGTTACTGCACCTGAGTTCCAGCACTGAACATGACACCAGTGATTTGTTACAATGAGGGAATGAAAATGGAGATGCATTGAGGAGGAAACTATTCCATATGTATAGGTCGGATCTGGCCAGGGGGATCGAGGATTAGAGGTGCTGTCATCAGGCAGCAGGCAGAGAAGCCTGGAGATGAAGAATCTACCCTGCAAGTGCACTTTTAATAATAAATGTGTTTGTACATTCCATCTGCACTATATTTCTTTTATGTTTATTCCATGTCTATGAAGATCCATATTCAAGACTGAACCACCAGTACCTCCATATAGGGGGGCACATTTAACCCCACCCTCACCGCAGTTTGACCCCGCCCCTGCTGCATGTTAAGCCCTGCCCCCGACACAATTTTTTTTATAATCCCTGGTGGATAATTCATTATTTTCCACCAAGGATTATTAAAAAACAAACACATTTCCCTTGATACAGTCCATACACACACACACAGACTGCTGAGTCCTTGCACACACAGAGAGACAGACTGCTGACCATACACACACACACACACACACAGACACACAGACTGCTGAGTCCATACATACAAGCACACTGCTGAGTCCATACACACACACACAGACTGCTGAGACCATACACACACACACAGACTGCTGAGTCCATACACACACACACACAGACTGCTGAGTCCATACACACACACACACAGACTGCTAAGTCCATACACACACAGACTGCTGAGTCCATACACACACATACTGCTGAGTCCATACACACACACACACAGACTGCTGAGCCCACACACACACAGACTGCTGAGTCCATACACACACACACACTCACACACACACACACACACACACAGACAGCCGAGCAGTGGCGGATCCAGAACCAAATCTCGGGAGTGGCACTGGTGGTGGGCTAGAGCGGGGTAAAAAGATACAGATACACACAGACACTCACAGATACACACTGACACTCACAGATACACACACTGACACACTGACACTCACAGATACAGAAACACACTGACACTCACAGATACACTCACAGATACAGATATACACAGACACACACACATACACACTGACACTCACAGATACAGATACACACAGACACACACACACATCCACACAGACACTCACAGATACACACAGATGTACACATACCTAAACATACACACTGGCACACACACAATTTGCAGCTTCCATAATGTTAACCACCCACCCTGCCCCTTCCATACCTTTTGGTTGCAGGGAGGTGACTTTTTGGGGCTGGCTCTCCTCCTTCCTCCTTCTCTCTCAGCTGCCTGCATCCTGGGTGTTCTCAGCCCGCGCGGTCTGTAAGCTGGGAGGAAGTAACAGTCACTTCCTCCCAGCACTCCCTGCAACTTTAAAGGGGCCCGGTCTGCCAAAGGGCTGCAGCACCCAACCGAGCCCCTAATGAGGTAGGTCCACAGATGGCAGCTGCACTATTTTCGGGAGGGAGGGGCACGTTGCTGGCATTTGGGGGGGCCCAAGGGGGGGCACAGCATGATGTAGGGGGGGCCATGGTCCCCTCTGGCCCCCCCTAGCGACGCCACTGGCACCATTCAGTAGGTTTTCTGGTTTGTTTTAGCATATAGTGGGGATATTTTGTATAGTTTTCTTAATATTGGAATCCAAACTTAAAGATTGCAGTTTATTGCTAAGACTTCTATGTGCAACAGTGTCAAAAGCCTTACTTGGTAAGTAATGTCTACTGCACCACCCTGATTTATTATTGTAGCTACCCAATCAAAAAAATCAATAAGATTAGTTTGGCATTATCTCCCTGAAGTAAACCCATGTTGTCTCTGATCTCTGAATCTATGGGATTTTAGATGTTCAACAATCCTATCCTTTAACATGGTTTCTATTACTTTCCCTGCAACTGAAGTAAGGCTTACTGGCCTAAAGTTGCCTAAATCCTGCTACTACCTTTATTGTGAATGGGCACAACATTCGCAAACTTCTAATCTTCTGGGACTACTCCTAACAATGCACAGAACTAGCTTGCTAGCTAGTGCCGGCACCCCATGACAAGTGAGTCCCTGCTAGTTGCCAAGTAGCATTGAGAGGCTCTATCTATGATTTGGCTCGAGGGGGTTTGTGGCCACTTTGCAAAATGGCAGGGTGATGGCCTCTCTGTGACAATTAAAGTGCCATAAAAACATGTGGCAGTGACATGTGAGACCCTACAACGTGTACTCTGCCAACCTTTGCCAGATCAAAGTGACAGTCTTATCTGGTGTCACAATAGCGTGCATTTAAAAACCCAAAAACTTTTTTCACTGTTATAGATTGAATAGCAGTTAGTTGTCTGCAACCGTCTGTGTGTCAGGCCTACAACTTGTACTCTGCCAACCTTTGCCAGTGCACATTGCAACTCATATCTGGTGTCACAATAGCGTGCATTTAAAACCAAAAAACTGTTTTCACTGTTATAGATTGAATAGCAGTTAGTTGTCTCCAAGCGGTTGTGTCAGGCCTCCAGCATGTACTCTGCCAACCTCTGCCAGTGCACATTGCCACTCTTATCTGGTGTCACAATAGAATGCATTTAAAAACCAAAAAACTTTTTTCACTGTTATAGATTCAATAGCAGTTAGTTGTCTCCAAGCGGGTGTGTCAGGCCTACAGCGTGTACTCTGCCAACCTTTGCCAGTGCACATTGCCACTCATATCTGGTGTCACAATAGCGTGCATTTAAAACCCAAAAACTTTTTTGCCCGTAATAGATTGAATAGCAGTTAGTTTTCTGCAAGCGTCTGTGTGTCAGGCCTACAGCGTGTACTCTGCCAACCTTTGCCAGTTCAAAGTGCCACTCATATCTGGTGTCACAATAGCTTGCATTTAAACAATATATATTTTTTTTCACTGTAATAGATTGAATAGCAGTTAGTTTTCTGCAAGCGTCTGTGTGTCAGGCCTACAGCGTGTACTCTGCCAACCTTTGCCACTTCAAAGTGCCACTCTTATCTGGTGTCAAAATAGCGTGCATTTCAAAACCCAAAAACTTTTTTCACTGTTATAGATTGAATAGCAGTTAGTTGTCTCCAAGCGGGTGTGTCAGGCCTACAGCGTGTACTCTGCCAACCTTTGCCAGTGCACATTGCCACTCATATCTGGTGTCACAATAGCGTGCATTTAAAACCCAAAAACTTTTTTGCCCGTAATAGATTGAATAGCAGTTAGTTTTCTGCAAGCGTCTGTGTGTCAGGCATACAGCGTGTACTCTGCCAATCTTTGCCAGTTCAAAGTGCCACTCATATCTGGTGTCACAATAGCTTGCATTTAAAAAATATATATATTTTTTCACTGTAATAGATTGAATAGCAGTTAGTTTTCTGCAAGCGTCTGTGTGTCAGGCCTACAGTGTGTACTCTGCCAATCTTTGCCAGTTCAAAGTGCCACTCATATCTGGTGTCACAATAGCTTGCATTTAAAAAATATATTTTTTTTTTCACTGTAATAGATTGAATAGCAGTTAGTTTTCTGCAAGCGTCTGTGTGTCAGGCCTACAGTGTGTACTCTGCCAATCTTTGCCAGTTCAAAGCCATAGCCTGCCAGCCAGGAAGCCACAGCCAGCAAGCCAACAGCCTGCCAGCCGCAGCCAGCAAGCCAACAGCCTGCCAGCCCAGCCAGCAAGCCCACAGCCTGCCAGCTGCAGCCAGCAAGCCCACAGCCTGTCAGCCGCAGCCAGCAAGCCCACAGCCTGCCGGCAGTAGCCAGCAAGCCCACAGCCTGCCAGCAAGCCCACAGCCTGCCAGCCGCAGCCAGTAAGCCCACAGCCTTCCAGCAAGCCCACAGACTGCCACCCAGCAACAGTAATTAAGGTAAGAGGCCTAGGTATCAGCTTGGCCTAGGTATCAGCGAGCTATGTTGTGTTGCTATATTGTGAATAGGAACCAGAGTGTTGGAGAGACCCCCCTCCAGGCCCCATTAGACTCCATTGTAGTCTCTAATGGGACCTGGAGGAAATTCTTTCTAACACACTCTCTAAAGGACACTGAGATAGCCTCTGCTAGAATGTTCCCCCCCTTCATGGCCCATTAGCCCTCAATTGTAGTCTCTACTGGGGCCTGGAGGCGACTGTTTCCAGCAGGGACACTGAGGTGGCCTCTGTTAGAAAGACCCACTTCCAAGCCTATGAAACTCCATTGTAGTCTCTAATAGGGCCTGGAGGGGATTCTTTCTAACACACTCTCTAAAGGACACTGAGATAGCCTCTGCTAGAAAGACCCCCCTCCATGGCCCATTAGCCCTCAATTGTAGTCTCTACTGGGGCCTCGAAGGGATTATTGCACTTTTGTTCCTTGTGTCAAAAGATTGTGTAGGGTGTGGCTAGAGGCGGTGCATGGAGGCGGGACATGGGTGGCGCTTGCTGCGGAGTATGGGTGGGGCCTGTAAGGGGGCCCTTGAGATTTATTTTGCCCGGGGGCCCTGAGGGTTCTCAGTCTGCCCCTGTCTGTCACTATGTATGCCTGTGTGTATGTCTCAGTATGTGTGTGTCAGTATGTATGCCTGTATGCGTGTATGTCTGCTTCAGTATGTGTGTCTGTTAGTATGTTTCTGTGTCCTTTTGTATCAGTGTGTGCATTTGTGTCTGTGTGTGGACCCAGTGGGTGGTATTTGGAGGCGGGCCCCAGGGGGCCCAGACCCTGAGCTGAATTAGGGGCCCATTTATGGTGGCAGCCCTGTTGGGAGTAAATGGGGGTAGAGCAGATGGGGCTACTGCTCCAGTAGGAGCGGATGGAGGGCTGAGCAGGCACAGATACAACATCACCAGATACATCACTAGCAGTAGACACTGTATCTAGTGATGATGTATCTGAGCACCTGGCAGGGTCAAAATCAGGGTCAAAGTCTGACATAGACGTGTCAGACTCTAGCGCAAGGGTGGCAGATGACTGCTCAGCGCTGGTTGACTTCACTTTACTTAGTGACCTGTCACAAAAAAAAAAAAATCAACCCCTGAAAAAATTAACAGACAGCAAAATAAGTGCTGCTGTGCAAGAGCCTGTGATCTGTATAGTGATCACTGGCAGGACAGGGGTTAATCGTTCTGAAAAGAGCTTTTGGGTCTCAAAAAAGAAAAAAAGATCACAAAAAATTAACCCCTAACAAAAAAAAAACAAGGCACAAACAGCAGAAACGTGCTGCTGTGCAAGAGCCAGTGATTATAAGGATCACTGGCAAGACAGGGGTTAATGGCTCTGAAAAGAGCCTTTGGGTCTCAAGATTTTACAAATCCCTACTTATAAATACCTAAATCTCTCTAGCTAAACCACAGATCTCTCTCCCTTTCTCACTAAAACACAAGTGAAGAGAGGGAGGCAGATCCACACTAATCAGAGAAATGGGGAACACGCTTGGGATAAAATTGCTAATGGGGAAAGCTGTGATTGGACGACCCCAGCCTGCCCCTTATGATGCGGCATGCTACGGACGCCCCCAGAAGCCCCATGATTCACTGCCTTTAGAAAAAGGGGGGTGGGGAGTTAATATTGATCATTTTATTTATTTTTATATATATTATTATATATGCACTGAGGGCTGGCACCACCACCTCACCACATTTCCTTGTTTCTTCCACTCATACCACTTTTCCCATCTTTGAAGGGGTTTGGCAAAACAAGGAAATAGTCCTCTACTCGTAACAGGGATTAAACTGAAAAGAATAGTCCTACACTACCTGATCATACAGTGGGTCCCCCCCCCCTCTGCTCTGTGTCAATGTGTATCAGGGTCTCTGAGGACAGGTGTCAATCCATATGTCAAGGTGTCAATATGTAATATGTCAGGTGTCAATCGATATCCGTTGTGATTTAGGAATGTTAGGTGATTTATGCCCTTTATGGATTAAAACCAGACTGCATCAACTGTGTAATTTTCCATGGGAGTTTTGCCATGGATCCCCCTCCAGCATGCCACAGTCCAGGTGTTAGTCCCCTTGAAACAACTTTTCCATCACTATTGTGGCCAGAAAGAGTCCCTGTGTGTTTTAAAATTCGCCTGCCCATTGAAGTCTATGGCGGTTCGCATTTGCGGAAGTTCGCGTTCGCCGTTCGCGAACCGAAAATGTTGTGTTTGCAACATCAATACAGAAGACCATGGGGCGAATATTGAAACACACAAATCCGAATTAGAAACAGTAAATGTACCGCCAATGTGCAGAAATTACAAAAGAATGAATGTAAACAAATTAGCCAGCAAGTGGAAATCGGTGAAGTAATGTAAAGTGCCAAATGGGCACAAACGAATGCATACTGTCCGAGGTATTGTGGATTAAAATTAAAAATGTATACTGTAACGTATGTGACTCCATCTTGTAACAGAAGGTAAAAGATGCACAGACATATTTATTTTTTTTCTTACTCCATTCACTGCATGACCAAACTGATTGGAATGTGGCTAATGCAAACAGTGATTATAGATAAGGCATATCTGACACTTAGAACTAAGTGTTGGAAACCAAAGTATTTGGAACAAGGGGGGTTGAGAGCCCAGCCAAGAGATACATATCTATATATACTAACCATATAATTATGTTTAATTATATACAAATAGTATCTGCAATAATAATTTTAATACATTCGTAGAGAGAATCTAATGAATACATTTCATTATTATTAAAACTAATATTAGCTGAATGTGTGCAAAAGACATGTATATATTATGCGTTGTCACATATAATAGTACAGACATACTTAGCTCATACAATAAGACAGTGTGAGAAAACCAGACCAATTAGAGTCAAGAAGAGATACTCCCTACCAGTAATTTATTTTACATTTCAAATTCAATGGGACTTCAATAAGACCCCATTGCAAGAGTGAGTTGAACCAAAGTCAAGATGCTTTAAAAATAAACTTTATGGCACAAAAAGGAGACTGGTGGTCTACCAAAAAGGACCACTATTCCCTTGAAGTATGACATTCATTAATGATGGATTGCCCATAAAGATAAGACATTTTTGACATAATTTGCATCATGAAATTAAATTAACCCTTTAGATAAAGTGGTAGTTGGAATATGTAATGAAAATGTATTGTGATGCAACAACACAATCTACTGATGAATGTCTATAGGACTATCATTAGAAGAAGGTACACCCACCTATTCCCATTGGTCACTTTAAATTGGTGACGTAAAGAAATTCAAGATAAGCAATTCTTTAAAGAAATTGGGGTTTCAGGAGATCATCAAAGCATCATTAGATCAGACCAGCCCAAGGAATACCACTCTAACACTCTGTCTATTCAACTAATTTCTGGGACTTAGTTAAACTTCTTTGCTAACCAGAACTATTCTATATTTCTACTCAATTTCTCTACTCCAAACACTTTTACTTATATATCCAAATACATCCATTGATAAGGGCACCTTTTTACACATATGGTGGTACTGCCAAACAATATATACTTATTGTAAAGTTATAATTACATTAATTGATTATATGACAGGAAATAAATGAATAATGGTGTAACGGAACCGCTGGCACCCCAACCGGGTATCTTCCGCTGACGGATGCTCCTAGTGCTTTCAAGGACTCCAAGCACTCTGCCTGACACCATAACCACTGCAGACCCCACGAACCGCCGCAGCTTGGTTGGGGTCTCGCCGTCTCCACCCACTCTGGACCCAAGACCAGGGTCCAGCTTCCAGTAGGTGGACCTCCAGAGAGCAGGAACACGAACAAGCTCTTAGCAGAGCTTAGTGATTATACCCTGGGGAGTATAGTGATTATAGCAATCCCCAGAGTGTAGTGCTCCAATCCCCCAAACATGAGCCGAAACTTCATGAAGGTACAAGATGATCTGCACTTTTTTTTTTTTTTTATATAAATTCTTTATTTTGTGTGTGCAAGAAATAACAAAGCATCAAACAATGCCACAACAGTATCAACAAGTGCGTGAGTTATTCAAATGCTTACATATGTGGTTTCGAGTAGACTGCACGTTTCAGAAAATTATTATGCATGACAGAATTATACATTACATTGGCGTCATTTCAACATGTAGTACCAATGTATCCAAGTAAGGTTAGTAAGTGTTCGAGTTAGAATATGCAGTGGGGGTACTTTCAGACTGCTAAGGCAACATTGTTGCTTTAAAGTTTCAATATAACATTAGGTGGTATGAATTGGGGTACATAAAGATGAGCTCGGGAGGAGCTTGGTTATTGCATGTGTCGCGTATCGGACATGTGTTGTCAAATCAGTTTACCAAGCTTTACATTTTAATACAGTTGTAGTCATTATCTAGGGGTGGGGGTGGGGTACAAAAATAGAGAAGGTGGGGGTAGGGTACACTATCACATACATTTTCTTTTGTTGTTGTGCTGTGTCGTTCATGGTCTGTTTGTGTCGTGGTGTCAGGTGGGGCCCCTGGGTTCATGGACCGTGGTCGGTGTGACTCTGTCCTTTTAGGGTCTCCCATGTGTGCGTATATTTGTGCTGGCTGTTCTGTGTTGTCCTGGGTTGTGGGTTGGTTCCATTTGTCCTGTGGTGTCACGGTTCCCTTGTGTGGTGTTTGCGGGTCTGCCTGTCCTAAGGCTACGTGGACCTTTGATTGGGTTCCCTTGTTTTGGGATTGTTATAGTGTGTCCCGGTTTGGGGGGATTGAGTAGTCTCCGTTGGTTTAATGCGTGTGTCAGGCCTTAAGCCTCCCGATGTCTCCTCATGCTTCCGGGTTTGACGGAGCTTAGCCACACCCCCATTGACGCGGTCTGCTATTTAATGCGACCGCACCAGCTGATAGACGCTGGATTATTGAAACGCGTACCGCACCTAATTCACCGGCTCACATACCTCGCTGAGACGACCACATGCTACTGGACCGGACTGGAGGAATATTCAAGTCCCCAACATCTCTCCTCTTCACCGACAAGTGCCTGCACTCTCTGCAACCATTCACTGAAGCAACCGCCTCAGAGGAGAGCTGGGGACACAATCCCTCTACTTCTAGAAGCTAAGTAACTTACAGTCTCTGAGATAAGAGCTAACAATGCTAAAGCTTTATTTCAACTTACTAAAGTCTGCTATCAAGTTGTCCAGCAAGCCTGCTACAGCTTTCCTCAAATCAATTATTATTCAAGTTCAGCTGTACCTGTCTTGCTACAGATAGTCTTATTTCTTCATACTAAAGTCTGCTATCAAGTTGTCCAGCAAGCCTGCTACAGCTTTCCTCAAATCAAGTATTATTCAAGTTCAGCTGTACCTGTCTTGCTACAGAAAGTCTTTATTTCAACTTACTAAAGTTTGTTATCAAGTTGTCCAGCAAGCCTGCTACAGCTTTCCTCAAATCAAGTATTATTCAAGTTCAGCTGTACCTGTCTTGCTACAGATAGTCTTATTTCTTCATACTAAAGTCTGCTATCAAGTTGTCCAGCAAGCCTGCTACAGCTTTCCTCAAATCAAGTATTATTCAAGTTCAGCTGTACCTGTCTTGCTACAGATAGTCTTATTTCTTCATACTAAAGTCTGCTATCAAGTTGTCCAGCAAGCCTGCTACAGCTTTCCTCAAATCAAGTATTATTCAAGTTCAGCTGTACCTGTCTTGCTACAGAAAGTCTTTATTTCAACTTACTAAAGTTTGCTATCAAGTTGTCCAGCAAGCCTGCTACAGCATCCCTCAATACAAGTACTATTTAAGTTCTGCTGCACCAGTCTTGCTACTGATAATTCCAATGTATACGATCTCTTATAATTTGAACTGTTAACAAGAATCACGGACTCTAATGAATTCTGAACCTTGTCATTGCTAACTGAAGCAAACCGTTTATTATTTAAAGAAACAGTACCTGTAATTCTGGAACTGAAGTCTCAGTTCCATCTAAGTGTCTTAATAAAATATCAAAGTCCAAAGAAATCTGCAGTTGTGTTCCACATCATTTACTGTGAACGTGACAGAATAATCCAGCCATTGTAATGGAACCAGCAGATTTCGATTCTAAAGTATTGTTGCTGAATCAACGAGTCGATTCACTTAACCAAGGTGTGCAAGACCAAGGTGTGCAAGACAGGTTACAAATGAAAGAATTCTCACTTATGTCAGAGACTTACAAACACATACTCCTCATACTGTTCTGCACTCAACTAGCGATCCTGCTGTATGTAACCCTGAAAAATTCTATGGTGATCGTTCCAAATATAGGGAGTTTTTTAATTCCTGCAAATTATTAATTGCATTAAAACCTAGATCTTATCCCACAGAAAGATCTAAGGTTTTTTCAGTTATCTAATTTCTGAGAGGTGAACCTATGTCCTGGGCCCATTCCTTTTTGGACAATGATGACCCCATCTTAGATTCACTGGAGGAATTCTTTAAAGCCAAGTCTCTTCTCTATGAAGATCCATACAAACAAAATACTGCTGAATTAAAAATTAGAACCTTGCTGCAAAAACATAGACCCGTTGAAGATTATATCGCTGAATTTAAAAGATGGGCAGTAGAAACGCAATGGAATGACATCGCATTGCGCAACCAGTTTCGAATCGGCTTATCTGAAGCTGTAAAGGATGAACTATCCAGAATAGAACTCCCTACTACTTTGAATGCTCTGATTCATCTATCGATCAGCATTGACAGAAGGCTTAGAGAAAGAAAGGCCGAAAAGGCTCTCTCAACTTCAATTGGGAAAAAATCATTTCATCCTCCAAAGCCTTCTGACAACTCATCCTTAGCAACCGAACCTATGGAAATCGGGGTAATAAGAAGTCCCCTCACTCCTGAAGAGAAAAATCAACGACGTATATTAAACCTCTGCATGTATTGTGCCTCTCAAGTTCATTTGGTCTCTGATTGCCCTTTATTGAAACGGATAAAGGGCAGTAGGCAGACTCATGCCTCTTCCATCCTAAGTGCACTCCCCTCTACAACAAATACTCAAATGTCCCCTATCATTCTCATATTACAGTGGGACAATGAAAGAATTATGACCAAGGCTGTCATCGATTCCGGTGCAAATGGAGTGTTCATCGACTCAGCCTTTGTAACAAAGAATAAAATTCCTTGTATTCGTAAAATAACTTCTGTTCCTGTTAGAGTGATTGACGGGTCCCTCATCTCATCGGGACCAATACTTCATGAAACCATCCCTCTAAAAGTAACCACTAATCATACTCATACTGAATTTCTTACATTTAATGTTCTTCCATCACCACTTTATCCAGTTATAATAGGGATCAATTGGTTAAGAAACCACAACCCTCAAATTTCTTGGTCCCCTTTTTCTCTCACCTTTAACTCCGACTATTGTAAGAAAACATGCTTACAACATATTCCAAGCTTTCAAACTACTAAAGAACCAGCTATACCCTCTTGTTATTCGGACACCGAACTGGAACCTCCTCCTCATACAGTCGTTGGGACTCTATCTTCCCTTCTCGGCGACATAAAAGGACTCAGTAAAGATACTCTTAATCTTCCTACATCAGTTAAACTATCAAAGAAAGACGGTCTCTACTATTTCAAGGACCAAATTTACGTACCTCCTGCTTTCAGAAATCAAGTGCTCAATTTTTTTCATGATTCTACCCTGGCAGATCATCCAGGTATAAAAAAGACCCTTGAATTGTCCAAGAGATATTATTGGTGGCCTCATCAAGACAAAACCGTTGAATCATATGTTAAAACTTGTTCAATCTGCCAAAGATCCAAACATGGACATCAGTACCTAAGTAGTCAATTATTGAACCTACCGATTCTCGGAAAACCTTGGCAATCCATTTCTATGCACTTCTTGGTGGATCTTCCCCCTTCTCAACAGCATACCACCATTCTAGTGGTAGTGGACCACTTCACGAAAATGTCCCATTTTATCCCTTTAAAGATGTTACCCTCATCCTCTGAACTTTCAAAATTATTTCTTGACAATATTGTAAAACTTCATGGACTGCCTGACGAAATCATTTCAGACCGAGGGACTCAGTTTACCTCCAAATTCTGGAACGCATTATGTGCTTCTCTTCGTATCCAACGTAAACTGTCATCCGCATATCATCCCCAAATTGATGGACAAACTGAAAGAGTCAACCAATGCTTAGAGCAATATCTACGATGTTATTGTTCTCACTTACAAGATGATTGGATAACCTGGTTGCCCATGGCAGAATTCGTATACAACAACTCCTATCATACTAATAGCAAAATGACTCAATTTTTCTCCAACTATGGATTTCATCCCTCCTTGTTTCCTGCTCAAACAAGTCTTTCGTCTAACTCCTCCGTTTCGAATCAAATCTCTCACATGTCATCTTTATTCAAATTTTTACATGAACTTTTGGAATTTGCATCATCCACTCAAAGAAAAAATTTTGATAGTAAAGAAAAATCTTCCCCCGATTATGGGATTGGGGATCTTGTCTGGCTTTCCTCAAAGGACATTTTCATAAATTGGCCATCTAAGAAGTTAAGTTCCCTTTTTCATGGTCCATTTCCAATTAAGTCAATAATCAACTGTAATGTTGTTGAATTGAAGCTTCCATCTACTTTGAAAATTCATCCTGTTTTCCATGTATCCTTACTTAAAACTCATCTGTTACAAATCGCTATTTGTAACTGGCCCTTTAAATGAGAAATTGCCCTGCTTCCCTGGATTGTGGAGAAGCATGTTTGCCAGCCTCCTGCCTCATGACTATGGCCCCTGGAAGATTGTGCCCCTGAAAACTTATTAACATTTATTGGGTGTGTATGGCCCTTTAAGAACCGTCTGGGGACATATTGTGACTTTGGTGAACAATGCCCCTTTAAGACTATGTCCCCAGACCTGTAAAATAACTTGTTCCTGGCTTTCCCACACTTGGTTCAGTAAATAGGGCTTACTGAACCAAGTACCACACAGGCGGACCACCCAGAAGTTAAAGTGTGCAGGCAATTTACCTCCCAGGCTGTGAGGTTACTGCAGGTTAATTGCACGTGGCGGCGGCCATCTTGGTTTCCTCGAATGCGGTCAGCGGTGTATGCTAAAGATTCTGTGGAACTGAAATCGGCTACACATTTTGCCGAACACCGCTGACCCTTACCTTCTCCCATACGGAACTTGCAGCTCCAGAGACTAAGTCCCGTTCGAAATGGGACTTAGTCGTTTTTTCGCATAAAATTGACCGACCGCACAGCCCAAATCTATGGAACTGTTTTGGGCAGGAAATTGTGCTTGCGGTCGGTCATAAAGGACTTCCAGCTAACTTTTGATCCACTGGAGGGATTTGGCTGATTTTTGGAAGTGTTTATGTTTGATGTATGCTGAGTCTGAATATGCAACTTTTATTGAAATTGGATGTATGGTTTTAAAGTTACAGTGTGTGTGTAAAAACTGTATTTTTATTGTATGTAATAATTGGTTTAACTGTTTATCTGAGGGGAGGGAACCTGTGGGCTGTACTATGCTGTTATTGGTTAATTTCATCCTCCCCCTGGGAGTGTCCTGTGTGTACCTTATCCTAATAAAAAGCAGGCTGGGTGTTCCAGTCCTGAGACCTCTTCTGACCCTCAATACGTAGCCGTGTCTCGTTATTGGAGGGAACTGCTATATCACACTGGGGATTGCTATGCGCTGCATATTCCCCTGAGCTCTTAATTACTTAGCTCTTGTAAGAGCTTGTTCCGGATACGCTCTCCTGGAGGAGAGGTCTTCCCCACACGGTCCTGGAGGACAGAAGCCGATCCAGGGTGGAAGGAAGACGGCGCGGCTCCAGTTAAGCGGTTGTGGAGCCTGCGGTGGTTGTGGTGTCGTCTGCAGTGCTTGGAGTCCTCTGAGAGCGCTAGGAGCATCCATCAACGGAGGGTACTCGGTCGGAGTACACGGAGCTCCGTTACATCATCATCCTCATCCTTTCCATGGAGCTGTAACTACTTCTCCTGATCCTGTTCTAGTCCAAGGTATAGAAGAATACGAGATTCACAAAATTCTGAATTCAAGGATTCATCGTGGCTCTTTACAATACCTCGTTAGATGGAAGGGATATGGAATTGATGAAGATACTTGGGAAAACTCCTCTGGGATCCATGCTGACAAATTGATTTCCGCTTTTCACAGACGCTACCCTTCTAAATCATGTTGAGATAGCACCCTGAGGTTGCTCATTAAGGTGGGGGTACTGTCAGGCCTTAAGCCTCCCGATGTCTCCTCATGCTTCCGGGTTTGACGGAGCTTAGCCACACCCCCATTGACGCGGTCTGCTATTTAATGCGACCGCACCAGCTGATAGACGCTGGATTATTGAAACGCGTACCGCACCTAATTCACCGGCTCACATACCTCGCTGAGACGACCACATGCTACTGGACCGGACTGGAGGAATATTCAAGTCCCCAACATCTCTCCTCTTCACCGACAAGTGCCTGCACTCTCTGCAACCATTCACTGAAGCAACCGCCTCAGAGGAGAGCTGGGGACACAATCCCTCTACTTCTAGAAGCTAAGTAACTTACAGTCTCTGAGATAAGAGCTAACAATGCTAAAGCTTTATTTCAACTTACTAAAGTCTGCTATCAAGTTGTCCAGCAAGCCTGCTACAGCTTTCCTCAAATCAATTATTATTCAAGTTCAGCTGTACCTGTCTTGCTACAGATAGTCTTATTTCTTCATACTAAAGTCTGCTATCAAGTTGTCCAGCAAGCCTGCTACAGCTTTCCTCAAATCAATTATTATTCAAGTTCAGCTGTACCTGTCTTGCTACAGATAGTCTTATTTCTTCATACTAAAGTCTGCTATCAAGTTGTCCAGCAAGCCTGCTACAGCTTTCCTCAAATCAAGTATTATTCAAGTTCAGCTGTACCTGTCTTGCTACAGATAGTCTTATTTCTTCATACTAAAGTCTGCTATCAAGTTGTCCAGCAAGCCTGCTACAGCTTTCCTCAAATCAAGTATTATTCAAGTTCAGCTGTACCTGTCTTGCTACAGAAAGTCTTTATTTCAACTTACTAAAGTTTGCTATCAAGTTGTCCAGCAAGCCTGCTACAGCATCCCTCAATACAAGTACTATTTAAGTTCTGCTGCACCAGTCTTGCTACTGATAATTCCAATGTATACGATCTCTTATAATTTGAACTGTTAACAAGAATCACGGACTCTAATGAATTCTGAACCTTGTCATTGCTAACTGAAGCAAACCGTTTATTATTTAAAGAAACAGTACCTGTAATTCTGGAACTGAAGTCTCAGTTCCATCTAAGTGTCTTAATAAAATATCAAAGTCCAAAGAAATCTGCAGTTGTGTTCCACATCATTTACTGTGAACGTGACAGCGTGTTGTTTGTCTGTGTTGTGGCGGGCTTGTGTCCATTCGGGTCCTTTGGGTTGTGCCTGTGTGGTTGTGGTTCGGGGGAGTTGGGTTAGGTTATGTGTTTTTGTGGCGCCTTTTGGAGGTCTATGGTAGGGTGCCCGTAGAGCTTCTCTATGTGTGGTGTGTCCGTGTATGTTTTAGGTGGGGAGTGGGAATTCATAGAACCATGGGTCCCATATTCTATGGAAGTGTGTGGTCGTGTCATGGATCAGAGCGGACATTTAATCTATTTTGATTGTCTCTTTTATCTTGCGGTGGACCGTGTCGAGTGATGGGGTGTCGGGGCTACCCCATTTTTCAGCTATGGCTCTTCTTGTGGCCAGTGAGATTTTAACTATTAACTTGTTTTGACCCCTGGGTGTGTTTGTTAGTGGTTTGGATAGGAGCCACGTCCACAGGTCTAGTGGTATGTTTGTGTGGAGGATCTTCGTTGCCATGGAGCGCAGATATTTGGCCTTTTTGAGTTGGGGATTGTATGCATTGTTTTTCAAAGGGTGTGAGTGCTTTGGTGCCTGCTTGTTGAATTGCCGGTGTTTCGAGGAAGCTTTTGATCTGGATGTGGCGGAACATGTTGAAGGTACGGTATGGCGTAATTTGTGGGAGTTCTGCGAACGGTATTGGTTGTTGGTTTCTGTAGAAGTGATGTAGGCGGGTGAGGTCGTTGTCTTCGAAGCGGGCAAAGTCTTTGGGCGTCATGCCCGGTGGGAATTGTGTGTTGCGGAGTATCGGAGTTAGCGGTGAGGGTTGTGTTGTGAGCCCCCTTTTTTGCGTGATTTTGTCCCAGATGTTGATGGTGTTTATTATGGCTGGGGATGTGCCGGGTAGGGGGGCCTCACGGATTTTGGTAGCCAGATATAGAGGGAGGGGAAGTCTCTACCGAAGATTACGTGTTCTAGGTCTACCCATCTTTTGACCCCGTACTGGGCGTGCCAGTTTTGGCCTTGTGCTAGTTGGGCCGCCTCATAGTAATGGGTAAGGTGAGGTAGGCCTAGTCCCCCGGTTCTGTTGGGGACGTATAGAGTTTGCCGTTTGATTCTGGTGCGTCGGTTGAACCAGATAAATTTATCGATTGTGGTTTGGAGCTGTTTGAAGTCGGTTCTCCGGATGGGGATCGGTAGGGTTTGGAACAAGTATAGAAGCCTAGGGAGTACATTCATTTTAACTGACACCAGTCTACCCAGCCAGGATATTGGCATGTTTTGCCAGGTGGATATGTCGTGTGTAATTTTTTTGTATTGTGGGTGTGTAGTTCAAGGTGTAGCTGTTGGAGAGGTCTGCCGGTAGGGTAACTCCCAGGTAGTGTATATGGGTGGCGTTTAGCTTGAGGGGGTACTTGTCTTGTATGGTTGTTGCCGTGGGGGGGTCTATGTGTATAGGCAAGGCTTCTGTTTTATCTATATTTAGTTTATATCCGGACACGGCTGCGTACGTGTCCAGGGCTTGTAGGAGGGATGGTAGGGAGGTTTCTGGTTCAGTGATTGTGATGAGCAGGTCGTCTGCATATGCTGCTGTTTTATATACTGCTTCGCGTATTTTGAGGCCAGCAATGTCCTTGTTGATTCTCAGGGTCTGTAAGAGTGGTTCCAGGTAGAGTGCGAAGAGGACCGGGGATAAAGGGCAGCTCTGGCGCGTACCGTTGTAGATCGTGAAGGAGGGGGGTTGGGTAAGCGGGAGTAAGAGGTGAGCTTGTGGCGTGGCATACAGTACCTGTAGGGCGTTCTGGAAGCTTTGCGGGAATCCAAATTTTTCAAGGGTTGCGAACAGGAAGGGCCAGAGCAGTCTGTCAAAAGCTTTTTCGGCGTCCAGTGATAAGAATAGTGTCGGGATCCGTCTTGTGTGGGCTGTCCATATGAGGTTGTATGTGCGTCTGGTGTTGTCGCTTGCCTGTCTTGTTGATATGAAGCCTACCTGGTCTGGGTGGATTAGTTGGGGTAGAAAGGGATTGAGACGGTCTGCTAGTAGTTTGGTGAGCAGTTTGATGTCCAGGAGAGAGATCGGTCGGTAATGTGCCGGTTCTAGGAGCGTTTTATTAGGTTTCGGGAGGAGGCATATGTTGGCCTGTAGCATGTCCGGTGGCAGGGGTTCATCATCCATGATAGCGTTGTAGAGGTTGCAGAGGTGTGGGATGAGGGTTGTTGCGTATGTTTTATAGTAAAGGCCTGTGAACCCGTCCGGGCCAGGGCTTTTGTTGGGTTTCAATGTTTTTATTGTCCCTGCCAGTTCTTCCGGCGTGATAGGTCTGGACAGTGTTTGTGCTGCTTCTGTGGGGAGAGAGGGTAGGGGGACCTGGTGTAGGTAATGTTCTATGAGCGGTTTGTCGGGTTGCGGGTGAGTGATCGTACAGTGCTTTGAAATAGTTTTGGAAGACGCTGGCTATCTCAAGTGGGTTCTCTGTGATGGTTCCTTCTGGTGTGGATATTTTGTTGATCTGTTTGCGTTCTGTTCTTTGTTTGAGTTTGCGCACGAGCAGTGTGTCCGCTTTATTCGCCTTGTCATAGAAGAGTTGTTTCGTCCATAGTAATGCTTTGGTCGAGTCCTTCGCCATGTAGTCTTTAATGTCCGTTTGGCATTTTTTAATTTGGTCATTTATGTCTGGTGTTGGATTGAGTTTGCACTTAGCCTCTAGAGTCCTGAGAGTCGTTAGTGTTTGTTCTAGGTGGGCCGTCTGTTTTTTTTTGTGTATCGTTGCTTGGTTAATCAGGACTCCCCGTAATACTGCCTTTTGGGCAGCCCATAGGAAACCTTTGGAGGTGACCGTATCCTTATTTAGTGTGAAATATTCGGTGATAGCGTGGGCCACGTTTTGTCGAATTAGCGGGTTGTGAAATAGGTTGGGGTTTAAGCGCCAGGTCCAGGGCCGTGTTGTGCCTGGTAGGTTTAGTGTCAATGTGACATCCGCATGGTCTGACCACGTAATGGGTCCTATAGTGGTGCTGTTGACCATGGGCACCAGCGTCAGGGATATCAGAAATAGATCTATGCAGGAGTGTGACTGGTGTGGGTGTGAGAAGAAGGTGTAGTCTAGGGTGGTGGGGTGTTGGGATCTCCAGGCGTCGATCATTTGGGTTCTTGAAATGAAGGCTGCAAGACTTTTGTCCGTTTTGGCCATTGGTTGGTGGCGTCGTGCTCGTGGGTGCGATTGTGTGCGGTGTCTATCCACCGCTGGTGATGGGGCCGCGTTGAAGTCCCCGCCTAGAATTGAGTGGTGTGAGGGGAAGAGAGCTAGGTGTGCTTGTATCGTGTGCCAGAATGCCCTAGAAGGGGTGTTCGGCGCGTAGATTGATGTGATTGCGTAGGAGTGCGTGCCTATTTTGCCGGATACCGTGAGGTATCGGCCTTGTGGGTCAGCTATCGTTCGGTGGATGGATAGGGGGCACGATTTCCGAATGATGATGGCTACTCCATTCTGTTTGTCCTGGGGGGAGCTGGCGAAGTGGTTGACTCGGTAATGTCGGCTTAGGAGAGGGAATTGTTTGGCTTGGGTATAGTGTGTTTCCTGGAGGAGGAGGATGTCCGCTTTTGATCTATTGGCCCATCGCATGAACTGGTGCCTTTTGGCTGGGTTGTTCAGGCCCTTGCAGTTTATCGATAGGCAGGTCAGAGTGGCCGGCATGCCGGTCAGTGCGGTGTCTATGTGGTCACGTGCATTTCGTGGCGTTGGTGGAGCGGAGAAGGTATGTGCAGTGTACCTTAGGGGGGGATTGAGACGAGGTGGGTATGGGGGGGTGTAGGTGGGGGAAATCCTGGTCTTATGTGTCTCTTGCCAGGCGATGTTTGGGCGGTTTGAGGCTTTAGATTGGATCGTTCTCTGAAGTTGGGTCAGATGTGGTGGTTGTGGTTGTTTGTACGTGTGTGAGGTGGAGAGTGGACTATCTACATGCCAGTCGCTCTCCACCCCGGGGTTTTTTGTGTGGGTGCGACTCTGCGGGGTGTGGCGTCGTGGTAGCGCCGTTACCTGGGTGGATGATTGGGTTGTTGTATGGATGGGCGGGGGTGTAACCATCTGGTTGTTCAATGGGTGTGGGTGAGTCCACTTTTTGTTCTTGTGGTTATGCCTTCGCTTGGGTTGTTGTCTTATAATGTTATGTGACTCAAGTCTGATGTTTGGGGTGTAAGCTGCTGCGGTCCTGATGTTGTGACCTTTTTGTGTCGATATTGAGTTGTGTTAGGGAGTGTGAGCTGTTTGGGGTCGTAGCTCGTGTCCCTGTTGCGGGGTGGAATCCCCCTTTCTGTTTTTGGGTGTTTGTGTGATGTGCCCATCTTCGTTGAGTGCTGTGCTAGGGGTTACCGTGTCCCCTCTTACTGCGGTGTATTGGTGGGTGGGCTGGGCTGATGTTTTCCTGATATGGGTTGGTCTGGGGCTGTATTTCTCTATGTGTGTATGGGGTTTCGAGTCCTTGCCCCTCTACTCCTGCCCTGTCGCCCTGTTCCCATAGTGGCCTTGGTGGCGGGCGGTGGGGTTTGTTTTTCTTCCCCTTTTTGCGCGGCTCTGGACCGCTGTGAGCGGTGTAATTACTCCCGGTTCCGGGGGAGTGGGTGGGCCTGGTCCTGCTGATTCTTAGGGGGTGTGTATGTCACCCTCGTGAATTAACTGTGCTTGACTGTAGCTAGTTGTTGAGGTGCTGTTGGTCCCTCGTTTGTGGGACTCGCGGCTGGTGGCCGTTGTCCTTGTTTTGTTGTATCCCCGGTTAAGGGGTGGTTTAGGGGTCAGGCTGTGTATCTGGGCCAGATTCGGCTGTGGTGATTCGGGTACCTGTACTTGGGGTGGTTGTGAGTCAGGGCTTTGCATATCCAACCGGAGGGCCTGTTTTTGTGACCTGTGCCCTTTGGCTGTGGTTAGGTATCGTATGGTGAGGTGTTACCGTCAGTCCCCTGTCTATTTGTGCCGCTGTCAGTATGATATATGTTCTCTGTGCGTAGGGGAGGCGTTGACCTGGAATATGCGGTGTTAACCTGGAGACATACATTTATTTCATACATTTATCACATTTGTCACATTTGGTACATGGATCTCAGATTTAGCCAGCGTGCCTGGGTCTGCTAGAAACCTGTGTTATGCTCCCAGTTCTCCCTATGTTTAGGGTAGGTTTTGAGTGCTGGAATGCGGTTCTGACCTGGGAGTATACGGTTATAACAGTGGTAGCATAAACAACCAGTTTAACTGCCGCATCTAAATTTGTCATATAGCCATGCTATGCTATCTGTCCTCCCTATATGCAGGGTAGGTGTTTAATCGGAGAAAGTGGTTCTGACCTCTAGGCCTGCGTTTGCAACTTTGATGACCGGGGTAACAGGTGTGGTTGGCCTGTGGGTACATAGTGTGGGACCTTGCAATACCATCTGTTCTCCCTGTGCTCGGGATGGGCATGTTTATATCTTCTGCAGCATAGACAGGTGGTGTAGCCCGCCTGCCTTTGGGTGCTACGAGTTATGGTGTTGCCATGTCACCTGTCCTCCTTGTATTTGGGGGTGCGGCTTCTGGTCTTGGTCCCTTAGTGGCTAGGTCTGGGTGCCTATTGTGCTTGCGGGCCAGGTTTCAGCTGACCCGTACTAAGCGCTTTAGCGGTTGGTCTCTGATTACGAGGGGTTGTGTGGTAGTGTGGGGATAGGGTCACTTCCTCCGGTGCTTGCCTAGCCTCTTATGGTTGCTGTCCTTATGTCTTAAGCACTCTGCTCTCTAGGGGCCTAGAAACCAGGACGTTACGGTCCCTGTCGGTAGGTATACCGGTTATAATGGGCGTATCAGGGCTTGGCTGAGCCGTGGGAGGACTGTGAGCAGGGCCGGACTGGGAACAAAATTAGTCCCGGGCATTTTTCAATCAGAGCGGCCCCCTAAGAAGGGGGCGGGGCCAGAGAGGGTGTGTTTTGTCATCACTAATGACAAGCACGCCCCCTCTCAAAGTGAGCAAGTTGGTTCAATGCGCAGAGCCCCGCTGAAGAGCTCTGGCATTAGAAAAAGGCCCTGTATTTGTTCTGCGCAGCGCAAGAAAATGTAATAACATGCTTGCGCTGTGTTTGCTTTTAAATTGTCTCTGGTGTCTCCACAAGTGGGATACCAGAGGACAAAAGGGCCAGGAAAGTGTATGGTGCATGTGTTTGGAGCCTGCTTGTGGGATTGCGTGTGTGTAGAGTGTGGTGTGGTATTGTGTAAATAGGTCAATTTAATTTGTGATTGTGATGTAATATGTGTGGCTAGTGGCTGTAGAGAGTGTGTGTATAGGGGGCATAGTGTTATAGGGGATGTAGCGAGTGTGTGCCTACTGGCTGTAGTGTGTGTGTATAGGTGACGTAGTGTGTGTAGGGGTTGTAGAGCGGGTGTGTAGGAGATCTAGTGTGTATAGGAGATTGTGTGTGTGTGTGTGTATAGAGGATTAAGAGTGCATATAGGGTAAGGGATCTAGCATGTATCTGGAGCGTAATGTGTGTAGTGGTGCAGTGTGAGGGGTGCTGTAGTGTGTGTGTGTGTGTGTATATATATATATGTATATATATATATATATGTTTGGACGTATTGTATGTGTGAGGGGCGCAGTGTGTGTGTATGTAAGAGGGGTGCTGTGTGTGAGGGTGTTTTTATCTGCCGTCACATTCTAGGTTTCTAATTTTCTTTGTCTGTTAACTCACTGAGGGTTATTTTATATATTTTATATATATATATATATATGTATATATATATGTGTGTGTGTGTGTGTGTGAGCGAGGGTGCTGTCTGTCTGAGGGTGCTGTGTGTGAGTGAGGGTGCTGTGTGAGTGAGGGTGCTGTGTGTCTGAGGGTGCTGTGTGTCTGAGGGTGCTGTGTGTCTGAGGGTGCTGTGTGTGTCTGGGTGCGCTGTGTGTCTGAGGGTGCGCTGTGTGTCTGGGTGCGCTGTGTGTCTGGGTGCGCTGTGTGTCTGGGTGCGCTGTGTGCGCTGTGTGTCTGGGTGCGCTGTGAGTGTTTGGGTGCGCTGTGAGTGTTTGGGTGCTGTGTGTGTCTGGGGGTGCTGTGTGTGTCTGGGGGTGCTGTGTGTGATGTGTGTCTGGGGGTGATGTGTGTCTGGGGGTGCTGTGTGTGTCTGGGTGCTGTGTGTGTCTCGGGGCGCTGTGTGTGTCTGGGGGCGCTGTGAGTGTTTGGGTGCTGTGTGTGTCTGGGAGTGCTGTGTGTGATGTGTGTCTGGGGGTGATGTGTGTCTGGGGGTGCTGTGTGTGTCTGGGTGCTGTGTGTGTCTCGGGGCGCTGTGTGTGTCTGGGGGCGCTGTGAGTGTTTGGGTGCTGTGTGTGTCTGGGGGTGCTGTGTGTGTCTGGGAGTGCTGTGTGTGTCTGGGGGTGCTGTGTGTGTCTGGGAGTGCTGTGTGTGTCTGGGGGTGATGTGTGTCTGGGGGTGCTGTGTGTGTCTGGGGGCGCTGTGTGTGTCTGGGGGCGCTGTGTGTGTCTGGGGGCGCTGTGTGTGTCTGGGGGCGCTGTGTGTGTCAGGGTGCTGTGTGTGTCAGGGTGCTGTGTGTGTCTGGGGGTGATGTGTGTCTGGGGGTGCTGTGTGTGTCTGGGTGCTGTGTGTGTCTGGGTGCTGTGTGTGTCTGGGTGCTGTGTGTGTCTCGGCGCGCTGTGTGTGTCTCGGGGCGCTGTGTGTGTCTGGGTGCTGTGTGTGTCAGGGTGCTGTGTGTGTGTCAGGGTGCTGTGTGTGTCAGGGTGCTGTGTGTGTCAGGGTGCTGTGTGTGTCTGGGTGCTGTGTGTGTCTGGGTGCTGTGTGTGTCTGGGGGTGCTGTGTGTGTCTGGGGGTGATGTGTGTGTGTGTGTGTGTGTGTGTGAGGGGGCTGTTAGTGTGATTTTTTATTTAAATTTCAATATTTTTTTTATTAATAATTAAAAAAAAAAAAAAGTTATATCCCCCCCTCCCTTCTTACCTTTATCCTGGGAGGGGAGGGGGGGATCCATTCTGCCTGTGGGTGGGGTGCCATGCTGCCATGGAGGGTGCTGCAATCCTTCCCTGGTGGTCCAGTGGTGAGAGTGAACTCTAACCTGCCGGCTAGAGTTCACTCTCGCGAGATCTGAGCGTTGCCGCGGTAACCGGTAACCGCGGCAACGCTCAGACCTCGCGAGAGGACCCGGCGGAGCTGCTGGATAGAGCTCCGCCAGTCTGTCTCCTGCCTCCCTTCCTCCCCTGCCGGCGGCCGCATCTCAGTCCCTGTGGGCCGGTGAGGGAGATCTTTGATCTCCCCACCGGCCCATGGAGACACACAGCAGGGCCGGCGCTCGGATAGCGCTGGCCCTGCCGGGGCTGGCAGGGGAGATCCTGTGATCTCCCCTGCCGGCCTCGGCCCCACGGCCATCGCGGCCCACCGGGCATTTGCCCGGTATGCCCGATGGCCAGTCCGGGCCTGACTGTGAGCTATGATCTGTCCTCTACATTTCTGTTTTGTGGTATTCAGCCATGGTCTATTGATATTGGACTTCCTGCTTTTCGGGGCGGCTGGGGCGGCTGGGGCCCCGGGCCGAATGGTCCTGTCGGGAGGGCAGTGGCTTATGCTAATTTTCAACTAACTGCAGTGAGGCCTCGTGAGGCTACATTCTGATCCCCCGGCGTGCACAGAGGGGTCTTCGGCCCCTATCTATAGGTCCTCTCTGTATGACCCCCTCTGCGCGCCCGGGGCGACCGGTGCCCTGGGCTCTACCGCCCGTACAATTAAATAATTTTGTGAACAAATTTAACAGGTGTAACTAAACAATTTTCAACTGTGGTGTAACGTAGATTATACTACCAGGTAATCATTGTCCGTTGTCAGCGACCTTGGGTGGGAGGCTGGCGCCCCGTATAAGCTCTGGGGTGGCACCGGCATGGCGTTTCAGGTGTCTGGCTGCTCCACGCCCCGTGGTGAGGGTGAGGGCCTCCGCTTGGGCTGTGGACGCGCAGGGAGCGATCGGGTACGTCCTTTGCGGTGGATGTGTCACGGTAATATACCCCAACACGCAGGAATAGTACAGATAGTCAGGAGACAAGAAACCAGGGTTCGTCTTACCGGACCTTAGAATGGCCGGACTTGACGAGAATAAGCAAGACAGAGTCTAGAACAAGCCGAGGTCAAGGGAACAGAGAGACAGCGAAACGTAGAACAAGCCGAGGACTGGTACACAGAGGACAAAACAGCGGATAAGCGAGCAAGGATAAAGAGAGAGCGGAGTCAGGAACAAAGCCAAGGTCAAGCACCAAAAAACCAACTGAACGATGCAAGCACTAAAGGGAAACTGGACAGAAACCACGATAGGGCAATGAGTAAGGGAAACAGGTGAGTATAAATACCCTAAGGTTCATTTTGATTGGCCCCTGTCATATCCACGCCCCCAAAACGTGAGTGTATGGGGAATGTGGCCTGACAGGGGCCAATGGGAGACTGATTCTAATTTAGTCTCCCACTGTCCCTTTAAGAGCGCGCCCGAGACGCGCGGCGCGCTCTTAGTGTCGGGCGGGACACGTGACCGCTTCTCGCGGTCACTGCCCGCCTGACTGATCTTATTGTAGGCTGAGCCGCGCGCGGCTCGTGCAGGAGCAGGACCGCGCGCGGCGAGAAGAGAGGACCCCGGCCGGCCCCTGGAGAGGGTAAGTACCGCTACAGTACCCCCCCCTGAAGACACGCCCACCGGGCGGGGAGGAGCAGGCCTGGCAGGAAAACGAGCGTGGAAAGAACGCACAAGGCGAGGATCGTGAACAGCGTCAGCGGAAATCCAACTGCGTTCCTCAGACCCATAGCCCTTCCAATGTACCAGATATTGGAGGCGACCCCGAAGCAAACGAGAGTCAATTACAGCCGCCACTTCAAACTCCTCATGGCCCTCCACAGAAACCGGAGGAGGAGGAGGGACATGCCGAGTATAACGGTTGCACAGGAGGGGTTTTAACAAGGAGGTATGAAACACGTTAGGAATGCGTAAATTTTTAGGAAGATCCAATGCATACGAGACAGGATTAACCACATGCAAGATACGAAAAGGACCAATAAAACGAGGGGCCAACTTCATAGAAGGCACGCGAAGACGAATATTGCGAGTAGAAAGCCAAACCCGGTCTCCCACAGCATAGGAAGGAGCCGCCCTGCGATGCTTGTCTGCCTGAACCTTCTGGCGAGCAGCTGAGGCCACCAAAGAACACTGAACACTGAACCTGCTCCCAAGTATTACGTAGACTAGCCAAATGTTCGTCCAGAGCTGGCATGCCCTGTAAGGAGAATGCAGCTGGAAGAACGTGAGTGTATGGGGAATGTGGCCTGACAGGGGCCAATGGGAGACTGATTCTAATTTAGTCTCCCACTGTCCCTTTAAGAGCGCGCCCGAGACGCGCGGCGCGCTCTTAGTGTCGGGCGGGACACGTGACCGCTTCTCGCGGTCACTGCCCGCCTGACTGATCTTATTGTAGGCTGAGCCGCGCGCGGCTCGTGCAGGAGCAGGACTGCGCGCGGCGAGAAGAGAGGACCCCGGCCGGCCCCTGGAGAGGGTAAGTTCTCCGTCGGGGTGGGGATCGAGTCCAGTGGCAGGTGGTGTAGAGGGATTGATACCGGAGAAACTGACGGAAGCCGAGCACAGAGAGATGGACACAGGTTTCTTCAGGAAGGAAGAGATCTATATTCGATTCACCGACCGGGACTCAGAGGGACTAATGTCACCAAAAACAGCAAAGTCTGAGCCCTGATCATACAGTGTAGGTCCCTTATATAGGTATATAGCTCCTCCCATAATCAGCTCCACCCACACGTACTCTTACCCAATCAACAGAACAAAGTCTAACTTCCTGTTTGACCACATGGCTTGCCCAACACAATGGAGGAGGGGAATTCTCTATATCCTGTATTCCTGCACATTCTCCGTACACTACTGATTGTATCGTTGCCACGTGCAACCAACCGACCGATACATCAGTATATGCACGTGCACATACCACGTGGCAATCTCGGCCTACTAAATTTATTTTTACCGAGATTCCACCACATTCCCCCTTTGATGCTTCTGATATTTCATAATTCCAGATGCATCACTTAATCAGAGTTTGCTTACACCTCAAGTTGCCATAAACCAGACTAGACTTTGCGCCTCTCTAAAGATACGAATCCCTCAGCATTCCTCTTCCTGTACATGTTCTCCTTGATTTAGAGCCTCATACCTATAAACAGCCATTATCTGTGCAGCGGCCTTTCTCTCTGCTATATTCTCTATAATGCTCTGCACAGACCTAACTACCAAAGGAATCAGACATGGCAGGAGAAGGCACAACATCAAGATTAGCATGACTCCACCTACCAATGCCTTGAGTCCTCCAAGCTGCTCATACCAATTACCAAACCAACTACTCGGATTATACCCTTTCCATACTTGAGTAGGATTATGTGCTAGTTTAACCATATGGCTAGTAAGCTCAGCTATTGCTTGCCCTTCATCATCTATTTGAAGACAACAATTGCTTAGATTAAACTTCCCCCATACACCTCCCTCTACTGCCAATAGGTAATCTATTTTGGTAGACGGCTGTCCTCATCCTAGTGTTATGCTTTGCTAGGAGATTAAGCGCTTGCGATGTTTCATTGGTAATTATCTCAACCACTGCCTGTAACCTTATGATACGGTTGAGCATGTATATTGGGGTTCTATATCCAAAAGTACCATCTTCTGCCCACGTAGCTGACCCATAATAATCTATAATACGCTGGGGAGGCCACTCATTATCTTCCCAGGTACCTATCTCTAGGGGTCCCCTTTTCTTTCTATGATTCACATCATATACTTTAACTCCCAAAGTCTCTCCTGTTTCAATTGGCAACAAGAAGAAGGATGGTTTGAGCATACCTAATACACATGCCCCTTCCCAGTCCTGTGGTAACTCTGAATAGGCTTTCTTACCACAGATCCAGTACAAATTTGCTGGAGCTTTCCAACTAGATGTAGCAGATAAGTCAAACCACACATCCTTTAAATTGGTATAAATTGCAAACGGATTAGGTGGTTTGGAGACATTTGAAGCTGACCACCAAGTTGTATCTTTTGTATCATCATTATAAGCTTTTTGCCCTAGACAAGTCAATTCTCCTACAGATGTATTAAACATTATTCCTTTCCTTGCTATGCAAACATAACCTATAATGGAGGTCTTTAATCGCCACTCAGATTTACCTCTAACACTCATTTGATAATCAGTTTGAGAAGATATTAACTGTTCAACTGTCTCAGAACCGGAATACATTACCTCCTTTGCTTCCCATGGCCATTGGTCTCCCATATTAGTACCTCCACACACATAGCAGTTGGTTACATTAAGACTACCAACAATACACTTGGCTAAATCAATAAATAAGTTCTTCGCGTTATGGGGGATCTTATTTTCCACACTCATCTCCTCATAGAAGGAATGGAAGACCTGATGAGTCTGGGTTGCCACAGTGTGGCAAAACCAACCTCGCCACTGGGCCCTGGAGAAGCCTGTTTGCCCGCCTCCTACCTGCTGACTATGGCCCCTGGGTTATTTGGGGCATATTGTATTTTATTGTGCGACTGCTGGCCCTTTAAGCACAGTGAATGGTATTTTATTGTACTGCTGCTGGCCCTTTAAGAACTGTCTGGGGACATATTGAGACTTTGGGTAACAATACCCTTTAAGACTATGGCCCCTGAAAACGTATGGACTTTTATTCGGTGTGTATGGCCCTTTAAGAACCGTCTGGGGACATCTTGTAACTTTGGTGAACAATGTCCCTTTAAGACTATGTCCCCAGACCTGTAAAATAACTTGCCCCTGGCCTTCCCCCTCTTGGTTCAGTAAATAGGGCTTACTGAACCAAGTACCACACAGGCAGACCACCCAGAAGTTAAAGTGTGCAGGCAATTTACCTCCCGGGCTGTGAGGTTACTGCAGGTTAATTGCACGTGGCGGCGGCCATCTTTGTTCAGTCGGACACGGTCAGCGGTGTATGCTAAAGATTCTGTGGAACTGAAATCGGCTACACATTTTACCGAACACCGCTGACCCTTACCTTCTTCCATTCTGAACTTGCAGCTCCAGAGACTAAGTCCCTTTTGAAATGGGACTTAGTCGTTTTTCGGCATGAAATTGACTGACCGCACAGCCCAAATCTATGGAACTGTTTTGGGCAGGAAATTGTGCTTGCGGTCTGTAACGGCTACCCAGGTAGAGAGAGGGTATCTGCCGTTGAAGACGTCCTTTTTCCCTGCAAGCTGCTGTGGAGAAGTAAGCTGATGTAATCCCATCCACGATATCCAGAGCGAGAGTCAGGTTCAGCTGTAACAGGAGCAGAATAACATCCCCAAATAATCCCCTTCCAAGAACGAGACGAGGCTACGTTTTGAAGGGTCAAGATGAACTGAGGACTGGAACACCCAGCCTGCTTTTTATTAATAAAAGGCACACACAGGACACTCCCAGGGGGAGGATGAAAACAACCAATTATACACAGGGTAACACCCCCACGTCTCCTCCCCTCAGATAAACACATAACACAATTATAACGTACAATATTTTACCCCAGTTCTGGATGTACCCCAAAAACAGGGGGTACACCTTTAAGTCCAGCACCGCTTGAAAGGTCTTGGTTAGGGGAACAATCTGTCCAAATTTCAGCCCATTCGGTTGTGGGGTTCGGGAGTTATGGATGTTTGAAGTTTTGACCGACTGCACGGATTTTCTAGCCGAAAAGAGTTCCACAAGTTTTGGCCCTGCAGTCGGTCTCCGTTCGCCTGTTAAAACTATACGAAATTCTTATCATCCACAACTATCTCCGAGTTCGCTGGATTCCCCATAGCTGATTAAGTGTAACTACCGAATGGCCCGTCGTTCGGTAGTTCCAGCACGAATTTCTGGGCGCATGGAGGTCTCAGCGGTGTTCGCCTGTTTGTGTATCCGTTTTTAGTTCCATGCGTTCACAGGCAAACACCGCTGTTCGCACGCAAGATGGCCGCGAACACGTGCAAAAGTCCCGAAATGGCGGCCACCTATATGTTATACACGGAGTTCGTGCGAAATGATGCGAACGGCTGGAAACAGGCTGGAAAGGTAAAACATGCTTTGTAATATATCAAATCAGTCCGGTGTTCGGTAGAAATCTGCCAAAAAGTAACAAATTAAATTACCGAACAGATGCTTTATCCGGCATTTCACTGTTTTATTCCACAGGGCTTTGGTGATGGTGAAGTTCTGTTACACGGTCGGTCATAAAGGGACCTCCAGCTAACTTTTGATCCATTTGAGGGATTTGGCTGATTTTTGGAAGGGTTTATGTTTAAAGTGTGCTGATTCCAAATATGTAATTGTTATGACGATGTAGGGTTTTAAAGTTATAGCACATGTATAAAAACTGTATTTTCAGTTTTACAGTAAATAAACATCATTAATTGGATTAAGTGTTAAGTGGTTATGTCAATGTCCACCCATCAATATTATTAATTGGCTCAAGAACTAAGTGGTTAGCTAGGTGTCCTCCCACCGGGATGTGGCGTTATTCTGGACACGGGTGTGGACAGATGGCTCATGCGCCGTCTTACCCAGCACGAGGCTTACTCGGTGGGAAGGGGGGCTTGGGCGTCATTTTGGGTAGTTAGTGATGTCAGACTCGTGGTCAGATTCAGGGTCCTTTTTATGAATAGAACATTTCATTAGGGCAGCTTTCTCATGGCCTTGGCTATACTTTGTTGCATGTTACAGGAGCTCAATAATTCCGGTGTTAGTCATGTCTTTCTAGAAAATACAGTCTCTATTCATTATACTAAATGCTGTTAGGAAATTCTGTCATGTAATGTAGTCAAAATGGAAGATCTGTCAGGTAATGAGATTAAAATGGAGTTAGTGCAAAAATTCAACACAGGTTTAATACAGGGTTTTAATAACTCTACATCAGTCCCCCCTATGAAATGTTAGATTCTAAAAAAGATAAACTTTATTGTGTTAATACCAGAAGACGTGTTAGCCCAAAGGCACAGAAACCCCGTGGCCGCTAGCTAAGTGTTATTGCAAAGTGCAATCCTGTCCCTCAAGCTGACCCTAGTAGGCTATCTCATCCGTCAGTATGGCTCTCGAACGCTTCATTCCCATGGGTATCCCACGGTGGCTAGCCCACCACTTCTCCACACGGTAGACTTTTACCTATACTGACGGATGCTGTCCCTAAGCTGGTCCCTACCTAGAACTCTTGCACTTTATCAGTATAGGGGATAGTTTGCAGCGGTATACAGGGTGAGTTGAGATCTTGGAAATCTTGGTCATCAACTGTTAGATGTGCGAAAGTGGGTGCCGCTTGGTCTACAGTCTTCAATAGGAATTTTCTCAGACAAGGGAGGACACAACAAACGAGAAGAGCAAAAATAAAAAGAGAAATTAGTATTGCCATACCAATATGCATTAAAGCTTTTTGCCATCCCGTCATCCAACCAAACCATCTTTCCCAGGGATCTTTTATCCCAGAATTCCTTTTTAACCCCTTAAGGACCAAACTTCTGGAATAAAATGGAATAATGACATGTCACACATGTCATGTGTCCTTAAGGGGTTAACTCTTCAGAGAGCTCATTTAATTTTTCTATGGCTAAGGTGACTTTACCATTAGGGCCTGTGTTTTCTGGGATGTAAGTACAACATGTCATGGTGTCGGGCAAAATTTTACATACACCCCCTTTTTCAGCTAGAATCATGTCTAAGGCCATTCTATTCTGGAAGGACATTTGGGACGTAGCCTGCAGCTGTTCGGCTAAACCCTGGAGGGCATCCCTGGTGTAGTTAACAAAGCGTTGTTGGTTGTAATAAATGTAATTTATCCAATTTAAATTCTTGTTTGCAGTAACTATGGTAAAAAGTGATTCAAATCCTGCTGCAACTTCATCTCTTGCTTTAAATTCATTGGGTACCCCCCTAGGCACCCCAATGGCATCAATGTAAATGTGAGGGTCAAAACTGCCTTTTACTGGGGCTTCACGCTTAACACTGGTTGGTGTGTGTGTGGACTCATGTGTGTCAGGGTGTGTGTCAGAGATGATATGTATGGGCATGATGGCTTTAGCCAGAGTACACTCCCCCCACCATTCTTTGTCCATCCTGGATCTTAATTGTAAATCCCCACACAACCAGTAAATATCCCCCAATGACCTAGTATGAAACTGTAACAGGTACATAGGAACAGTTCTGTAGGTGGCACAATACCCTTTAGAGAAGTTACCCAAGAATTTACCAATTCCATCATAATTAGCATCACAGGTGTAACTAGAAAAGCTACAATTTCTGGGGAAATTGTGTGAAGTGTTCTTGCCTCCATCAGTAGTCTACAACTAGAGTGGGCGGAGTAACTGTTAGAATTTATTTATATAGCACATTTAATTGCAATGTTGTTGCCCAAAGTGCTTCACAGTTACATTAAAACATACAGTTATAAAAAATTAGCAGGTGTAAAAGGCTTTGTCTATGACATCACTTGCTGCTGCAGCCTTGCACAGGTAAGAGTATTTTGGCGGTTGCCATCTTCAAACGGTCGTATTTTAAAAACTATAAATCCTACAGTGAAGAGCTTTATATTGTGAGAATCACAAGACCCAGACCTACATTTTGATGTGTAGTATGTCTCTGAGATATTAACAATGAAGGCACAGTCGCAGTTTCGAAATTGCCCTTCAAATGTGAGCTTTGCAGAGTGGAGTTTCAATGAATGTCAATGGAAGGCGTGAGTTGCAAACAAATGGTCATATTGTGAAAACTATCAGGACTATGGCTTAGCCGTGGACATTTCTAGTGGCAGCAGGGATAGCTGAACGTTTTGATATAAGATTTGTGTAGGTGGGCCTGAAAATGAGGGAGTAGTGGCAGTTTAGAAATCATGTCCTGATTTTTCAGCTTTTGCCAGCTCCCACTCTAGCTTTGCCATTCATTCCTATGGGACAAATTTCGCCACAAGAACGACGATATTCCGTGAACCATTCGGCGAAACGTTCCACAAAGTAATAGCAATCTGATCGGGAACAATCTGCACGTTTTGGTATATTTTTGTCTATGTAGTGTAAAAACTGTGGGAGGAGTTAGGGTGGCAAATTTGGCTATAATAAGAATAAGAATAATAACTAGAAAAGCTACAATTTCTGGGGAAATTGTGAAGTGGTCTTGCCTCCACCAGTAGTATACAACTGGAGTGGGCGGAGTAACTGTTATTATTTATTTATATAGCACATTTAATTGCAACGTTGTTGCACAGTTACATTAAAACATACAGTTATAAAAACATTAGCAGGTGCAAATGGCCCTGTCTATGACATCACTTGCTGCTGCAGACTTGCACAGGTCAGAGTATTTTTGTGGTTGCCATCTTCAAACGGTCGTATTTTAAAAACTATAAATCCTACAGTGAAGAGCTTTATATTGTGAGAATCACAAGACCCAGACCTACATTTTGATGTATAGTATGTCTCTGAGATATTAACAAGGAAGGCACAGTCGCAGTTTAGAAATTGCCCTTCAAATGTGAGCTTTGCAGAGTGGCGTTTCTATGAATGTCAATGGACTGCGTGAGTTGCAAACAAATGGTCATATTGCGAAAACAATCAGGACTATGGCTTAGCCGTGGACATTTTTTAGTGGCAGCAGGGATAGCTGAACGTTTTGATATAAGATTTGTGTAGGTGGGCTTGAAAATGAGGGAGTAGTGGCAGTTTAGAAATCATGTCCTGATTTTTCAGCTTTTGCCAGCTCCCACTCTAGCTTTGCCATTCATTCCTATGGGACAAATTTCGCCACAAGAACGACGATATTCCGTGAACCATTCGGCGAAACGTTCCACAAAGTAATAGCAATCTGATCGGGAACAATCTGCACGTTTTGGTATATTTTTGTCTATGTAGTGTAAAAACTGTGGGAGGAGTTAGGGTGGCAAATTTGGCTATAATAAGAATAATAATAATAACTAGAAAAGCTACAATTTCTGGGGAAATTGTGAAGTGTTCTTGCCTCCACCAGTAGTCTACAACTGGAGTGGGCGGAGTAACTTATTATTTATTTATATAGCACATTTAATTGCAATGTTGTTGCCCAAAGTGCTTCACAGTTACATTAAAACATACAGTTATAAAAACATTAGCAGGTGTAAAAGGCTTTGTCTATGACATCACTTGCTGCTCCAGCCTGGCACAAGTCAGAGTATTTTGGCAGTTGCCATCTTCAAACGGTCATATTTTAAAAACTATAAATCCTACAGTGCAGAGCTTTATATTGTGAGAATAACAAGACCCATACCTACATTTTGTTGTATAGTATGTCTCTGAGATATTAACAAGGAAGGCACAGTCGCAGTTTAGAAATTGCCCTTCAAATGTGAGCTTTGCAGAGTGGCGTTTCAATGAATGTCAATGGACGGCGTGAGTTGCAAACAAATGGTCATATTGTGAAAACTATCAGGACTATGGCTTAGCCGTGGACATTTTTAGTGGCAGCAGGGATAGCTGAACGTTTTGATATAAGATTTGTGTAGGTGGGCTTGAAAATGAGGGAGTAGTGGCAGTTTAGAAATCATGTCCTGATTTTTCAGCTTTTGCCAGCTCCCACTCTAGCTTTGCCCTTCATTCCTAAGGGACAAATTTAGCCGCAAGAACGACGATATTCCGAGAACCATTCAGCGAAACGTTCCACAAAGTAATAGCAATCCGATCGGGAACAATCTGCACGTTTTGGTAAATTTTTGTCTATGTAGTGTAAAAACTGTGGGAGGAGTTAGGGTGGCAAATTTGGCTATAATAAGAATAAGAATAATAACTAGAAAAGCTACAATTTCTGGGGAAATTGTGAAGTGTTCTTGCCTCCACCAGTAGTATACAACTGGAGTGGGCGGAGTAACTGTTATTATTTATTTATATAGCACATTTAATTGCAACGTTGTTGCACAGTTACATTAAAACATACAGTTATAAAAACATTAGCAGGTGCAAATGGCCCTGTCTATGACATCACTTGCTGCTGCAGACTTGCACAGGTCAGAGTATTTTTGTGGTTGCCATCTTCAAACGGTCGTATTTTAAAAACTATAAATCCTACAGTGAAGAGCTTTATATTGTGAGAATCACAAGACCCAGACCTACATTTTGATGTATAGTATGTCTCTGAGATATTAACAAGGAAGGCACAGTCGCAGTTTAGAAATTGCCCTTCAAATGTGAGCTTTGCAGAGTGGCGTTTCTATGAATGTCAATGGACTGCGTGAGTTGCAAACAAATGGTCATATTGCGAAAACAATCAGGACTATGGCTTAGCCGTGGACATTTTTAGTGGCAGCAGGGATAGCTGAACGTTTTGATATAAGATTTGTGTAGGTGGGCTTGAAAATGAGGGAGTAGTGGCAGTTTAGAAATCATGTCCTGATTTTTCAGCTTTTGCCAGCTCCCACTCTAGCTTTGCCATTCATTCCTATGGGACAAATTTCGCCACAACAACGACGATATTCCGAGAACCATTCAGCGAAACGTTCCACAAAGTAATAGCAACGCGATCGGGAACAATCTGCACGTTTTGGTGAATTTTTGTCTATGTAGTGTAAAAACTGTGGGAGGAGTTAGGGTGGCAAATTTGGCTATAATAATAATAATAATAATAATAATAATATATATGTGAGATAACATTAAGTGGTCTTGCTATGCAAGAACACTTAATAATAATAATAACTAGAAAAGCTACAATTTCTGGGGAAATTGTGTGAAGTGTTCTTGCCTCCACCAGTAGTCTACAACTGGAGTGGGCGGAGTAACTGTTATCATTTATATAGCACATTTAATTGCAACGTTGTTGCACAGTTACATTAAAACATACATTTATAAAAAATATTAGCAGGTGTGAAAAAGGCTTTGTCTATGACATCACTTGCTGCTGCAGCCTTGCACAGGTAAGAGTATTCTGCAGTTGCCATCTTCAAACGGTCGTATTTTAAAAACTATAAATCCTACAGTGAAGAGCTTTATATTGTGAGAATCACAAGACCCAGCCCTACATTTTGATGTATAGTATGTCTCTGCAATATTAACAATGAAGGCACAGTCGCAGTTTAGAAATTTCCCTTCAAATGTGAGCTTTGCAGAGTGGAGTTTCAATGAATGTCAATGGACTGCGTGAGTTGCAAACAAATGGTCATATTGTGAAAACTATAAGGACTATGGCTTAGCTGTGGACATTTTTAGTGGCAGCAGGGATAGCTGAACGTTTTGATATAAAATTTGTGTAGGTGGGTCTGAAAATGAGGGAGTGGTGGCAGTTTAGAAATCATGTCCTGATTTTTCAACTTTTGCCAGCTCCCACTCTAGCTTTGCCATTCATTCCTATGGGACAAATTTTGCCACAAGAACGACGATATTCTGAGAACCATTCGGCGAAACGTTCCACAAAGTAATAGCAATCCGATCGGGAACAATCTGCACGTTTTGGTATATTTTTGTCTATGTAGTGTAAAAACTGTGGGAGGAGTTAGGGTGGCAAATTTGGCTATAATAATAATAATAATAATAATAATAACTAGAAAAGCTACAATTTCTGGGGAAATTGTGTGAAGTGTTCTTGCCTCCATCAGTAGTCTACAACTAGAGTGGGCGGAGTAACTGTTAGTATTTATTTATATAGCACATTTAATTGCAATGTTGTTGCCCAAAGTGCTTCACAGTTACATTAAAACATACAGTTATAAAAAATTAGCAGGTGTAAAAGGCTTTGTCTATGACATCACTTGCTGCTGCAGCCTTGCACAGGTCAGAGTATTTTGGCGGTTGCCATCTTCAAACGGTCGTATTTTAAAAACTATAATTCCTACAGTGAAGAGCTTTATATTGTGAGAATCACAAGACCCAGACCTACATTTTGATGTATAGTATGTCTCTGAGATATTAACAATGAAGGCACAGTCGCAGTTTAGAAATTGCCCTTCAAATGTGAGCTTTGCAGAGTGGAGTTTCAATGAATGTCAATGGAAGGCGTGAGTTGCAAACAAATGGTCATATTGTGAAAACTATCAGGACTATGGCTTAGCCGTGGACATTTCTAGTGGCAGCAGGGATAGCTGAACGTTTTGATATAAGATTTGTGTAAGTGGGCCTGAAAATGAGGGAGTGGTGGCAGTTTAGAAATCATGTCCTGATTTTTCAGCTTTTGCCAGCTCCCACTCTAGCTTTGCCATTCATTCCTATGGGACAAATTTCGCCACAAGAACGACGATATTCCGTGAACCATTCGGCGAAACGTTCCACAAAGTAATAGCAATCCGATCGGGAACAATCTGCACGTTTTGGTATATTTTTGTCTATGTAGTGTAAAAACTGTGGGAGGAGTTAGGGTGGCAAATTTGGCTATAATAAGAATAATAAGAATAATAATAATAATATATATGTGAGATAACATTAAGTGGTCTTGCTATGCAAGAACACTTAATAATAATAACTAGAAAAGCTAAAATTTCTGGGGAAATTGTGTGAAGTGTTCTTGCCTCCACCAGTAGTCTACAACTGGAGTGGGCGGAGTAACTGTTATTATTTATTTATATAGCACATTAAATTGCAACGTTGTTGCCCAAAGTGCTTCACAGTAACATTAAAACATACAGTTATAAAAACATTAGCAGGTGCAAATGGCCCTGTCTATGACATCACTTGCTGCTGCAGCCTTGCACAGGTCAGAGTATTTTTGCAGTTGCCATCTTCAAACGGTCGTATTTTAAAAACTATAATTCCTACAGTGAAGAGCTTTATATTGTGAGAATCACAAGACCCAGACCTACATTTTGATGTATAGTATGTCTCTGAGATATTAACAATGAAGGCACAGTCGCAGTTTAGAAATTGCCCTTCAAATGTGAGCTTTGCAGAGTGGAGTTTCAATGAATGTCAATGGAAGGCGTGAGTTGCAAACAAATGGTCATATTGTGAAAACTATCAGGACTATGGCTTAGCCGTGGACATTTCTAGTGGCAGCAGGGATAGCTGAACGTTTTGATATAAGATTTGTGTAAGTGGGCCTGAAAATGAGGGAGTGGTGGCAGTTTAGAAATCATGTCCTGATTTTTCAGCTTTTGCCAGCTCCCACTCTAGCTTTGCCATTCATTCCTATGGGACAAATTTCGCCACAAGAACGACGATATTCCGTGAACCATTCGGCGAAACGTTCCACAAAGTAATAGCAATCCGATCGGGAACAATCTGCACGTTTTGGTATATTTTTGTCTATGTAGTGTAAAAACTGTGGGAGGAGTTAGGGTGGCAAATTTGGCTATAATAAGAATAATAAGAATAATAATAATAATATATATGTGAGATAACATTAAGTGGTCTTGCTATGCAAGAACACTTAATAATAATAACTAGAAAAGCTAAAATTTCTGGGGAAATTGTGTGAAGTGTTCTTGCCTCCACCAGTAGTCTACAACTGGAGTGGGCGGAGTAACTGTTATTATTTATTTATATAGCACATTAAATTGCAACGTTGTTGCCCAAAGTGCTTCACAGTAACATTAAAACATACAGTTATAAAAACATTAGCAGGTGCAAATGGCCCTGTCTATGACATCACTTGCTGCTGCAGCCTTGCACAGGTCAGAGTATTTTTGCAGTTGCCATCTTCAAACGGTCGTATTTTAAAAACTATAAATCCTACAGTGAAGAGCTTTATATTGTGAGAATCACAAGACCCAGACCTACATTTTGATGTATAGTATGTCTCTGAGATATTAACAATGAAGGCACAGTCGCAGTTTAGAAATTGCCCTTCAAATGTGAGCTTTGCAGAGTGGAGTTTCAATGAATGTCAATGGACTGCGTGAGTTGCAAACAAATAGTCATATTGTTACATAGTTACATAGTTAGATAGCTGAAAAGAGACTTGCGTCCATCAAGTTCAGCCTTCCTCACACCTGTTTTTTGCTGTTGATCCAAAAGAAAAGAAAAAAACCCAGTTTGAAGCACAATTTTGCAACAAGCTAGGACAAAAAATTCCTTCTTGACCCCAGAATGGCAGTCAGATTTATCCTTGAATCAAGCAGTTATTACCCTACATTGAAAGATTATATCCTTGAATATTCTGTCTTTGCAAGTATGCATCTAGTAGCTGTTTGAACATCTGTATGGACTCTGATAAAACCACTTCTTCAGGCAGAGAATTCCACATCCTGATTGTTCTTACAGTAAAAAAACCTTTCCTTTGCCTTAGACGAAATCTTCTTTCTTCCAGTCTAAACGCATGGCCTCGTGTCCTATGTAAAGTCCGGTTTGTGAATAGATTTCCACACAATGGTTTGTATTGGCCCCGAATATATTTGTATAATGTTATCATATCCCCTCTCAGGCGACGTTTTTCTAAACTAAATAGGTTTAAATTTGTTAACCTGGGGGCGTGGCTTGAGCGCCGAGCGGAATGGCGGCGTGAACCAGGAGCTCCCTGCAGGCTAAGATCACAAACCCGTCTCACCAGCTTCAACAACAGAAATATGGGAAGAAATCACCGGTCCCAGCACGCCACTACGACCACCGACACCCCGAGGGGGACTCAAACTGCGAACATGCGCAGATTCCTAACGGCCCAAACGGAACAGGCCGATCAGGCCTCAGGGGACGCAGAAACATCAGGCACAAGCCATGCGGCCCTGCCATGCGGCGGGCACCTAGAACAGGTACTTACACCACCCGACCCACCCCCACCCCAGCTGGACTGGGCGACTATATTGAGCAACCTGCCCACGAAAACAGACCTCAAAGAGGCCAATGAGGCCCTTCACAAATCGATTGCAGGAGAATTGCAGGCCCTGAGGGAAGACTTACAGGGGATACACAGCAAAGTGGCACAGCTAGAGGCAGACTGCGACCATGTCATGTCAGCGCAGAATGCAACCGCAGACACCCTGAACAGACAAGAATCACAGCTCCGCCAAATGGCCCTCCATATGGAAGACCTAGATAATAGAGGGAGAAGACAGAACCTCAGAATCCGGGGCCTGCCCGAAGAACTAGACCAGACCACGCCGATCCGTGAAACTCTCACGGAAATATTTAATGCCCTACTGCTGAGGCCGCCCAATACACCCGTCGAGTTCGTCAGGGCACACAGGGCACTTAGGCCCAGAGGCCCACCGGAGTCCCCCCCACGGGACGTCATCTGTTGCCTACTACACTTCCAAGTTAAGGAAGATATCCTGAAAACCGCCAGAGACCAAAGGCAAATACTGCACAAAGGCGCGGAATTGCAACTTTACCCTGATTTATCACCAGCAACCCTAGCGTACCGCAGGGCCATGCGCCCCCTCACGAGAGTATTACAAGCCAACAAAATTAGATACCGTTGGAGCTTTCCTACCGGATTACAAATCACTACGAATACAGGCCCATACATGGTAAAGAGCGAAGACGACCTCAGAGACATTGTACGGGACCTTCAACTGCCACAGATACACATGCCTTGGCCGGACCCGATAGCCTTTTACACCTTCTCACCCGACATGCAGACCAGGCCGCAGCAACCACCGAGACCTCGGAGAACAAGGCAACAAACCACGCGCCCCTCAGGCGCCAACATGTAAAGGACTGAGCACTATGAACCCCCCATCCTGAGGCCCACCACCGGCACCGTTACCAAACTGAACACTCAATCCTAACACCGACCTGACAAAACAGAGTCCTCGGACACACCGAATAGATCCCGCTACGCGGCCACCGGCCACCCCAGAGAGAGACCCGACCCCCTACGGAGACGAAGAAACTACAAAGACCGAGCACACATCAAGGGCTCCACGGCTCAGTGGAGTAGGGTAACCTAACGGACCCCACAGGCATTGCTGGGACTCTCATTGGGGGGGAGGGGGGCAGCGGGGGGGAAATGTAAGCAATGTGATGTCTCATAATTTCAAATGCGATGTTTACCTTAAGCTGAGGGGGGGCCCCGAGCGCCGGCTGGGCCCGGCTGCTGCCACCCGCCTGACCCGTGACGAACTCCGGGGAGCGGGCGGGCGGTGGCACCGGCGGGGCCCACCCGGGGCGGGGACCCCAGCCAACAGAGATGTCAGAGGGATAATAGCCAGGAAAGAAAAATTGACAGACACAATGCACCAGTTAGCACAGCCGGGGGGACCGAAGGAGAGAGGGGTAACGGTACTCTTGATGTTCTTCCATAGTTTAAAAAAAAAAAAAAAAAAAATATATAATGTTTGAAATGCTAGTTAACTGTTGATACTTGTTGTACTGAATGATATAATGCTAATACTGTTGTTTGTACCACACTTAACAGTAGCGACCGGACATGCTACATACGTGAGTTGACCAACACGCACAAACCCATAGAAAGGAACACCTCGAGACGGGGAAGCCGAACACATTCCATCTAATCACCTTCTCAGAGCCGCACAGGGACACCAGGGGACATGTCACTGAGACGCCGACACTGACGCCCGGACACCCGACCTACGCCTAGTAGGAGAGACGCCGACCAAACGGTGAGCAACCCACGTGCACCACAGGTGGTGCCGCGGACTGTGACTCCCCGACGTCTATACCTAACGGTCGCTAGACCGAGACATACCCCCTATCCTACCCAACCTCCCCCACCCGTACACCCTACTACCATCTATACTTGACTCCGGACAACCCTACCGACTACGACACACGTACTACTACTACACCTCCCATACAAAAGAGACCAGGAACTAGACGAGACGCTCACCCGATACACACATGACGAGAGAAATGGCCCTGACACCTGCACCTCTACACGTTATCACTATCAACGCAAAGGGACTAAACAAACCGGAGAAAAGATCCGGAGCGCTAAGGGACTTTCACAAGCAGAGAGCCTCAATAGTTATGATACAGGAAACACATTTTAAAAAGGGAACCAGACCCAAACTTACTAACCACCAATACACACAAGGCTACTACAGTGACTATCACGGGGGTAAAGCTAGGGGAACAGCGATCTTACTACATAAAAGCGTGCCGTTCCAGGGGGGAACAAGCATGACGGATGAGGAGGGCAGATACTTGTTCCTTAAGGGGAAAATAGCTGAGCGCCAATACACATTCGCGACAGTTTATGTCCCCAACACGCGACACTACCGCTTCCTCAAGCAAACACTCCGCAAACTCATGGAGTTCAGAGAGGGGACCCTCGTACTGGGAGGGGACTTCAACATCGCACTAGACCCGACATGGGACACATCATCAGGCTCCTCCCATATTCCCACGCAACAACGGCAAAACATTAAAACCTTACTCCGCAGCCACCGCCTGGTTGACTGCTGGAGAGCACACCACCCAGATACAAAGGATTTCACCTTCTTCTCCCACCCACACAACTCATACTCCCGGATAGACCACATATACACCACACAATATGACCTCTCCCTAGTCACCGAAGCCAAGATTGGAACGGCGACTTGGTCAGATCACGCACCTGTCACCCTCAAATTAAAATCACCACTTTTTCGCCCCACTACCCCGAAATGGAGACTAAACGAATACCTACTCACTAACACGGAGGTCGTAACCCATATAGGCGACAAAATTAGAGACTACTTATCCCTTAACACTGCCGAACACACATCCCCGACAATACGTTGGGAAGCGCACAAATCCGTGATACGGGGACATTACATTCAACAAGGGGCGATCATAAAAAAGAGAACTGAAATGAGACAGGCGAGCCTCCTCGAAGAAATCCACAACACAGATGACCAAAACAAACTCGACCCAGACCACACACTCCAAACCCGACTCTTACAACTCAGAAGAGAATTAGCTACGCTAATCCACTCTAAACACCACAGAGACGCCGCGAGACATAAAGCTTTCTTTACCCTACACGGGAATAAGAGCGGCAAGCTTCTGGCTGCTATGCTACGGAAAAAGAGGCTACACACATACATAGACAGGATCAGGGACAAAACGGGGACCCTACACCGACTCCCGTCGGACATCATGAACACAATCCGCGCATATTATACGGACCTATATACCCTCCCGCAACCACAGACCGAACCGGCGAAGGCCCGCCTTCGCCACGCGATCCAAACATACCTGACGAGGTACCCAATGCCGACTTTAGACGCAGAAATCGCCGAAACGCTAGACGAGCCCATCACTATAGAGGAGCTATCGATAGCAGTCAAGAACACCAAACCCGGTAAAAGCCCAGGGCCAGACGGCCTGCCGGTGAAATACTATAAGACATACGCAGAAGAGCTACTTCCACCAATGGTGGAGGCGTTCAATGCGGTACGAGACGGGGAACGTATCCCCAAGCAGGCCCTGACAGCCCACATAACTGTTATACCCAAAGAGGGCAAAGACAGGGAACATTGTGGGAACTATAGACCCATTTCGTTAATTAACTGCGACGTCAAACTCTTGGCGAAGGTCCTCGCCACGCGCCTCACGAAGCACATCCCATCACTGATCCACCCTGATCAGGTGGGGTTTGTGACGGGACGCGAGGCCCGAGACAACACCATCAGGGCACTCACCCTCATGCACGGCGGCGGAAAGGCCGAAGGAGGCCTCCTCCTGCTGTCCACGGACGCGGAGAAGGCCTTCGACAGAGTACGCTGGGAATACCTTTTTGAGACGCTTGCACACATGGGACTGGGCCCCCACCTAAGGAAATGGATAGAAGCCCTGTACAGCGAGCCCACTGCCCAGGTACTAGTTAATGGGGCACTGACTAACGCCTTCACCATCCATAACGGCACCAGACAGGGGTGCCCCCTATCGCCGCTCCTGTTCGCTCTAGCACTGGAGCCGTTTCTCACACACATCAGACACAACGCAGACGTGACCGGCCTGACGACAGGCCCAGTACACCATAAAGTAGCGGCCTACGCGGACGACCTACTCTTTGTGGTGACCAACCCTACCATCACACTACCGAACATCATGAGAGAACTACAGGCATTCGGGGACCTATCAAACATGAAAATTAACTACGGAAAATCGTATATCCTAAACGTTAGCGTACCCCACACGAGAACGGAAACCCTAAGAAGTAGCTTCCCCTTTCAATGGGCCGAGGACAAGATTAAATATCTTGGTATTTGGCTATCCAAACACTCAGAAGACCTGTTTAGGGACAACTTTGCGGTCATTTTACAGACATTTCAGAGAGACATGCGGGAATGGTCATACCCCCATATCTCGTGGCTAGGGCGAGTACAGGTCATAAAAATGAACCTCCTCCCGCGCCTTTTGTACCTTTTTCAAGCCATCCCCACTGTAATCCCGAGACCCTTCTTCATCACGCTCAAGAAAGAAATGACCAGATACATATGGGGCGGGGGGAAACCTAGAGCAAAATTCTCCATACTGACCAGACCCAAAGACAAAGGGGGACTGGCCCTCCCAGACTTTCGACTTTATTATATGGCCACACACCTACAGAGGGTTGTAGAATGGTCCAAGGAAGGGGTCCACAAGCTGTGGAAAACGGTAGAAGAGACGGAGGCAGGTAGACCGATCGCGGGACTTCCATGGAGACGCGAACAGACGGACGGACACACCATGTCCGTATATACGAAAAACACCCTGGGAGTATGGCGGAAGGCCAAACGACAGGGGAACTTGTCACCATACCCCTCCCCCCTTATGCCTCTGACACATAACGAAGATTTTCCCCCAGGTCTAGACCCACGGGCTCTCAGAAACATCATCCCGAGCACATCCCCGCGCCTACATCACACTCTACAGAGTGGGGTTTGCAAACAGCTTACAGATATGCTAGAAGACACGCCCCCCACCTTCATGCACCGCTTTCGCTATGCCCAACTCTTAGCCTACATTCACACCCTACCACAGGGGTCAGCGCTTGGCAGGGAATATACCACAATAGAAAGAATCAGCGCACAACCGGACCCACTCCCACACGGGATATCCTCTCTGTACTCCATGCTACAGTCGGAACTCCCGACCGATCCACCCCGTTTCATGGGTAAATGGGAAACAGCCCTAGGAATCACACTCACGGAAAGGGAATGGGAATCGATATGTTACCTAACACACCACTGCTCCACACATAGTAAAACGCAGGAAACGGCCTACAAACTCCTGACGTACTGGTATAAAACACCGCATCTCCTACACCGAATGAACCCAAGCCTATCCAGTCTGTGCTGGAGATGCGAAAGAGAGGAAGGCACACTGAAACATATCTGGTGGGACTGCGCACTGATCACCCCATACTGGCAGGGCATACACAAAATGCTAGGGAAGTTCACAGAACGACCACCCCCTCTGGAACCGGCCGCGATGCTCCTACACCATACACCAGTTCCCCACTCAAAATATAAAAAATCCATGACCATCAGGATACTAAATGTAGCCAAACGAGTACTCCCCCAATTCTGGAAGAAACCTGTGACACCATCACTGCTGTCCTGGTTCAACCAAATGGAGGAACTAAGGATAATAGAGGAACTCACACTGACGACGAACAATGCCCCGACGACATACACTGACATATGGACATACTGGATCCTAGAGACAGCGAAACCGAAATTCCAACGAGACCTCAGGATAACCACCGACGCTCACCTCCAGCACCCAACCTAAAAACGGGAATTAAACACCCAGGGAGACGGAGGACTGATGACTGACGACGGACCGGACCACCCCACCCCCACCTACCCATCCTTCCCCCAATCCTACAGAGAAAACACCGACAGACCCCACTTAACAGTATGCACACACCGAAGGTCAATGCTACCCGACACAAAGACACCCCCGAGACCACCAGCAACGCCAGGGACACTTAGTGACTGCACCCTTAGAGACTCAGAGAAAGGGACGGGGGACTACCCTGGACGAACCGAAGGCCCGATCTGACGGAGACAAACAGACCGTCCTAGACAGGGAAACCCAACCCCCCGTACTCAGCTACACCCCCACAACACCAAGACACGAAACCGACCCAGGGACGTACAATAGCCCGACGACAGCACTATCACACATAACCAAGATAGGGTGCTGTATGGCACATTTAAGGATGCATATCAGTGGAAGGTACCAAACACACCACGGCTCACCATGAAGACGTAGGCCACCAACGCCACACTAACATGGCGAGGTGGAACACGGACACCAACCGCTAAGACAAGGCTGAAAACACATTAAACACACGATAGAGAAAATGGACAGAGACACCCCCCACACTTACAAAAAGAGACACACGGGTCAGACACTGAAGTGGACTAACGAGCTTGGACTAAGGGTATGACATAAAGTGGAACTCACCCGGCTAACCCAGCTGAGACATGACCTACTAAATACAACTATCTACTGTTAAGGAAGAAGGGGGTAGAACCTTAGAATGCTAGGATGTTAAAGATCACGACAGAAAGCTACACTAACCAAGTGCCCCAGGGCTCTTGTCCATTATACATACCTGAAGCTGTAATTGTCACCAACTGGATCTGCGCATCCACGAACGTCTAGTACAGTGAGAGACCTGCGAGTCTCACCATCGAGGCAACTAATGAAAAACGACTCTAAACATGTCGATCAAAAAAGTAAGAGACCTGTGAGTCTCTATAGTATTATTGGGGACTGCGAGCCCACCAGCGATTATTATTTGTTACTGTTTCCAGGGACCTGCGAGTCCTGTTCCCTCTTGCATACCTCGTATTGTAAAATCATTGAAAATACGTTAATAAAAATTATATTTACAAAAAAAAAATAAAAATAAAAAATTTGTTAACCTTTCTTCATAGCTGATATGTTCCATTCCTTTTATTAATTTTGTAGCCCGCCTCTGCACTTTTTCTAGTGCCATGATATCCTTCTTTAGAACAGGTGCCCAAAATTGCACAGCATATTCAATATGTGGTCTTACCAGTGATTTATAGAGAGGCAAAATGATATTCTCGTCCCGAGAATGAATGCCCTTTTTCATGCATGACAATACCTTACTGGCCTTGGCCACTGCTGATTGACATTGCACATTGTTGCATAGTTTGTTGTCTATAACAATTCCCAAGTCCTTTTCGTGTGTTGTTATCCCTAATTCGCTTCCATTAAGGGTATACGTTGCTTGTGTATTCTTTACGCCGAAGTGCATAACTTTGCATTTTTCAACATTAAATTTCATCTGCCATTTGAGTGCCCAGTCCCCCAGTCTATCTAAATCCTTCTGCAGCAAAGTAATATCTTGCTCACATTGTATTATTTTACAAAGTTTTGTGTCATCTGCAAACACTGAAACATGACTTTCAATGCTGTCTTCAAGATCATTTATAAAAATGTTAAATAGAAGGGGTCCCAGAACAGACCCCTGAGGGACACCACTTGCCACCTCTGTCCAGCTTGAAAATTTACCATTAACGACAACTCTTTGTATTCTGTTTTTAAGCCAATGTTCTACCCAAGAACAAGCATTTTCATCGAGACCGATTTCCTTGAGTTTGAACACTAATCTTTTGTGTGGAACTGTATCAAATGCCTTGGCAAAATCCAAATAGATCACATCCACTGCAACACCCTGATCTATACTTCTACTTACTTCTTCGTAGAAAGCAATCAAGTTAGTTTGACATGACCTGTGCTTCATAAAACCGTGCTGATTTTTGCTGATAACCATATTCTTCTCAAGGAATTCTTGAATATTATCCCTTAATAACCTTTCAAATATTTTACCAGCCACAGAAGTTAAGCTCACAGGTCTATAATTTCCAGGCAAGGATTTTGAACCCTTTTTGAATATAGGAACCACATCTGCCTTCCTCCAATCCTCCGGAACACTTCCTGAAAGAAAAGAATCTTGAAAGATTAAAAACAGAGGTTCACTTATTTCTACACTTAGTTCCTTAAGTACACGTGGATGGATACCGTCAGGCCCTGGAGCTTTGTTTATATTAACTTTCTTTAGTTGCTGCAGCACATTGTCTTGAGTTAACCAATTACAATTATTCTGCAAGTTTTTAGTAGCAATCATTTGCACATCTATTGCCATGGGTTCTTCTTTAATATATACGGAGGAGAAATAGTTATTTAGAATTCCTGCCTTTTCTTGGTCTTCATTAACCAACACCCCCGTTTCAGTTTTAAGTGTACCTATACTTTCATTTTTGGGTTTTTTGGAATTTATGTACTTAAAAAATGCTTTGGGGTTGGTTTTGCTCTCTTTAGCTATCATTTTTTCATTTTGAAGTTTAGCAAGTTTAATTGCCTTTTTGCACGCATTATTTGCTTTCTTATATCTTTTATAAGATGCATCTGATTTGTCTGATTTAAATGCTTTAAATGCCCTTTTCTTATTTTTAATCTCTTGTTTTACTTCTCTACTAAGCCACATTGGTTTTAATTTGTTTCTTTTATACTTATTTCCCAATGGTACATACTGAGAAATGTACCTTTCTAATATTTGTTGGAAGATGATCCATTTATCCTCAGTGTTCTTTTCACTAAAGAGTTTATGCCAGTCAATATATTGTAAAGCTTCCCTTATCTTATTGAAATTGGCCTTTTTAAAATTATATGTTTTAGTATACCCCATGTGCTTTTGTTTTTTTGAGTTTATTTCAAAGGACACTATATTGTGATCACTATTTCCCAAGTGCTCACCTACTTGAATGTTGGTCAAAAGATCAACGTTGTTTGTTAAAACCAGGTCCAGACAAGCGTCCATTCTAGTTGGTGCTTGTACAAGTTGTGACATGAAGTTGTCATTTAACAAGTTTAAAAACCTAATTCCCTTTGCTGAGCTACTAGTCCCTATGTCCCAATTTATGTCTGGGTAATTAAAATCTCCAATAATTAAAGTGTTACCAAGATTTGCAGCTTTCTCAATTTGCTCAAACAGCTGTTGTTCCTCGTCAATATTAACATTAGGTGGTTTATAACATATCCCAACCAATAGTTGGTTTCCCTTCTTTTCCCCCAAGCAGATATTTACCCATAAAGCTTCCACATTTTCCTCATCGCATTCAATTTGCTTAAGATTTGGCTTTAAATCATGGTTGACATACAAACATACCCCACCACCCTTCTTGTTTTTCCTATCCTTCCTAAATAATGTGTACCCATTTAAGTTAACTGCCCAGTCATGTGTCTCATCCCACCATGTTTCAGTTATGCCTATTATATCATATTGTTTAGTGTATGCTAATGCCTCTAGTTCCCCCATTTTGTTATTTAGGCTCCTTGCATTAGTAAGCATACATTTAATATCATGCGTCTCTTGTTTATTTTGTGAATTACCAACATTACATAGCTTCTCTGTTCTGAGCTTGCCCCTCCCCCCGTCTCCACCCTCCTTATACTGTTCTAAAGCCCATCTCCTTTCTGTCCTATCTCCATTTTGTAGATTGCTATGACCCTCCCCCCCTACTACTAGTTTAAAATCTCCTCCAACCTTCTAGCCATCCTATCCCCCAGCACTGCAGACCCCCTTCCGTTTAGGTGCAATCCATCCCTACTATATAGGTTGTACCCAATCGCAAAGTCGGCCCAGTGCTCTAAAAACCCAAAACCCTCCTTCCTGCACCAAGACTTCAGCCACGCATTAACCTCTCTAATCTCCCGCTGCCTTTCCACTGTAGCACGTGAAAACTATCAGGACTATGGCTTAGCCGTGGACATTTTTAGTGGCAGCAGGGATAGCTGAACGTTTTGATATAAGATTTGTGTAGGTGGGCCTGAAAATGAGGGAGTGGTGGCAGTTTAGAAATCACATCCTGATTTTTCAGCTTTTGCCAGCTCCCACTCTAGCTTTGCCATTCATTCCTATGGGACAAATTTCGCCACAAGAACGACGATATTCCGTGAACCATTCGGCGAAACGTTCCACAAAGTAATAGCAATCCGATTGGGAACAATCTGCAAGTTTTGGTAAATTTTCGGCTATGTAGTGTAAAAACTGTGGGAGGAGTTAGGGTGGCAAATTTGGCTATAATAAGAATAAGAATAACTAGAAAAGCTACAATTTCTGGGGAAATTGTGAAGTGTTCTTGCCTCCACCAGTAGTATACAACTGGAGTGGGCGGAGTAACTGTTATTATTTATTTATATAGCACATTTAATTGCAACGTTGTTGCACAGTTACATTAAAACATACAGTTATAAAAACATTAGCAGGTGCAAATGGCCCTGTCTATGACATCACTTGCTGCTGCAGCCTTGCACAGGTCAGAGTATTTTTGCGGTTGCCATCTTCAAACGGTCGTATTTTAAAAACTATAAATCCTACAGTGAAGAGCTTTATATTGTGAGAATAACAAGACCCAGACCTACATTTTGCTATGCAAGAACACTTAATAATATATATGTGAGATAACATTAAGTGGTCTTGCTATGCAAGAACACTTAATAATATACATGTGAGATAACATTAAGTGGTCTTGCTATGCAAGAACACTTAATAATAATATTTATGTGAGATAACATTAAGTGGTCTTGCTATGCAAGAACACTTAATAATATATATGTGAGATAACATTAAGTGGTCTTGCTATGCAAGAACACTTAATTACCTTTATAAACTGTAACACTTTCTGGGGGTTTGACATCCTTGGTTAGGAGAGGGTACTCCACTGTCCATGCTTCGCAGAGGGACCTATTATAGTTGTAATGGTAGGCAAAAAGACTCAAAACACATTCTTCTATATCTACTGGTAAGGTTAAAGGTACGGTGCCGAGGTGAGGCCGGGCACCACCACACACATAGCATGCAGTTCTGTTATGTTTGTTGGCATTATATTTCATCCATTCTAACCATAAATTAACATCATTAAAACCTGTCTCAGCGGCCATGGTATCTTCAAAGGTGGGGTTAGCAATGGCCATCATGTCTTTAAAGGACTGGATGTGTGGTTTTAATGAATTTGGGACCATATGGGTGGCCCCTTGCCACTCTGGGGAGTGGCACATATCTTTCAGTTAGAAGTGCCCTAATTTGTTATAGGAACCTTTCTTCCAATACATTCCCATTACATACTGGTCTGCATCTGTTGGGCTCGGATGCTCAATATTTAGGATTAATTTCATGGGTGTACCTCCTCCAGGCTTCCTTAGGGTCATTCTTTGGAGGAGGGATCTACCATGGTCATCTACCTTAGATAAGGCACTTTTGGGTTTGTAACCCCAGGCGGGCCCAGCATTCCACCCTGCAGCCCCCCAATGGTTACAGTTATGCCCCCATTGTTTGTCAACTACACAAACATAGGGGTCCTTTACATGAGGGATATCTCTATAGATATTTTGAATTTGTGACGTAGGGAATGGGCAATCTACAATGTCACAGTAATCAAAAGTGTATGTAGCCACACGGGTACATGAAGAATTGTACCAGAAGGTATACCCACTGGCATCTTTGGTGATGGCTACTTGTTGGGCCTTAATTAGGCTAATTAAGGAGATGATGTACCAGAGGTACATGGTTGTGCGGTATCTGCTTCCTCTGGGGCAGGAGTCTTCTTGCAATGGGAAGCGTGGATCCAATGTGGCCTGCCAGCCAACTTGACGGAGGTTGAAGTGATCAAGAGAACTTGGAATGGTCCGTCAAATCTTGGTTCCAGGGTGTGTTTCCGCACAAATTTCTTGACCAGAACCCAATCTCCGGGAAGCAGGTTGTGGGTACCTGTATCAGATTCAGGATCTGGAATTGAAGAGAAAACTTGGGCATGTATTTTGTTCAAGGCACTTGTAAGTTCAGTTACATAGTCTACTAAAACATCAGTTTGAAGCTGCAACTGTTGCGGGTAATAACAACCTAGTCTGGGTGCAGTCCCAAATAGAATCTCATATGGGGATAGTGAGTGCTTCCCTCTAGGTGTGTGCCTAACGCTAAATAAAGCTATTGACAGGCTTTCTGGCCAGGGCATCTTTGTTTCTTGTGACATTTTTAACATTCTGGCTTTTAGGGTGCCATTCATGCGTTCTACTTTGCCACTACTTTGTGGGTGGTAAGGGGTGTGAAAAGCTAGAGTCACTCCCAGAGCATTCCAAATTTCTTTAGTCACTGTTGCTGTAAAGGCTGGGCCCTGGTCACTTTCAATAACTTCTGGTAGTCCAAATCTACATACAATATCTGTGAGTAGACGTCTTGCTGTTGTTTTGGCAGTAATATTGGTTACTAGATAGGCTTCTGGCCAGCCTGAAAACATGTCCACTATTACTAGTGCATATTCATGAGGCCCACTCTTGGGCATTTGTATGTGGTCAATCTGAATTCTCTGGAATGGGTACATGGGCTTAGCCAGGTGTTTCAAAGGCACTTTGGTTGGCTTTCCTGGGTTGCACTTTGCGCAAATGACACAGGCCCTACAAAAGCTGTTGATCAATGTTGTGATTCCAGGTGCTTCATAATACTTTTGTATGAGGGCGGCCATTAAGTCTTTTGACAGATGTGCAGGTCCATGTGCCCATTGGACAACTGCTGGATATAAATTCTTAGGAAGGCAGAATCTAAAGTTGTTGTAATATACTCCATCCTTTAGGACTGCTCCTTTCTTCTTCCATTTCTGTATTTCTTCGGGGGCAGTTGTTGCTTGCTGTTCCCGTAGGATTCTTAAGTCAGTAGGAAGAGTCTGCAAGGTGAAAATTGGAATTTCTTCGTGTCCGGACACTTCTTCATCCACTTCCTGCAAATTTCTTGCTGCTTGCTTAGCAGTTTGATCAGCTAAGTGGTTGCCCTTTGCTTCATCTGTATCCAACTTCCCATGTGCCTTTACTTTCAAGATGGCCACTTCTTCAGGGAGTAGGAGGGCATCCATTAGTTCCTTGATTGCAGAGCTGTGCTTGACTGGTGTACCGGCAGTGGTAAGAAATCCTCTTGTTTTCCAAATTAGTCCGAAGTCATGTGCCACACCCAGAGCATATCTTGAATCTGTGTAGATGTTGGCACGTTTTCCTTCGGAGATCTTGCATGCTGAAGTCAGGGCTTGCAATTCAGCTTCTTGTGCAGACATTGCTGGTGGTAAAGATGATGATTTGATAACTTCATCTGTTGTGGTTACGGCATATCCTGTGTGGTATTTTCCTTCTTCATCAGCATACCTTGAACCATCCACAAACAGAGTGAGATCAGGATCTGTTAATGGATTCTCATGTACAGTAGGTAGATGTATTGTCTCCATTTTCATCTGTTCAAAACAGTCATGAGGTGTCTCTGGGTCATAATCATTCACTATGACCAGATCTTGAAATTCATTTTCCAGGAAGTGGCGTGGCCATGCTTCTAGATGGTCAGTTGTTGGGTATTTGACAATGCCATTTTCCTGTAGCTGTGATTCATCCATGGTGGCCCATAATTTTGCCATGGGCCCAAGATCATTCCATGATTTTGTTTTCAACTTGGTGACAGGGACATGTGGAATAGCAGTATCCCAATGACGGTACAAGTATTTGAGTTCTGAAGGTAGTTGAATCAAGGCCATGCTGTTACCTTCAGAGTCACAGTAGAAGTCTTGTGCAGTGAGTTTCACCTCCACCAGGTGATAAAGCTCATCTTCGTAGCAAGGTTCAGGAGTGATGTTTGGCTTATACCACATGGTACAGAAGGCATATCCTGGTCCCTCGCAGAGAGGAGTTTGTTCATCATGAAAGGATAAATCAGGATGCATTCTCTTGATGGTCCCAGCAAGAAGGTAGATGTAGGTTTCATCCATGATAAATCCATAGTGGATACCCCCCTCAGGTAGTGGGAGAAGAGTGGACGGATTGAGAACTTGACATCTTTGTATGGTAATGTTGTCAGGTAGCAGGAGATGACACTGTAGACGTAGGTGTCTTGCGGGAGACACATGCTTGAGTTGAACTTGGTTGATGATGGCAGAAATGTCATGAGGTGCCAAGACAACTAGAGGGTGGCCAAGGACCAGGTCTGCAGTTCTTTCAATTAGTTCCCTTGCTGCAAAAACAGCCCGAAGGCAAGAAGGGGTCCCTCTGGCCACGATATCCAGCTGGCAGGAGAAAAATTCAATAGGCCTTTGACGGCCTCTTAAGTCATTTGTTTGGGTAAGGACTCCTGTAGCGTGGCCTTGTCTTTCAGAGACAAACAACTTTAAGGGTTTGGTATAGTCTGGTAGGCCTAGAGCAGGAGCAGATGCAATGGCACGTTTTAGTGTGCTGAAGTTGTCATATGCTTCATTGGTCAGGCAGAATGGGTCTGACTTGAGTGCATCATAGAGTGGTTGCATGAGCAGAGAGGCTTCTGGGATCCATGCTCGGCAGTAGGAAATGAGGCCTAAGAAGGCATGTAGAGATTTTGAAGTCCTTGGAGGTGGAATATCCAGTACTGCTCTAACTCGGTCACGAGTGAGATGTCTGGTACCCTGAGAAAGACAATGTCCAAGGAAAATTACTGTAGGTTGACAGAATTGCAGCTTGAGAAGTGAAGCTTTGCATCCCTGTTCTGCTAAATAGCAAAGGAGACTAATTGAACATTCTTCAGTTGTGGGTATGTCATCTCCACAGAGCAGCAAGTCATCCACATACTGGAGAAGGACAACTTTTGGATGGTCTGCTTGCCATGGATCAAGGATGGAGCACATGGCCTTTGCAAATTGACTTGGAGAGTTTTGTGCCCCTTGGGGCATGACAGTCCATGTATACTGTTGCATTTCATGTGTGAAAGCGAACAGGTATTGGCAGATTGGATCCAGGGGTACACTGAAGAAGGCATTGGCCAGATCAATGACTGTGAAGTATTTTGCAGAGGGTGGGACCCCAGAGAGCAGAGTGTGTGGGTTTGGCACAATAGGGGTGTCCAGGACTGTTGCTTCATTCACTGCACGAAGATCCTGAACCATTCTGTACTTCTCTGGTTCACCTTTTGGAGTTTTCTTCTTCACAGGAAATAATGGGGTGTTGCATTTTGATTCACATTTCACAAGAGCACCCTTCTCCAAGAGTGCTTTGATTTGAATTGAAATAGCTGCAGCTTGAGCTGGTTTTAAAGGATATTGTGTTTTCCTTGGTAGTTTTGCTCCAGGAATGAGTTTTACCACCACAGGTGGAACCTTTAGGTGACCTATATCCTCTGGGCCTGAGGACCACAGTTTTGCAGGAACTTGTGTCTTCAGTGAATCAGGAAAATTGGACCTCGGTTCCTTTGCTTCACCATGGGGTTCTTCTAAATGGAGCATCAAAGGCAGGGAGCACAAGGCTGAGGTGTCTGATACAGATAGAGGGGTGGATAGTTCTACTTGTCCGTCTGGAGTGAAGGTGATAGGCGCAGATGTCCTCTAACGCCTGCAGGCATCTAACAGGTTAATTGGGCATGTAGAGGATACTACAAAACGAGCAAGCAAGCTAGGATAGTTGCCAACTCGTAATGGAGTTGTTAAGGGGTTGTGTCTTGGTTGGCCATCCACTCCTACACAAGAGACATCAATATTTGATAGAAATGATGGGTCTGGCAGGTCTTGTTCTCGTAGAACACTTCGGGCTGCACCTGTGTCAACAAGAAATGTAGTAGGTTGTCCTTCAATTGGTAGAGTCACAGTGACAAGTGCCCCCCCCCCTTATCCCCTGAAGACACTGCCATGACAGGGGTTAATGACACAGGCTTGCCAATTTCCTATTCATCAGGTTCCTCAACTATTGGAACTGTCTTTGCGGCCTTGGGGCCAGGGGCAGGCTTGGACATCTTCTTGGGTTCAGGGCAATCATTTTTGATTTCAATTGAAGCAATATCCATCCAATATCCATTGAAGCAATGTCCTTTAGCTTTGCAATTGAAGCAATATCCATCCTCGGGTTTGGTGCCTTTAGGGACAGGTCCGGTGCAGGACACCATGAGAGGAGCTGAAGTGGGCCTTCTAGGAGTCTGGGCAGATTCCAGACCCCTAGCAACTAAGAGTAAGGTATACAGAGGGACTACCTTATATTCAGGGCGTGCAGCAATGATTCCCTTGCGTATGGAGTCTTTAACACCTTGGACAAAAGCACCATACAGCATTTGAGAATGGATCTTGTCTGTGAGATCAAATCCCAAATCTGTAAACAATTGAAACAGTCTTGCATGAAACCTTTCCACTGATTCGCCTTTGTCTTGTACAATATCAGTAAGGCCAGCAGCCTGATCTGCAAGTTTGTCCTTAGCCCACTCTTTTAGTTGGTTGCAAAAAGTTACTCCGGAGGGGTAATCAATGTCACTTATAAGTAGATCTGTACTGAGGTGGCGGGCCATGCTGGGCCAGTATGCATCTCCAGCTTTAATAGCACAAATGCTCAGTAAATCACGCCATGCTGCGGAATAAGTCTTTTAAATCTGAACTATCCCTCGGTAAAAAGGCATAGGTTGCTTTTCTGGGTCAGGGAGTGATTTCATCAGGGCACGAGCCTGGGTAGGATTAAAAGCTACATATTTAGGAGGGGCCCAATCCCCCCGGCCCGTATGTCCGAAAGGATCATCGAGGGAACGGCGGGGCGGGGGCCCCGTGGCATCCTGTGAGCCCTGGGATCCCTCCTCATACTCATCTTCATCTGTGACCTGGACCCCTCTAAGTAATGGGGCCATTTGAGGTGTCAGAACCGGGGGAAATGAGGGAATCCCAGATGCTGGGGTGGCCAGTGGATTATGAGCTTGGGGTGAGTAGTCACCGGGAAGTACCGGCATTAGGGGTGCTGGATGACTGGGGGCCGCCATATTGGAGGCGTGAAAGGAAGCTGCGTTAGGGTTAAGGGAGGAAGTAGCGGCCATGTTGGATGTGGGCACATCCGGGGCAGACTGTGCCGGATTGGGCGTGACCGGGGTCTGGGGATTGGCTTGGGAAAGGAAGTAGGCTTGGTTTGGATAGGGCAGGGCCAAGGGGTAAGGGAAGGGGTAGGGCCAAGACAACTGGGTAGGGGTTTGGGCGGAACCTGGGGAGGGCGGGTTAGTTTGGCAGGGATTAGGGAAGGAGGTGGGGCATCCGGGGTACGGAAATGAAGCTGAAGGGGTGGGAACTTGGGCTGTGGGAGGAGTGGGAAGGAGAGAGAACGGAGAGAGATTAGCAGAGGCAGGAGTAGTAGGAGGGACCGGAGTGGGTGTAGTGGGATTGGCAGTAGCATGTGAGGCGGGGTTAGAGAGCTGGGTGGATGCAAGTGGGAGGGTAGGATTATTGACGGAGAGAGAGCGCAGGGAAGGAATGGCGGATGAAATGTTAGGATTAGACAGAGAAGGTAGTGCAGGGATGGATGAGGACGATGGGAATGTTAGGGATGATGATGGGGAAAATAATGATCCATCAGAATTCAGGACCGGACAAACAGGGGAAATGACGGGATGGGTGTTGGGAGGATTGGGAGTGGGGAACATGGTCAGCTGGTTGTCACTTATTGCTGACTGAACCTTTGGAATGGACATCCCCTGGGCGCCATTTTGGGGCGCTGGCTGAGGGAATGCCCCAGCAACACAATTATTATGATACACAAACAATTTTACACCTTTGTGATCTATTTCTTCCTCAACCCAACCTTCCTGCTGAATAGCCTTCGCTACTCTGTACCATGCTTCAGCAGTACGTAATAAATCATTATCTGTAAGCTTGCCTTTCTTTTCTGTCAGTAATCTACGCCAGCTTTCTGGCTGCAATCTACCACATGTAGGCACAGCAATTTTACACACTTTAGCAATCTTTTCAACTCCCTTAACCATCTCTTCACCCTCTCTATCTTCAACTAGATCACACGCCAACCAGCCCTTACTGGGCTTACCCAATCCCTGTCCCATATCCCCCTATAAAAGGCGTCCCAGATACAGGGCCGGTGCTAGGATTTTTAGTTACACAGGCGAAGATGCATTTTGGCGCCCCCAACCCTCATTAAAAAAAAAAAATGCATCTTCACCTGTGTGTCTTTCCTCCCAAGCCACAGGCACACATGCATCATTTTTCAGTCACACAGTCAAAGTCATACAGGTACACTGTCATACAAAGACAGAAATAATCATACAGAGACATACAGACACATACAGTCAGAGACATACAAGCAGAGACATACATGCATACAGAGACATGCAGGCATATAAAGACATGCATGCATACAGAGGCATACCGTCATACAGACACATACATACAGACAGGCATACAGAAACATACATACAAAGACATTCAGGCACATACATACAGACATACACGCATAAAGAAACATACATACAGAAACATACAGGCATGCAGACACATACATACATACATACAGGCATACAAAGACATACACACATACAGATAGATGCATGCATACAGAGACATAACGTCATACAGACACATACATACATACAGAGGCATACCGTCATACAGACACATACATACATACAGAGGCATACCGTCATACAGACACATACATACATACAGAAACATGCATACAAAGACATACAGGCATACAGAGACACACAGACACACACATACAGAGACATAAAGGCATACAGTTACATACATGCATACAGAGACATATATACAGACATTCAGAGACAAACATACATCCAGTTACATACATGCATACAGAGACATACAGAAACATACGTACAAGACATACAGGCATACGGACACATACATACATACAGAGGCATACCGTCATAAAGATACATACATACAGACAGGCATGCAGAAAAATACATACTCACACACACACACAAACTCACAGACACATACTCGAACACACACACACTGACAGACACACATACTCACATGCGCACACACACACTGACATACTCACACACACCGACAGACACACTCACTCACACACAAACTCATAGACACACTTACACACACACTGACACACACATACTGACAGACACACACACACACTCTCACTCACACACACACACACACTGACAGACACACACAAACTCACAGACACACATACACACTGACATACACACTCACACACACCGACAGACACACTCACTCACACACAAACTCACAGACACACTTACACACACACTGACAGACACACACACACTCACTCACACACATACACACTCACACTCACATGCACACACACAGTAATTAATAAAGTAATTAACAATAAATTAAATTTAAATTTCCCACCCAGCCTCCCTACCTGGAGTGCTGGCGTGGGTCTTTCATTGGTGGTCCAGTGGGGCTGCTGGGAGGCGTGCGGCTGACTGGATTAGGAGGCGGCGAGGGAGCTCTCTGATCTCTCTGACCGGCTCCCTCGCAGGCGGTTTTCTGATGCCGCGGGAGCCGGAATATGACGTCATATTCCGGCTCCCGCGGCATCAGCAAAAGGCGCACGAGGGAGCCGGTCAGAGAGATCAGAGAGCTCCCTCGCCGCCTCCTAATCCAGTCAGCCGCACGCCTCCCAGCAGCTCCGGGGATCCAGGAGGTGACCAGGCAGGAGGGAGCACTTCCCTCCTGCCGGTCACTGGAATTTTGCGCCCCCAGAGCCGGTGCGCCCTAAGGCGGCCGCCTGTGCCGCCTTATGGACGCGCCGGCCCTGCCCAGATATAGGGAAAGGAAGATGAAACAGAGTGTCTACAATGCTCGACGGCCACTCGGAAGGGTGGGTCCCCCCAAGTGCATCTTCCCAAAATGTAGACTAGTCACTAATTCCGCCCAGGAGCGAGGTGAGAAGTGTGTGACCAATCACTTCTCTCACAAGAGAAATAGGAGTGTATAGTGTAAATAACACAGGAAGTAGAGTAAAAAGTAAAAGTAAAGTGAAAGTAGAGACAGACACAGGAGTTTGAATGACTCCTAATAAGAACAACAATTCAATTGAAATACAGTGCATGCATCACAGTTCAAATAAATTCAACAGTAATCCCTTTCCTTTACTCATGTGGCCAAAGCCACCTCCCTCAACCTCGTAGTGTCTCCGCTCGGAGAATGACTTCCTCAAGTCTCACTACCAGCGGCCAAGGATAACAGCTAACACCGGCCCGAAATCCATATGCCTCCCTCGTTACAGCAGTCCACTAAGTGTGGCCACCACTATCCTCACCCTCGTAGCGCCCCTATGGACCCACCCATAAGTCTCACTACCCCGTGGTGATGGAGACAGCAATGCCTGCCCGAATCCACGCACCACAAATAAAAATTGGAATGCCACCAGCCTCAGCGCTCGAAGCTGGAGGGTACCACCTCTCTGCAAGCAGAGCTATGTGCACAATGAGGCTAGCTAGGCTATCAAAGTGACACCATGGGGAATCCCCAGGAAGCAATGAGTCTACACCCCTCCACAGATTCCCCCCCCCCTCTTTTTCCTTACTGCTGCAGCTACTCAGCACCTAAAAGAGGTAAACAGGCAAAGAAGACCCCCAGGAAAACTTCCACAGGTCCACCCCCCTTTTTCCCTACAGCCACAGCCACGTGGCTCCTAAAAGGAGTAAACAGGCAACAGAGGACCCCAGGCACACACCCACAGGTCCACCCCCCTTTATCCCAAAAGGGGTACACAGATAAACACTCTACCCGGGCACTTAAGCTAGAGACAGGCCAATACAAACACACCCAGGCAACAGATAGACTAAATGCAGGTAAACAAGTGGGTAACAACAAGACACCGGGCAAGATATTACCTGTCTTTGATGTCCTCCCGGTAGCAGTCACAGACACTTGGACGGGTCAATCAAAGGGGCTGGAACATACCGGATAGGCTCTGCAGTAGTCTCTACCGTGTACAGGGAGGTGATCAGTCTCCTTTCCTTCCCCCCGGATTCCTCCGTCCAACAGCGTCTTCCTTAGGACAGCTTACCGGCCAGAGGCCATAGCCCGGTGCCCCACGTTCTGGGCGCCAAATTGATGTAGATTAATTTAGAAATAAACAAATATGTTTAAATGTCTATCTGTTCCTGTCCAAATCTGAGATGATTAAATTGCGTATACGCAGAAGTAAGTTCACACTGACACACGGAGTTCAGGTTAAAAGCACTTCGAGAAAATTTAATGGCATCTGATTAAAAGCGGGCTCGCAGACCCTTATAAGAGCAGAATTACATCATCATTGAATATCAAGATTACAGTAAATAAACATCATTAATTGGATTAAGTGTTAAGTGGTTATGTCAATGTCCACCCATCAATATTATTAATTGGCTCAAGAACTAAGTGGTTAGCTAGGTGTCCTCCCACCGGGAGGTGGCGTTATTCTGGACACGGGTGTGGACAGATGGCTCATGCACCGTCTTACCCAGCACGAGGCTTACTCGGTGGGAAGGGGGGCTTGGGCGTCATTTTGGGTAGTTAGTGATGTCAAACTCGTGGTCAGATTCAGGGTCCTTTTTATGAATAGAACATTTCATTAGGGCAGCTTTCTCATGGCCTTGGCTATACTTTGTTGCATGTTACAGGAGCTCAATAATTCCGGTGTTAGTCATGTCTTTCTAGAAAATACAGTCTCTATTCATTATACTAAATGCTGTTAGGAAATTCTGTCATGTAATGTAGTCAAAATGGAAGATCTGTCAGGTAATGAGATTAAAATGGAGTTAGTGCAAAAATTCAACACAGGTTTAATACAGGGTTTTAATAACTCTACATCACCATCACCTTTCAAATGTGCTCGACAATGTATGATACCAACTTCTTTCGGTTCCCACACGGCTTCCAAGAGTTGTAATATCTCAGCTGCGTACTTGATTTCTTTACCCTCTGAGTTCAGTAGTCCTCTTTCTTTATACAAAGCTCCATGGGCATGAGTGGTTAAAAACGCATACTTTGAGTCCGTATAGATGTTCACCCTAAATCCTTCAGCCAATTGTAACGCTCGTGTGAGTGCGATTAATTCTGCCTTCTGTGCCGATGTTCCTTTTGACAATGGCCGAGCTTCTATCACCTTGTCTATGGTTGTCACTGCATATCCTGCGTAGCGAATCCCTTCTTTCACGTAACTACTGCCGTCCGTATAGTACTGGACATCGGGGTTCTGGATGGGAAAATCACGAAGGTCCGGTCTGCTTGAGAACACTTCATCCATCACCTCCAGGCAATCATGTTGACTCTCAGTAGGTTGTGGCAAAAGGGTAGCTGGATTCAAGGTATTGACAGTCTCAAGATACACTCTCGGGTTCTCACATAACATAGCTTGATACTTAGTCATACGGCTATTACTAAACCAATGATTGCCTTTATAGTCTAGCAACGTCTGTACTGCGTGCGGGACTCGCACGTAGAGTTCCTGACCCAGAGTGAGCTTATCAGCTTCAGCTACCAGCAGGGCAGCGGCAGCTACGGCTCTTAGACAAGGTGGAAGGCCACTGGCCACTGCATCCAGTTGTTTGGACATATATGCAACAGGTCGTTGCCATGATCCCAAGTACTGTGTCAGTACTCCCACAGCCATCCTTCTTTGCTCGTGTACATATAAGTAGAATGGACGTGTATGATCAGGTAGACCTAATGCTGGGGCGCTCATCAATGCCTTCTTAACATGCTCAAATGCCGTCTGCTGTTCGATAGTCCACAGGAAGGGATCGTGTTCTGTGCCTTTTATAGCTGCATAAAGGGGTTTCGCCAATATCGCATAACTGGGAATCCATATCCTGCAGAAGCCTGCTGCCCCCAAGAATTCTCGCACTTGTCTTCTATTCTTAGGTGTTGGTATTTGGCATACAGCTTCTTTTCTCTCTGGCCCCATTATCCTTTGACTTTCAGAGATATGGAATCCCAGATACTTGACAGTTGGCTGACACAACTGGGCTTTCTTCCTGGACACCTTGTATCCTGCCTTCCAAAGAATGTGCAGTAAATCATATGTTGCTTGCTGACATATCTCTCTTGTAACTGCCGCTATCAACAAATCATCTACGTATTGTAGTAGTACACATTCTCCTGGGATGGACTTGAAATCTAGTAAGTCCTGACTTAATGCTGATCCAAATAGGGTAGGTGAATTCTTAAACCCTTGGTCTTGTCCAAGTCATCTGGCGTTTCAAGCCCGTTACAGCATTTTCCCATTGGAATGCAAAGATACACTGGCTTTCTGTAGCAATTCGTAGGCAAAAGAAGGCATCTTTGAGGTCCAAAACTGTGAAGTAAGTAGCCCCGCCCGGAATTAAAGCAAGCAGGTTATAGGGATTGGGCACAACTGGATGTATACTTACTACCGCATCATTGACTGCTCTCAAGTCCTGCACAGGGCGATACTCATCTGTCTCGGGCTTTTGAACAGGCAACAATGGGGTGTTCCAGGAGGAAGTACAGAATTGTAGGATAGCATACCTTATGAACTTATCCAAATAAGACTGTATGTTCTTCTTTGCCTTTTGTGGAATATGGTATTGTCTTAGGCTCACTGGATAAACCCCAAGCTTTAGTTCAATCCGTATAGGTGGGATATTGCGAGCAAGTGCTGGTGGGTTACTCTCTGCCCACACTCCTGGTACATTAAACAAGGATTCATCACTCTTAGGGTTTTGGCTGGTCAACACTGTATAAAGTCGCCACTCTTCTTCCTTTGGTACTGATATTGTCATTATACCTGAGGGTCCATTAAACTTCAAGGATGTCGTTCCGTTAGGCAGAAATGTTATCTGTGCTTGTAATTCCGATAACAAATCTCGCCCTAGCAGTTGGACTGGACATTCAGGCATGTAAAGGAACTGCTGTTTTACTACGTGGCCTCCCAGTGTACAGAGTCGACTTTTAAGAACCGGTTTAGCAGCACTCTTTCCAGTTGCTCCTATTACGGTGATAGTTCTTCCTGAAGGAGGAGCGACTAGGTCAGTCACCACAGAATGTTCAGCACCAGTGTCGATCATGAAAGAACTCCTTTTTCCCCCTATTGCTACATCGACCATAGGATCCGCTCGGCCAAGGGGGATGGAGCCCGGTCGGTATCAATAGTCCTCCATGACAGTGTCAGCCAAACCCACAAAGTCCCTATCTTCTCTCTCTCTGGGTTTCTGCGCTGCTGGGTAATACCTATCCCCATTAATGCTTCCTCTATTATTCCCACCATTTCCTCCAGGGCCTCCTCTTCCTCTCGCTCTGCCTCTATAATTATTGCTATATCCTGCCCTTGTTCTATCTCTCTCTCATGTTGTTCCCTCTGTGGACACTCACTTCTCCAATGCCCTTCTTCCCTACAATACGCGTATTGGTTCCTACTTAAAGGCTCCCTATTCCACTTATTCTCACTTTTCTCAGTTCCCCTATATACTTCCTTTTCCCTTCTATCTACACCCGCGATAGCTACTGCTAACACATCTGCTTTCCTTCTCATCTTTCGCTCTTCTTCCTTTTTCGTCTCTGTCTCCCTATTCATATATACCTTATTCGCTATCTCCATTAATTGAGTTATAGACATCCCTACAAACCCTTCTAACTTTTGTAACTTTCTCTTTATATCTCCGTAGGCCTGGCTGACAAAGGCAGAGTTAACCATCCGGGAATTCTCAGGAGCCTCTGGATTAAAGGGGGTATACAACCGGTATGCCTCCAATAATCGATCATAAAAGGCACTGGGCGACTCATCACATTTCTGCAATACCTCAGCCATCTTTGACATATTGATCGCCTTTTTCCCTCCGGCTTTCATGCCAGCAATAATGGCGTCCCTGTAAGCTTTTAAATGGGCCATGTCTGCGCCATTGACATTCCAATTCGGATCTGCATTTGGACAATGGGCTGCGGCCCATGCTGCCGGGTTGGCCTGATTTTGAGTACGGGCCACTTCTTCAAGCGCTTTAATTGCTGCCTGATTTATCCGTGTTCTTTCCTCGTTATTGAACAATGTCATAAGCAATTGCTGGCAATCAGCCCAAGTGGGATTATGTGTCTGGATTATGGAGGTAATCAAATCTGTCATGGCTTGAGGTTTATCGGTGTAGGAGGAGTTATGGGTCTTCCAGTTGAATAAATCAGTTGTGGTAAAGGGAACGTAAACAAAGACGGGATCAGCATGTTGTAACTGGCCCTCACCGTTAATATGTGTCGGGCCCGGTGTCAGTCGGAGAGGCATTTGATAATGTCGGGGTTGGAGGGTACCGGTCAGTTGTCGGGTTAGTATGGGGCTTCGTTAAGGGATGTCAGTTATGGGTTCCGGTCGAGGGGTAGTAAGACGAGGGGAAGGGGACACTTTTTCTTTACTGAAGGGAAGATCAGTAAGTAGAATATTCCGGGCCGGGCTGGGAGGAGCCTGACCATGAACTAGAAATGACGCCAAATCTGGATAGGTGGGGTTAATAGGGGTAGGTACCGGAAGGGAAGGATTTAAAACAAGTGGGCTAGACTCTGAGCTAGAGGAGGGGGTAGGTGGAGACAATGGGGCACCTCCTCTTCCTCTTCCTGTAGATGAGGAGTAAGGGGGCGGCATGGGGATCTCTGACTCAGGGGGCGTGTCCGAATTGGGAGTAATCACGGCCAGAGTGGACAACCGAGTTCTGGCCACCATGAGGCGACATTGCTCCTCGTGGCATACCCTGATCCATTTTAGCAAGTCATTTATGGCCCGCTTCCAACAATCAATATACGGAAACTGGCCGTAAAGTTCAGGCCTACCCGATACAGCCATGTGTACATGCTGCACCAGATTAGGATCAAAGCTACCACGTGGTGGCCATGCAGCCACCAAAGAGGGCCATTCCCTACTACATAAAGTAGTCAGGCGTGTTGGAGACATCTTTACTCCAAAATCGTATACATTATATCCCTTCTTAAAGTTTTTTAACATACATTCTAAGGGATCAATAATCTTTGAATCCGACGCACCCATACTTAACAATGGAGCATCGTCTCCAACAGAAGCAAACAAACACACTTCCAACAGTCACACTCGTTCCCCTTGGCAACAGCACCACGTGGTACAGTTACTAGGCCAAACGCACACAACAAAACATACAGGGAATTCCCGTACACACACAGCTGTTACACCAGTCACTAAATAACTAATACTGTACCTTTTGGCGAAACTATACAATCACCCACGTTATAATTCTCAATATTTAAATTACCCGTCGATAACACACCCTAGTAACATTGTCTTTACAAACAGTAGTTATAGTACGGTTAGCAATGGTTAGAGTACAATTTGAAAGTCACAGTTCAATTAGTAGTGGTTATGGTGTTAACATACAACATAAACGACAGTTATTAGTAGTTATTTACAGTATCAGTAATTATAATACATGGTTATGGTACCGTGCGCTATGATACAGTTACACACTATTCACACTCTCGCTAGACGGCAGAGCTCACGCTATCTAGCAAGATATACACTCTACTACAATAATCTTTAACACATTTACAATTTCCCAACTAATCTATTGGCCAGTACCTCGATGGACTACCTAAAACTATTTACATCCATTTTGGTTAGCCGTCGCTGCCCAAGCACCACATATAGCGAACTAGAGGGTGGAATTTACAACAAAACCCTCTTAGTCTATCTACTTTATCAATAGTCTAGTGGGTTCCTGAAAGGGTTAATGCTGTCCTGGACTCAATTTCCCTCAATTCTCGATCCTCTGTTCACCACATCAATTGACGGGAGAAACTTGCTCAGCAAATAACAGACAGACACGAAAAGGTGCTTGACAAGTTCTCAATTTCTTTACTGTGTATTGAATATTTATACAAATTAAGTTACTTGAGTCATGAGATATGCCATACAGAGTATAAGATTGATTACTTCCTTAAATATCACATGTTATACTGACAATGGAAAGATAAGACTTTTTTGAATATGTCTGGAATGAATATCCTGGGCAAGACATCCTGAAATGTCGTATTTCCTATAGAATTGTATAAGTCTGTCACAGTCAACATATTATCATATCCTATAGAAGGAAGCATGTCATTGTTCAAGTCTTTCACAGTCAGCATTTCTATGACGTACATTAAATTTAAAGCATACAAAGCAAAAAGTAGTTTAACTGTTTCATATCCTTTCAGTCAGCAATAATGATAATAAATCTTATAAAATGAAATAAGAGAAATTAACTATCTAATATTCTTTCAGTTCCAAATGTACACGCCTTCCCACTTAGCCAAGATAGGTTGAGATCTAGCGGACTGAATTTACACCAGGCGCCGCTTAGTCTCCCGGTCCCTCCGACCTAGCGAACAAAATATACACCCTAGATACGCTAGTCTAGACAAGACACCGGTGTCCGTCTTGGGCTATTTACACAGGACCCAACCTGACTCCAAACCAAAATTAAACGGGCTGACTACAGGGCGTTTAATTACGAGCGGTGCGCCTTCGCTCCTTCCCTCCACTGGTGGGGGCGAATTCCATACACAATACAAACCCCTTATGGGCCTACCGCACAATCGGTATCCAATACCCTTAGTGGGTCCACCGTCTAAAACAGTAGTCGTCTTACCTCCTCATTCCTGAACCTGAGTTCACATTCATCGACGGGGACACCCCAGCACTTACTACGTAGAGGCCGATGATCTCCTGGACAACAGACCAGTGGCGCCGAGACGAAAGGAGGTCAACGCAAAAGTTCAGGGGTGCAGCCGTAGGGAGCGTGGGCAAAGATAGACCGTCTCATGCCTCTGCTTCTCAGCTACCGTTGAACGATGAGCTTCCCGGCCAATGCACCAAATGATACCGGAGAAACTGACGGAAGCCGAGCACAGAGAGATGGACACAGGTTTCTTCAGGAAGGAAGAGATTTTTATTTGATTCACCGACCGGGACTCAGAGGGACTAATGTCACCAAAAACAGTAAAGTCTGAGCCATGATCATACAGTGTAGGTCCTTTATATAGGTATATAGCTCCACCCATACTCAGCTCCACTCACACGTACTATTACCCAATCAACAGAACAAAGACTAACTTCCTGTTTGACCACATGGCTTGCCCAGCACAATGGAGGAGGGGAATTCTCTATATCCTCTATTCCTGCACATGCTCCGTACACTACTGATTGTATCGTTGCCACGTGCAACCAACCGACCGATACATCAGTATATGCACGTGCACATACCACGTGGCAATCTCGGCCTACTACATTTATTTTTACCGAGATTCCACCACAGGATCCCTAGATGGTCGGCGAAGTCCTTCATGTCGGAGACCTGGTGGAGGGTGTAGGATTGTTCCCCCTTCTTGCCCCCACATATAGCGCCAGCCATTTTCAATTAGGTTTCAGCTCCCTGCGTTTCCTCAGCGTGGACGGTGCCAGGTCTTGAAAGAATTGAATCTGCTGCCCCTGGTACATGGGCGGATGGCGTCTTGTCTCTTACATTAGCTGTTCCTTGACCGGGAAGTGTAGGAGCTTCGTTATCACGTCCCTCGGTGTGTTTGAGTTGTAGGTCGGAGGGCGCAGGGCCCTATGTGCCCATTCTGTGTATAGGTCTTGTTCTGTAGAGTTAGGCAGGAGGGACTGAAAGATCGCCCTGATTGTGGGGAGTATGGCGTCTGGCTGGACTGACTCCGGCAGACCGCGGATGTTTTGTCTGCGGGATCGGTTATTAAGGTCCTCCAGGCCGTCTTCCAGTGGGCAGGTACTTTGGACATCCCACAGGGTGGGACACAGTACAACCAATCCTTTACAGGCAAACCGTAAAACACACCGTCACAAACATGCAATCCTTCCCCTCTGCCTGTGATATAATTACTGAACACAATGGGTTAATGTAATTTATCACAGCCAGGAAAAATACACTTTTTATACATACACTGTAACTTTAAAAATATGCATCATATTCACATAAATATACATACATATTCAGAATCAGCATACTTTAAATATAAACATAACCAAAAATCATACAAATCCCCCCAGTACATAAAAAGTTAGACGGAAGTCCTTTATGACCGACCGCAAGCACATTTTCCTGCCCAAAACAGTTCCATAGATTTTGACTGTGCGGTCGGTCAATTTTATGCAGAAAAAGTCCCATTCGAACGTGCATTCGAATCTTCGAACGGGACTTAGTCTCTGCAGCTGAAAGTTCAGTGTAGGAGAAGGTAAGGCTCAGCGGTGTTCGCGGAAATGTGTAACCGATTTTAGTTCCATGGATTTGGCTACACATACCGCTGACCTCGTTCGAATGAACAAAGATGGCCGCCGCCACGTGTTCGTTTGCACGAACTGCGGCCACCCAGCGTTCGGCAATTAACCTGCAGTAACCTCACAGCCTGGGAGGTAAATTGCCTGCACACTTCCACTTCTGGGTGGTCCGCCTGTGTGGTACTTGGTTCAGTAAGCCCCATTTTCTGAACCAAGTGGGAGAAAGCCAGGAACAAAATATTTTAACTAAGTCTGGGGGCACTGCGGACACCGTCTTAAAGGGGCATTGTCACACAAAGTCTCAATTTGTCCCCAGATGGTTCTTAAAAGGCCAGCATGGTCCAATACAAGTCCATAAGCCACAATGCAGTTCTTAAAGGACCAGCAGCAGCACAATATAAATCCATTAACCCAAATAATGTTTGTAAAGGGCCAAATCTCCCAGGGGCCATAGTCATGCGGAAGGAGGCTGGCAATCAGACTCCTCCAACAGCCAGGGGGAAAGGGCAGCTTGTTACTTAAAAATCCAGTGACAAAAGGTGTTTCGTCACAAATGGATCCTGGACTAATTTTATTAAATTTAATTGAGTCAAAAATGAAGATAAAAGATTCAATGTTAATTTTACACTTCATTACAGCAGCCAAATGAGTGATAGCACAGAATTGGAAACATATACAAATCCCATCCACCCGAGAAGTGATAGCACAAGTAATATGGCAAGCAAAAATGGAAAGAGGCATCTTAGTGAGCTTAGAAAATCAGGTAAGGTATCTATCTGAAAGACAGTAAAAAAAAAGTGATGCCGGGAGCCGGTCTGACGTCATATACATATACAATCAAACAAACCTGGACATCCTCACCCTTAACACTATATGCCTAACACTGTTAGAGGCAGAGGAACACTATAGTATTCCTAATACTATAATGTATCTTTAACTATTGCTAGGATAATTGGAGTAGACAGGGTTAGGTAGATAGTTATTTGTTCTTAAAATTAATGCTTCAATATAATCTACATATTGTTTTCTTTTTTTTTTTTTTTTATACAATCTAACTGTATTCACTTTAGTACATAACTCTGCTACCTTAAAGGGACTCTTCACTACCCAAATTCAAAAAGAATGAAACATAATTAAATAAAATCCCCATTTAGTAGATATACTACCAATGAAAACATCCATAGATTTATTTTTTTCTTTTTCATTTGGGGTATATATAAAATATCATACAAATGCTGCAGATCTCTTGTCTGCAGCTTTTGCAAGCCATACCCTTCTTACAAAGCCCAGACTTTCTGTTGCTGTCCAAATACAACCTTCCCAATGCAGCTCAATGAGAAATCCTTGCAAGGCAGGTACTTTGGGCAGTTTTTTAGGTGTTTGGAGTCAGGTCCGGTGCAAGGATTTTTGGGTACATAGGCGAAGATGTATTTTTCCGCTCCCCCCCCCCCCCCCCCCCAATAACATCTTCACCTATGTGCCTCTTAACCAGCCCCTCTCCCCGTCCATTATTGATCCCCTCCCTTCCCTGTCCCTTAGTGTTCTTTGAACCTCTCCCCTCTTTTCCCTGTCCCTTGGTGTTTCTCCCCCCTCCCCTGTAGTCTGAGCCTGTGCACCTGGGATTTGCACACCTGTTCCTGGTTCTTTGATGATTGGCTGAGACTCCCTATTTAAACCCCGCAAGTCTGGTTCTCGTTGTCAGATTGTGTTTCCTGTTCCTGTTTGGTTTCACTGCTGTTCATCTGACTCCTGGTTTTGATCCCCTGCTCGTCTACTGTTTTCGCCTGATTGCCGCCAGCCCTGACTTCTGATTCTGTTACTGACTACTCTTCTGGATATCCCTTGTCTGTACTGCGTTCCAGGAAGCACTGGTTATTTCAGCCCCAGTGCACTGTGTCACAGCCTTGGGGATTTCTGTCCTGAGTCCCCTCGGTCTGTGCCGAATTGCAAAGGGTGCCTTAACTCTGCGTGCCGGACTCCCACTCCAGGTAAGATCCTTGACACCAATGGGCAGAAGTGGTCTGGGTGCCTGGAGTGTCCATTTAAATGAGCTGAAGTGGTCTGGGTGCCTATAGTGTCCCTTTAAGCAAAGCTTGTTTTGATCCTCTTAATCAGGCTTCCCCAAACTCCGGCCCTCCAAATGTTGCTGAACTACAACCCCCATGATTCTCAGCCTATCTATTTCATTCATAGAATCATGGGAGTTGTAGTTCAGCAACATCTGGAGGGTCAGAGTTTGGGGAAGCTTGCTCTCAATGCTCTAACTCAAGGGTTCCCAATCCAGTCCTCACGTACACCCTACCAGGCCAGGATTTAGGAACTACCCTGTTGTGCCTATAGTATTTTTTTTCTTCTTTCTAAAAACACCTTAGACACAAACAGATAATCCCTAAATCCTGCACTGTTCAGGGGTACTTGACGACTGGGTTGGGAACCACTGCAACTCATACAGGCTCATACATACTCATACATGAAGTGAAAAAGAACATTATTTGTACACATCTCTTCAAGAATACATATTTTAACAACTGTATGATATTTTGATTTGATTACAAATAATGAGATTTTAAAACAAACTGAGCCTTTTATCACTTTCCCTTGCAGGCTAGGAGATCTGAGAAAAATAATTTCTTGATACATTCCACGGTCAAGTTACCCTGCTTGCACAGTACACAGAGCACATTCCTATTGATTTGAATCTCCTGCCCCCTATTAGCTATAACAATCTGCACCATGTGTCCCCTACAATTACATAATTGCAGTAACATCACAGTGCCTACAACTGGGTGGGAAGTTTGAACTAGTCGCTACCTATAAATTCCAGGCTCAGTGGTGGCTTTAGCATTATTCTGGGATTGATTTCTTGGTAACATGTTTCTCCATAGAGCTGTGATTGCTTTTGGTGGCTCTGCTTTTGCAGTTTTTGCCTCTGTGGCTGTGGGAAAGAGTGGTGATGATTCTGGTTTTCTATGTCCACCTATAATCCCTGGGCGCTGGGATTGGAACTGGGATTGGTAAGTATAGTGCTGTAGACACCTGCTTTGAATAACACAGCAGGAATTAATAGGATTTTTATATCTCTTACTCAGCTGGGGAGTTCCTCTGGTTTCCAAGAGCTGATCATATCATAGATGTGACTGCCAGGGTGGGGAGCGAATAGACTTTATCGTAAGACGGTTTGCCTGGTTTATGACTGACACAAATTGTGATCCATTTCACATTAAAGCAGCGGTTCCCAACAGTCCTCAAGTACCCCCTTAACAGTTCAGGATTTAGGGATTACCCAGTTGTGTCTGAGGAGTTTTTTAGAAAACCCTTTACACACAATAGGGTAATCCTGGACTGGTAGGGGGGTACTTGAGGACTGGGTTGGGAACCCCTGCATTAAAGGAACACTCAAGCATTGTAACCACTAGCATGTGCTGTAGTGATTATGGTGCCCTCAATTTGTAAGCAGTCAAACAAGACTGGTTTGACTTGTTTCATGTGGTCTGCTGGGTGCTGTTTACCATCTTCACTACTTCTGATGGAAAGCTGGAAGCTTCTGTTGGCTGTCCTGAGCTCAACACTGCATGGGCAGACTTTCAGCTCTTTGCTGGAAACGGGGATCAGCATCTGGTGGACCCCAGGTAATTCAAACTGTTCTAAAATGTCTGACTACTGTGAGAGGAAATGTGGTGTGGTAGTTGATGGCATATATATATATATATATTCGGCCTGATTTACTGAACAGCAGCCTGAGGTATGAGCGTTAAATGTCCCAGGGAGAGATGTTAGGTTTGCAAGATGCATTACTGGTACCCTGCAAACCACAGTATGGGTCCCTGGGATAGCAGGGTGGGCCAGTGCTCCAATAGCACCAGCTGCTAAGTAACAGTCAGACCAGAACTTGTATTTTGCTTAATAGTTTCACTTATGCCTAATTGCACCTCACCTGTATCTGATCAATTTGCTAGCAGGCTTTTAAAAGAAGGGATCAGCATGCTACCAATGTCTCTAATACACTTGAAACATCTGGAAGGATGTACAGAGAAGGAGCGTGAGTGTAAGCTGCAGGAATGGAGGGGGTGGGGCATTCTAGGCACCAGAACAGCTGTAGTGGTTATGGTACTTGCTAGTTCCATGCTGTCTTTCTTTCTACAGGGCGTGAACAGGCCAGCCTAACAGGACAGCGTCTGGTACTTCTTGGAAGTGAAGGGAATAAGTTTAGCTGCATTATTTATTTGTCATTGACCAGATTTACAAAAACATGTGTACAGGGGAAGGAAAGGTTTTACTGGACCCTCTATTGCACATGTGGGATTAGGCTGCTGCATGTAGACCTCTGAAATCCCAATTCTTGCTGCCTATGCATATTTTGAATAGTTGCAGAATAACCGTTATTGAGCTGTTTTGTTGGTGGTTTGGCTTTCTTTAATCTTCTTATAGATATTAAAATGTGCAGCTCCAGTCTGCTTAACGAAGGACCTCCAATCCGACCAGTTCCTGCGGAATCCAAGTGGATACCAGATCTTTCTGTAAGCTATATCTAGTGGTGACTCTATTTTTAAAGCGTTTCTGGTGTGCATTCTGTTTCTGCTTTTAACCCTGGTCATTGTCTCCATCTTAGTATTTTAAAGATGGCCCACGCATTGAGGCTGCATTCAGGAAGTACATCCACCGTGCAGATCCAGAACAAACAAAAGAAAGTTATGAAATAATAGTCTGCCATGATAATGTGATTCGCTACTTTTGTATGAAGGTAAACTGCTTCCACTTATCATTCTAAATCATCTGTGGTCACCACAGGTATCTTCCAGGCCCTCTATTCCTAACCTGCATTTTTAGTTTTTCTTTAAACACCCTTATTTAACAAAGTAAATGGAGTACACTAAACCCAGAACAACTATACAAAATTGAAATGAGAATCCAGTATTGTAAAATTGTGTACCATTTTTACTATAATGAATTGTGCTGCTTATTAAACAGGTTTTCATCCAAATGTTATCAAATCTTGTGGTAATTGGATGGCATGTACTAATCTGACAGCCTTTACAGCAGGCTTCCGGAAACGCCAGCCCTCCAGATGTTGCTGAACTACAACTCCCATGATTCTCAGACCATTTAATTCATAGAATCATAAGATTTGTAGTCAGGGCCGGACTGGGGATACAAAGCTGCCCTGGAAAAAATTTATGCCAGCTCCATAAGTCATTGCGCCATGTAAGGTTATGTCGAGAGATTATTTTCTAATATAAAATATTAGTCCTTTCAGAGTAACTGTTTAATTATACAGTAAGCATACTTGCATGCAGACAGACAAGCTCATTGACATAAAAACACAAGCTCACATGCAAGCAAGCAAGCTCACTCACTAGCAAGCGCGCGTGCACACAGCTTATTGTAGTGGTAATGGTGTCTATAGCCTGTCCCTGCAGGCTTTTTAATGTAAAAACTGACCTTTCAGAGAAAAGGCAGTGTTTGCATTGCTTCAAAGTGACAATCACTCAGACGGTCACTAGAGGTGCTTCCTGTGTTTCTACATTAAGGGCCTCCACGCTCTGGAGGCACTGAACATTCCCCATAGAGATTACATTGATTCAATGCCTCTCTATGAGGAGATGATGGTTGGTGTAGCTTTTTGCAGCTAATCCTATGGCAAAGCATTGGATTGGCTGAGATCATCAAGCTTGATGATCTCAGCCATAGAGGCAGGGCCAGTGGAGGGGAGACCAGCATGGCGTGGGGAAAGTGAATAAAAAAAAACACTATTGACAGACACACATTACTACTACCTGTGGGTGACCGGGGGTTGTGCAGGGCAGACAGCCGTCTGTGCTGGTGGCCGCAGGGGGAGCTGTGATGGCGGCCACTGGGGGAGCAGTGCTTTCTCTGCTCCCTCCCCGCCCTCACGCGCTACTTAATGATTCCGCGGCTGGAATATGATGTCGTATTCCGGCCGCAGTCTCATTAAGCTGGGGAGCAGAAACCACACACCTTGCAGTTTGCCTGGCCCTGGTTGTAGTTGAGCAACATCTGGGGGGGGGGGGGGGGGGGGGGGGGGGCAGAGTTTGTGGAATCCTGCTTTACAGCATTAAAAATAACCTCTCAAGACCTATATTGTTCAAACGTGTCTTATGCCTTCCATGTACTGACAAAATGTATATCTTCATCTACAGGGCACTACAACTCCCACCGGAAGCTTGGCCCTGACTGTCTCTCTATCATGGTAGTATTACAAAGCTGGTGATAAAACCTGATGGTGATGTGTCACTGAAGATGCTTGGTTATGCTGGCTTTATGCCCCCGGGGAAACTCACGGGAGCTTAGCTCTGAGCTGGATGTCCTCCTAGAGACCTCTGTGTTGGACACACAAGTTACCATGACTCCCTTACCTTTCTGTTTAATAGACACTCTCCAGTTGAAGCAGTCTTTCAATGCATATATTGCACACCGCATGGGTGGATCAAATAATAGTATAATTTTTTCTCATCACTGCACTAAGATGAAGGTTCTAGTTTCTGAATATGCAGCACCATGTTTTGAGTTACAATGCCTTGTGTTCACCAAATGGCTTTACAACTCAAGCTTGGCACCTCCTATTGCTCACCTGTTACGACATTGCAGACCCTGTAGCTATAGCTTGTCTGCCTAGTCCAAATGGCTTCTTGCAAACCAAAGTACAGCTGAAAGAAGTTACCTGGCTTGGTTAGTGTAAATACTGTATCTTAAATATAAGGGGCAGTTATAATAAAACAATGTAACAACCCATTTGTATGCATGTTGACAGGACTGCTTAATTAAAAGCAAATAAAATGACTTCCTACTTATTTTCGTTATTGTATTGGTGGCTTCTGGCTTCACACTTCTCATAGGTACTAGATGTTCAGAACTTGAACTAAAAGTTCATCCTTCATTGTATGTGGGTCGTGTGGACTTGCCACTCAAAGGGAGTATCTAATCTTGTTTGTGTTTTGGCAGATACCTTGTGTGACCACTGCGGCTACTCTTCCCACCAGAACTGTATTAACCTTAAGACTTCCACCTAGGGTTTGGACATGGGCTGGTGTGGTCCTGTCTGGCCCTGGAACTCATTCTCCCTGACTTCTTGAACCAGGCGTACATCACCTGGCTGAGCCCCCTCACTTCATTGAGGGAGCATTTGTGGTCTGCACCTCCTTCAGCTACTTAAGAGCTCCCTAGTACTCTTGGTCATTGATGGAGCACTGGGAGCTGTTAAAGTGGTCTGCATCTGATATTGGTGCCGAACACAATACTAAACCACCAGGGATCCAGCTTGCCTTCCACTAGACAATGTGAGGATATTTATATGGTGGTGATCTTAACATTATAAACATTATCGAATTGATATATTGGCATTGTTCCCCTTAAATTAATGCTAAGAGCTACTCATTATTTTAACGCTTATAGACTCTGGAGTACACTTTATTAGAGGATTTGTATTTCACACATTACAAACCAACTATAAAAATGTAGTTTATTGTGACAATGTAACATGCATGACAATCAGCTACTGTGGCTGACCCACAGGAACAGGTAGTCTCCCCATCTCCCCCATCTCCCCCATCTCCCCATCTCCCCCATAAATAGACTGACCGCACAGCCTGAATCTGTGGAACTGTTTTGGGCATGAAAATATGCTTGCGGTCGGTCATAAAGGACTTCCAGCTAACTCTTGTTTTATGAAGATTGAATGTATAGTTTTAAAGTTATAAAAATGTATGTTTAAATTGTACGTTATAATTGGGTTACCTCTCAGGCTAAGGGGAGGGAATCTGTGGGAGGTAACCATTGTGTGAGTGGGTAATGTTTAATTGGATGTGGGCGTCTCCCTTGCAGGGGAGAATTGCATAAAAGCAGAGTGTGTGTAATTAAACAAGAGTTCTTCTTGACCCTCAATACTTGTCTCGTTGTTGGAGGGAACTGCTATATCACACTGGGGATTGCTATGCTCTGCATACTCCCTTGAGCTTTTATCACTTAGTTCTTGTTCCTGATACCCTCTCCTGGAGGAGAGGTCTTCCCCACACGGTCCTGAATGCTGGAGGTTCATTCCAGGGTGGACGGAAGTGTCAGGGTACCTGTGGTCTCTACCTCCTGTTCCTCCATCCAGACGGTCTGATGGCTCCCTTCCCTGCGGTCTATCCGGTCATGCTAGGCCGGCCGCGAGGGAGTGACTGCCTTTTACAGCATCTAGGCAGGAAGTAGTCATCAGGACACTCCCCCGGAACGATCTGTCAGTCAATTGCTGCAGGACCAATCAGGACGCCTCGGAGGCGTGGTTACTGCTCTGAACAGGGTATTTAACAGAGCTTCTTTCATTAGCTCATTGCCCTGTCGTGGTTCTAGCTTGTTCTAGTCACTCAGTGCTTGTGTATTCTATTATCCCTTTTGGTTTTGACCCGGCTTGTTTACCTTACTCTGCTTATCTCTGTTACCCTTGATTCGGCTTGTCTCTCGCTTACCTGTCTTCTGTTACCCTTGACCTCGGCTTGTCTTTGACCATTCTATACTGTACTACTTACGTTAGTCCGGCCATTCTAAGGTCCGGTATACGTATCTGGCTACTGTTTGTACTCTGCGTGTTGGATCCCTGTCCCGATCCTGACAGGAAGACGGCGCGGCTCCAGTTAAGCTACGGCGGTTGTGGAATCTGCGGTGGTTGTGGTGTCCAGTGCGGTGCTTGTGGTCCTCGACGCAAGCTAGGAAGCGTCCATCAACGGAAGGTGTCCGTTACAGGGAGCACTGACTGTCCCAATTTATTACACACACAACCCTGTATTAAACAGAGAGCACTGACTGTCCAGGGATATTATACACAGACAGTAATTGACAGCTGTGCTGCAAAATGTCCTTGGAATTTTTTTTCAAATGTTGGCAACTATGGCACTGTATCATGTGATATGCTGTCACATTACTATATATTAGCCCATGAAGTTGACAATGCTCTGGTAGAATGTGTTCTTATCCTGATCATTAGCGAAATCTAACGTTTCAATGTAGATAAAGAGGCCGCCTCACCTTTCCTAACTCCTGAAGGTAAAATGAAGAGTTAGTCAGTCTTTCTGTATGATTCAGAATGAACTAGCTTCAGTTCATGACATCCAAACGTTGCCACCTAACTTCCTCTTGAGAAGTAGGATTGGGGTAGAATGATGGAAGGACCACTTCTTGAGAGAGATGAAACTGAGAAATCACCTTAGGAAGAAACTGTGACAAAGTGATCTTCGCCACTTTGTCCTGGAGAGGCCTGCTTGCCTGCCTCCTCCCCTGCGACTATGGCCCTGGACTATATTGCCCTGTAAAACTTACATTTGGGGGTGGCGAAACCGACCTCGCCACGTGTCCTTGGAGGGGGCTGATTGCCCGCCTCTTGCCTTTGGACTATGGACCAGACTTTATGGGAATGTGATACCCCAGATAGCTATACCATGGAGCCTATTCATATAATGAAAGACTATGGGAAAGACTTTAGCTCCATGGCAATTGTACTGTGTGAATAGGATCTGCGCGCTATTCGGTAGTTTTGTGCGCTCAGATCCCAGCTATCTGGGGATATGTGAAATGTCTGTGTGTTATGGATAAAAAGTAACTTTCTGTATTTTAAAGTGTTTTATGTCTTTCTGTAACCATGTGGTTAATGGAGTCTGCTTCTAGCCCTGGATAATTGGATTACTTTCCTCTTTGTCTCCAGGATAGAGGCCTATGTAAAACCTGTCTAAACCGGTTTGCCATGCGGCTAGTAAGGGACAAAAGATACTTTTAGTAACTTTTGAAACCCTGTTCGGATTCATGCCATTTTTTAATATGTTGTTCCCCTGAATGGATTGATTGTGGATATGTATTTTTATGTGAATGTGATGTATGGTTTTAGAGTTATGAAAGTTGTGTAAAAAGTATATTTTTAACTGTATGTATAATGGGATTATGTGTCACACTAAGGGGAGGGGATGTGTGGGTTGCACCCATGATACTATTGGTTATTTTATGCCTCCCCCTGGGTGTGGCCTGTATGTGTACACTTGTAATAAAAACCAGGCTGGGTGTTCCAGCACCTCAGACCTCTTCTGACCCTCAATACGTAGCCTCGTCTCGTTATTGGAGGGAACTGCTATATCACACTGGGGATTGCTATGCTCTGCATATTCCCCTGAGCTTAATCACTTAGCTCTTTTAAGAGCCTGTTCCGGATACGCTCTCCTGGAGGAGAGGTCTTCTCCACACGGTCCTGGAGGACAGAATCCGATCCAGGGTGGAAGGAAGACGGCGAGGCTCCAGTTAAGCTACGGCGGTTGTGGAGCCTGCGGTGGTTGTGGTGTCATCTGCAGTGCTTGGAGTCCTCTGTAAGCGCTAGGAGCATCCATCAACGGAGGGTACTCGGTCGGAGTACACGGAGCTCCGTTACAGTGGTGGCAGCGGTGGGATCGTTCCTACAGCCAGAAAGACAGCTACAGACAACACCAATTCCTTGGAGTTACAAATTGAGGGCAACGTTAGCACTCGTGCAGCGCCCCTGGCAGCAGAGGTATCCAGCGACTTGGAGCAGACAAGTCTGGAAGGCTCTGACACTGAGGATTATGGGCTGGCCGAGGTGAGGCAGCGAGTGGCCCAGTATGGGGGTTATGTATCCATGGAGATATTCCAGGGGATCTGGAACCAGGTCATGGCTAAGCGAAAATCAAGGATGGACGGAGAGTATACTCAGCGGAAAGAGTGTTACAGCAGCAGAGTAGAGGCTGCATCCGAGGAGGTTAGCCGTCTTCCCCAGAAATAGACTGACCGCACAGCCTGAATCTGTGGAACTGTTTTGGGCATGAAAATGATACCGGAGAAACTGACGGAAGCGAAGCACAGAGAGATGGACACAGGTTTCTTCAGGAAGGAAGAGATTCTTTATTGGATCACCGATCGGGACTCAGAGGGACTAATGTCACCAAAATACAGCAAGTTCTGAGCCCCGGACAATAGTGCAGGCTCCTTATATAGGCACATAACTTCTCCCATATTAAGCTCCACCCGCACATTCTCTTGACCAATCAATACAAATAAGAATTCACTTCCTGCTTGACCGCATGGCTTGTCCAGCACAATGGAGGAGGGGAATACTACATCCTGTATTCTTGCACATGCTCCGTACACTACTGATCGTATCTTGCCTCGTGCAACCAACTGATCGATACGTCAGCATATGCACGTACACATGCCACGTGGTAATCTCGGCCTACTAAATTTATTTTTACCGAGATTCCACCACATTCCCCCCTTTGATGCCTCTTGATATTTCACAATTACTTGAGGCATCACTTAACCTTAGTTTGCATACACCGCAAGTTACCTTGAACCAGACCAGACTTAACTTATGATGTGAATCTTCAACACTCATCTTCCTGCATTGGTTCTCCCTGATCTAGAGCCTCATATTTATAAATTGCCATTATCTGTGCAGCAGCCTTCCTCTCTGCTATATTTTCTATCAGGCTTTGCACAGACCTAACTACTAAGGGTATAAGACACGGCAGGAGTAGACACAACATTAAAATCAGTAGGACTCCACCTACCACTGCCTTAAGCCCTCCAAACCACTCATACCAGCTACCAAACCAACTACTTGGATTATACCCTTTCCATACCTGAGTAGGCACATGCGCTAGTTTAACCATATGGCTAGTAAGCTCAGCTATTGCTTGCCCTTCGTCATCTATTTGAAGACAGCAATTGCTCAGGTTAAACTTCCCACATACACCTCCCTCTACTGCCAAAAGGTAATCCAAGGCTAATCTATTTTGGTATACTGCTGTCCTCATCCTGGTATTATGCTTCGCTAGAAGATTGAGCGCTTGTGATGTCTCGTTAGTAATAATCTCAACCACCGCCTGTAATCGTATAATACGGTTGAGCATATAAATAGGGGTTCTATAACCAAAGGTACCATCTTCTGCCCACGTGGCTGGCCCATAATAATCTATAATACGCTGGGGAGGCCATTCATTATCTTCCCAGGCGCCTATCTCTATGGGTCCCCTTTTTTTCCTATGATTCACATCATATACTTTAACACCTAAAGTCTCACCTGTTTCAATAGGTAACAAGAAGAAGGATGGTTTGAGCATACCCAACACACATGCCCCTTCCCAGTCCTGTGGCAGCTCCGAATAGGCTTTCTTACCACAGATCCAGTACAAATTTGCTGGGGCTCTCCAGGTAGATAGGTCAAACCACACATCCTTTAAATTGGCGTATCTAGCAAACGGGTTAGATGGTTCTGAGACATTTGAAGCCGACCACCAAGTTGTATTCTTTGTATCATCATCATAAGCTTTTTGCCCTAGACAAGTTAATTCTCCTACAGAAGTATTATACATCATTCCTTTCCTTGCTATGCAAACATAACCTATGATGGAGGTCTTTAATCTCCACTCAGATTTACCTCTAACACTCATATGATAATCGGCTTGTGTAGATATTAATTGGTCAACTGCCTCAGAACCAGACATTACCTCCTTTGCTTCCCAAGGCCATTGGTCTCCCATGTTAGTACCTCCACACACATAGCAGTTGGTAACATTAAGACTACCGGCAATACTTTCAGCTAAATCAATGAACAGGTTTTTAGCATTATGGGGGATCTTATTATCTATACTCATCTCTTCATAAAAGGAATGGTATACTTGATGAGTTTGGGAGGATACCGTATCAGTCTCTATCCCTATAAACAATACTGTCCCAGGATCTAAACCCGTCCCATATATTTGAAACCCAAATAAATTACCATACTTGTCTAAGAACTTGTCGGGGTTATTTATAAGTATATGGACTGGATTGCATTCCATAGACTTACAATATGGGCTGGTAGGCAACTTAGTCACTATCTGTCACGTCTAAACATTTGTTATGAAGGAACACAACTGCAGATTTCTTATAGTTTGAATATTTATTATAAAAAGTAAAAGGTATTGACTTTAATTCCAATTTACAGGTACTGTATCTTTAAGTAGTAAACGATAACTGAAGTCCACAATTTTACCACATGACAGGAGGCTTCATATTTTGCATTAACTCTCTTTACTAACTCACATAGCAGTAAAGAAAAAGGTGAAAACATTAACCAATCAAAAGAAAGTAGGAGGTATAGTATTCACAGTAATGAGGCTCCTCCCCCTCTTTCTTTACTGCTCCATCAGCAGACAGGTCAGAGTTTTTGGCTCTTCCCTTTTTCACTATTGTATATGTAATTTTTTATATAATACTGTATTTTATCTTATATATGTAGTTTTATATTTGCTACTATTGTTGTTTTCTACCTTTATTTCATCTGCCCTCTTGGGGTTTCGCTCTTGGGGGAGTTTTTTCCCCCTCCCTGTTTTCTTCACAGGGTCTCTCTTCTTTTCTTCACCTCTCGGTCCGCCGGCTTCTCCGCCGTCGGACCGACTGTCTCTCACTTCCCTGAGGGTAACGCTCACCCTCCACCCCCCTTTTTCCTCCACACGGCTTCACAGCCGCTTTCACTGTAGCCGCACGGCGGGAAACCGTTTTTTCCCGCTCCTCCGGCGGCCATCTTGGATCTCGCGTCTCGCGAGATCCACGGCCGCCATCTTGGGAGCATTGCGGTCTCCTCATTCCGGCGCCCGTACACACAGTAACCGGACACAACCAGGCAGGGGTCCCCAGGTCAGTCAAATTATTTACCTGTGCTTGGGGTGTGGCCCCATAATCGAAAAATATTTACTGCCTACTGGTGCTTTTGCACACTTACAGGGTGAAGCCCTATATTTAATACCGCTGCTATCAGGTGGATTTCGTGCCACCTATATATATTTGAGCATTTATACCTGGGTGTGGCCCAGAAGAAAATCCCAATATTCCCTGCTGGGGAAACTGGTGCTTTTTTACTGCCAGAATTGTCATATTCACCCTGCTGGGGTTTTGCCCTTTTACATTTCACGGTTTATATATATATACCTATACCTACCCTGCTGGGGTTAACTGGGTACTGCAGGTACCCCCCCCTTTTTTATCACTAACTGTGACAGACCCCTAGCCCAACATTTTCTGTGCCTCAAGCTATTACAGCGGCCCAACTCCTATTACCATGGATACACCTCAAAACCCTGCAGACTTCCAAACCATGATTGCGGAAGCCATCTCCGCCTCTATGGAGAAAGCATTATCCAGGGTTATGACGGCGACTGCCGATCAGACTAAAAAAGTCACAACAGCCCAAGCCCATGACTATGATTCTGAGGCTTCAGAATCCCATGCCCAGGCCGACTCTCGGCCCAGCAAACGCCACTGGAAGGGCAAGGAAAGGAATGACAACCTGGGCAAAGGCAAGGCACCTGCCAAACGCCACAGGCCAGCACCACCCACCCCCGCCCATTACTCCTCGGACGAGGGGGAAGAACAAACACGCTCCATGGCTGTGTTAGATGAGTGGCAGGCCGCAGATTCCGATCCAGACAATGACTGGGGTTCGGACACGGGATCCCATACGGGTCTCCTAAAAGGCACCTTCTTGGACGACATCCAACTGCCGGACGACCCCACTCCGGTCCAAGAAGAAGGGGAAGCCATTCTGGACCCCACGGGGCAACGTCTATTCGACCCCCGCAACATACGGCACCCACGTTCGGGGGACTGGACCCCCCCCCGACCATCTCTCCAAATTTATGCACCGTTGGCTCCGCAAACCCCTGGACAAAACGGTGCGCAACCGACTACGTTCGGAATGCCCTCGCCCTTCCCTTCCCGACAACGTGGCCCAAACCCCCGAATTCGACCAGGTCATGAACACATTCATGTCTAGGGGTGGCCGCGACCCCAGGAGAGGAGTGGAGAAGGGCTTTCACGGAGTTCAAGACAAACTCCTAGACTCTATTGGCCCACTTTCCCGCATCATGTTTTTGGCGGACGATGCTTTTACAAGGGCTGACGAATTTGATACCAGTATGGTTAAAGAGTGGGCACACGATATAAGAGAATGGGCACAGAGGTGCTTTTGTTTTGTTGTTAACACCAACGTAGCCCTCTCCTCTGAGAGGCGAAAAGCAGCGCTGCTCCGTATTGACGGAAAGCTGGTGGAATTGGGCACCAAGGAGTTGGGACCACTTGCACAGGGCAAATTGTTTGGGGAAGCCTTCCTCAAAGAGCTTAATAAGCACGTAAACATTTTCACCTCGCTCAATAAGGCTCAAACTTCAATGAAGCGAGTATTCAGGGGCCACCCCAGTCGGGGTGTTTTTGGACGGGCTGGCCGCTACAGGGGCCGAGCAGCCAGCCGTTTTTGGCCCTCTGGCCCCCGCTCACACAGACCCCAACCCTTCTACCCAGAAGTGGGTTTCAGACAGCCCTTCTCCTACACCCGTGGAGCAGACAGAGGCAGAGGACCTCGTAGCCGTGGCAGAGCACGCTTCCCCACAGGTAAGCATCATTATGCCTCAATGTCCACTAACCCCGTATACTGCAGGTCGTATCGCTCTGTCTTTTCAGAACTGGACAGCCATCTCCACGGACGCATGGATCCTCCAGACGGTCCAAGGCTACATCATAGATTTTGTGGAAACCCCGTCCCAGACCGCCCCTCCGTACCCCATTCAGTGCTCCAAGGAAGATCGCCTTCTAATCGATGGCGAACTACGGGAACTCAGGGCCAAAGGAGCGATAGAACCCGCTCACGACCAAAACGGCTTCTTCAGCAACATTTTCCTAGTGAAAAAGAAATCTGGAGACTTACGGCCGGTTATAAACCTAAGGAAGCTCAATGCTTTCGTAACATACAGACATTTCAAGATGGAAGGCATCCATCTCCTAAGAGATCTGCTCCAAGAAGGGGACTGGTTCACAAGACTGGACCTCAAGGACGCCTACCTATCGGTACCCGTCCATACATCCTGCCGACAGTTCCTCAGATTCCGATGGCAAGGCCGCCCCTGGCAGTTTACATGCCTCCCCTTCGGCCTCAGCTCAGCACCGTGGTGCTTCACCAAACTCCTGAAGCCAGTAGTGTCTCGACTACGCACTCAAGGAATTCGGTGCATTATTTACCTGGACGACCTGCTACTGTTTTCCTCAGACAGGTACAGTCTAACGCAACACACACAATATACCACCCGACTCCTCACGTCCCTAGGTTTCGTGGTGAACTTTCAAAAATCGGAAGTATCCCCAGCCCAGAAGATACAATTCCTGGGCTTCGAGATAGATTCCAAGACCAGCACACTACGGCTCCCAACCTCAAAGATCACAGCCATCAAGAAGGAAATACGCAGAGCCATTCGCAGCCACTCCATTCCACTCCGCAACCTGGCTCGGATCGTGGGCTTGCTATCCGCATCTATCCAGGCGATATTCCCGGGTCCACTCCACTACAGAGCGATGCAGCGCTTGAAGGCTTCCTTTCTCCGCCAGAACCCTTCGTACGACCAAACGGTTCCGGTGACGGAGGAAGTCAAAGAAGAACTGGGATGGTGGCTGGACAGCATGGAAGCGTGGAATGGCCGAGCCATCTTCGGGAACACGCCCGACATGGTCCTGGAATCAGACGCCAGCCTCTGGGGATGGGGCGCCACCTGCGAAGGCAGTTCGACGGGAGGCTCTTGGACTTCCCAAGAACTCAAACTCCACATCAACTGCCTAGAACTTCTAGCGGGGTCGTTTGCAATTCGCAGCCTAGCGAGAAACCGGACCAACTGCTGCATCCTCCTCCGGATGGACAATGTGTCAGCGGTCCGTTACATCAACAGACTGGGAGGGGCCCGGTCCAGACTCCTCTCAGAGATTACGAAAGAAATATTCGAGTTTTGCCTTCCCCGGAAAATCTCCCTCATGGCAGAATATCTCCCGGGCGAAACGAACCTGACAGCGGACTGGTTCTCTCGCCATTGGCGGGACAGCAGCGACTGGAGACTGGACCCTACAATCTTCCATCACCTCTCGGTCAGGAGAGGCCCCCTCCACCTGGACCTCTTCGCATCTCGGAACAACAGGCAGACGGACGAGTACTTCAGCTGGCTACCAGATCCGGAGAGCAAAGCAGTAGACGCCTTTCTCCAACCATGGCCACCCAGGGGCGCTTACGCCTTTCCCCCATTTGCCATGGTGGCAAGGACGATACAATACTTAAAGACGCAACGCGGGTCTCTGCTCCTCATCACTCCCCTATGGCCGAGCCAACCATGGTTCCCGGACCTTCTAGCTTCATCCTACAGGGATCCTCTCCTCATACCGTCCTACCGGACACTCCTCACAGACCCGAGAGGGAACCCCCATCCTCTCATTCTGGAAGACCGCCTCACTCTAGTAGCCTGGACTCTTTCAGGGGTGCCTGGCAGACCGAGGACTTATCGCAGACAGCTAGAGACCTCTTATGGGATTCGTGGGCACCAGGAACCAGACGATGCTATCTTGCAGCATGGAATTCCTGGTCCACTTGGTGCAGTGAACGGAACTTTGATCCCTTTACGGCACCTGTAACGGCCATCTTGAATTTTCTCTCCCACCTATACTCCGCGGGCAGGTCTTACCGATCCCTCAACGTCGTGCGCTCCGCGATCTCAGCGGCTCACGTTCCGGTCCTGGGTTCACCCGTCGGGAAACACCCTCTGGTATGCCGCCTCCTCAGGGGCATCAGACTTCAAAGGCCCCCCAGACCCAAGTACACTCGGTTATGGGACGTGGAAGTCGTCCTACAGTTTCTGCGAGACTGGCCAGATAACGACAGACTCTCACTTCGACAACTGTCGGCCAAACTAACACTCCTACTTTGTCTGGTATCGTTCCGCAGAGTTTCGGACGTGCGGGCTTTCGACATCGACGCCTTCTCGGTCTCCCCAGAGGGAGTTACCTTTCAAGTGTCTCGTCGTACTAAATCGGACTCATCGTCGGTCTTCTACCCCTTTTTTCCTACGGAACCGCTGCTTTGCGTGGTCTCTGCTCTGCGTCGTTATGTTCAGGTCACTTCCCTCCTTCGGGTTTCATCTTCGGGACAACTATTGGTGTCTTATGTTAGACCTCACGTTCCCGTCTCTACTACCACCCTTGCCAGATGGGTTCGCTGGATCCTGTCTCTAGCAGGTGTGGAAGACACCTTCGGTGCCCACTCCGTTCGCGGAGCGGCGGCCTCGTCGGCTTTCTCCGCGGGAGCATCACTGACAGACATCCTACGAGCCGCGGATTGGTCATGCGAAGCGACCTTTCGCACCTTCTATTTCCGCCCAAACTCGGGGGCAGCCACGTCTCTCCTTCATCAGCGTTAAAAATGCAAAATATGAAGCCTCCTGTCATGTGGTAAAATTGAAGATTATGCTAGCGTTAGTGTACTTATAATCTTAATTTTAGTAATGACAGGAGGCGAGTATTTTCCCACCCTCCGCACCCTCGTGGGATGAAATCTCATGTAAGTATACCTATACTCTATATTTTCCTTCATATTTTCTACCTGATATATATAAGACGTGTACTACCTGGTATATATAAGACGTGTACCTTATTTAACTACAGCTTCGTTACTGTTATTTGTCATTGTAACGGACCGTTTCAGCATAAAAGGGGAAAAATCCGTTTAGGCGATAATCCCCTTTTCTGGAGACAGGCACAGCTACTGCAGAACACCACACTCCTGATCTGGATACGAAATAACACTCCGAACTGGAACAGCTGAACAAGAAAAGCATACAATCGGCTTACACTCTTGGCAGTCAGCTTACAATCCAATCCCCCCCAAGAACGAGACGACACTTCATTTTGAGGGTTAAGCAGGAACTCTGGACTGGGACACCCAGTCTGGCTTTTATTACAAACAAGTACATACAGGACACTCCCAGGGGGAGGATGAAATTAACCAATCACATGGATGTACCTCCCACACATTTCCTCCCCTTAGATTAACACTTAACACAATTATACTGTACACCTTTTTCCCCAATTCCTGGATGTACCCCAAATACATATGCTACACCTCCAAAACAGGTATCCCCTGATAGCCCTTATTCAGGGGGACAACATATGCAAGAATCAGCCCATTCGGATAAATGGTTCAGGAGTTATGGAACTTTAAAGTATTGACCGACCGCATGGGTAAAGTATCCGAAATCAGTTCCATGTATTTTGGCCCTGCGGTCGGTCACAAACAAGGGAATGAAAACAGGCGAATTGCCTGTGTTATAGAGCCTGGAGAGGGTTTGAATGAATTCCCTTGTTTATGGGGTTCTTTCTACCGAACGGCGGGTCATTCGGTAGTTTCCATACGAATTTCTGGAAGTATGGAGGTCTCAGCGGTGTTTGCCTAGTCAAGTGTCCGATTTTAGTTCCAGACACTCGACGGCAAAACACCGCTGTTCGGTAGTTAAAGATGGCCGCCGCCACGTGGTGGTTTTCCTGAATGGCGGCCACCCAGAGGACACAGAACACATTACATGATTGCCAATTACCCGTTTGCAACATTGTTGCAAACGGTAATTGGAGGCACACTTATTCCTGGGTGGTCTGGTTGTTCGGTAGTTTCCTCAATACAAGGAATGAAGGGATTCTACCGAACAATCAGATGAAGGCTGCATATATATATAACCCAGGTTAACTGCATACATAAATACATATACAATATACAGGCAGTACAATAGGATAGGCTTCACAGTCTTAAAGGGACAGTAGTCCCAAAATGTCCATTGCTGATTTTAAAGGGCCAGTAGCAGCAATATAAATTAGTACATGCCCAAATATAGTCTTTAGAGTGCAATATGTCCAGGGGCCATAGTCAGCGGGCAGGAGGCTAGCAGCCAGGCTTCTCCAGCCCACAGTGGCGAAGTTGGTTTCGCCACAATTCTCCCCTTTACCAATTAGACTAACAGGGTATCTGACCTCCTGCCGGTCAGTGCCCTGGTTAGTCCAGCAACCCACCCACAGAACAGAAGTAGTAGAGCAGCCCACCCATAATAAACAGTTACCACACCTGGGTGAGGGAGAATTTTGTCCAAGTTCAGGTGCCTCCCCACGGCTGGGTGAGAGACTGATAGGCTGCCTTGGTGGGTTGCTGAGGGGGCAGAGACCAGCGGTACTCTGTCCTGTTGCCAGCACTACCACGGGAGTAGTCTGGTGGGAGCCTGGCTGCTGGAGACCGACTATCTCCCCTTTAGATATATCGCTCTGTGGCTGGGGGACAGGACCGACCGTCCCTATCCCTTGTGCTGTAAGTGCAGAGACTACGGTCCCATCTGCACAGATGTGGGGCTTAACATCTCCCCTTGGTGGGTTAGGCTGCCGCTGGAGAGAGGGTGTAACAAGCTCCTCTCTCTGGACGGTAAACTGCCGCTGGGGAGGGGGGTTAGCAGGCTCCTCTCCCTGCCACTCTCTCTGCTGGTGGAAAGGGGGACCAGCTGTCTCCCCTTTCATTCTCTTGTCCGGCTGCTGGGGTGCGAGACTGACTGTCTCTGCTCCCTGCAGGACACACTGCCGCTGGGGAGGATGGACGACACCATCAGCTCCCTGGGACACACACTGCCGCTGGGGAGGGAGGACGCTGCTCTCCTCTCCCTTCGCTTCACACTGCCGTCTTGGCATCTCACTTTGCTGCTGGGGGGCAGGAACAACAACCTCTGCCCCCTGTAACTCAGCCTGCCGCTGGGGAGGAAGGACTGCACCTTCGGCTCCCTTGGACACACACGGCTGCTGGGGAGGATGGACGACACCATCAGCTCCCTGGGGCACACATTGCCGCTGGGGAGGGAGGACGCTGCTCTCCTCTCCCTTCCCTTCACACTGCCTTCTTGGCATATCACTTTGCTGCTAGGGGGCAGGAACAACAACCTCTGCCCCCTGTAACTCAGCCTGCCGCTGGGGAGGAAGGACTGCACCTTCGGCTCCTTTGGACACACACGGCTGCTGGGGAGGATGGACGACACCATCAGCTCCCTGGGGCACACATTGCCGCTGGGGAGGGAGGACGCTGCTCTCCTCTCCCTTCACTTCACACTGCCTTCTTGGCATCTCACTTTGCTGCTGGGGGGCAGGAACAACAACCTCTGCCCCCTGTAACTCAGCCTGCCGCTGGGGAGGAAGGACTGCACCTTCGGCTCCCTTGGACACACACGGCTGCTGGGGAGGATGGACGACACCATCAGCTCCCTGGGCCACACATTGCCGCTGGGGAGGGAGGTCTGCAAACCCCCTGGCCCGCTCTGATTCCCACGGCAAGTACTCTCGCACTGCTTGCTTCACACGCTGCATTCTATATTCTGAGGGGTTGGGTCCGCATAAAGCCAGTATCTTGGTGACCTCTCTGTCATACGCCTCTTGAGTGTAGCTGGGTGCCATGCTTGCTCTGCTGCAGTTGGTTCCTTGTAGATAGGGGCGCTGTACGGGTACTGGCGTTGCCCTCACTTTGTAATCCAGGAATGGTGTTGTCTGTAGCTGTCCCTCTGGTTGTAGGAACGATCCCGCCGCTTGCCACCAATTGTAACGGACCGTTTCAGCATAAAAGGGGAAAAATCCGTTTAGGCGATAATCCCCTTTTCTGGAGACAGGCACAGCTACTGCAGAACACCACACTCCTGATCTGGATACGAAATAACACTCCGAACTGGAACAGCTGAACAAGAAAAGCATACAATCGGCTTACACTCTTGGCAGTCAGCTTACAATCCAATCCCCCCCAAGAACGAGACGACACTTCATTTTGAGGGTTAAGCAGGAACTCTGGACTGGGACACCCAGTCTGGCTTTTATTACAAACAAGTACATACAGGACACTCCCAGGGGGAGGATGAAATTAACCAATCACATGGATGTACCTCCCACACATTTCCTCCCCTTAGATTAACACTTAACACAATTATACTGTACACCTTTTTCCCCAATTCCTGGATGTACCCCAAATACATATGCTACACCTCCAAAACAGGTATCCCCTGATAGCCCTTATTCAGGGGGACAACATATGCAAGAATCAGCCCATTCGGATAAATGGTTCAGGAGTTATGGAACTTTAAAGTATTGACCGACCGCATGGGTAAAGTATCCGAAATCAGTTCCATGTATTTTGGCCCTGCGGTCGGTCACAAACAAGGGAATGAAAACAGGCGAATTGCCTGTGTTATAGAGCCTGGAGAGGGTTTGAATGAATTCCCTTGTTTATGGGGTTCTTTCTACCGAACGGCGGGTCATTCGGTAGTTTCCATACGAATTTCTGGAAGTATGGAGGTCTCAGCGGTGTTTGCCTAGTCAAGTGTCCGATTTTAGTTCCAGACACTCGACGGCAAAACACCGCTGTTCGGTAGTTAAAGATGGCCGCCGCCACGTGGTGGTTTTCCTGAATGGCGGCCACCCAGAGGACACAGAACACATTACATGATTGCCAATTACCCGTTTGCAACATTGTTGCAAACGGTAATTGGAGGCACACTTATTACTGGGTGGTCTGGTTGTTCGGTAGTTTCCTCAATACAAGGAATGAAGGGATTCTACCGAACAATCAGATGAAGGCTGCATATATATATAACCCAGGTTAACTGCATACATAAATACATATACAATATACAGGCAGTACAATAGGATAGGCTTCACAGTCTTAAAGGGACAGTAGTCCCAAAATGTCCATTGCTGATTTTAAAGGGCCAGTAGCAGCAATATAAATTAGTACATGCCCAAATATAGTCTTTAGAGTGCAATATGTCCAGGGGCCATAGTCAGCGGGCAGGAGGCTAGCAGCCAGGCTTCTCCAGCCCACAGTGGCGAAGTTGGTTTCGCCACAGTCATACTTAGACTAGGTACATTTCGTTAGAGTTTGTGCTGGGTTTATTACATTACTGCAAACAGTTGCCAGACCGGTTCCTAACCTTTTCCACACTCTCTTTCAGCATAACTTCAAGACATTACAGCTTACACTCAGGATGGACATGTTTGGACCTTCCTTCAGAAACCAGGACTTCGCAATTGGAAAAGTCATCTGTTGGTGCATGTTTGGATCACCCTAGGACTTCGTATTTGAAAAGTCACCCGTTGGTGCATGTTGCAAGACTTTATCCGTTCTTTTAAAAAAAAAAATGTTTTATTGTATTTGATGTCGCTCTCGAAAGAGGGGGAGGAGCCTCATTACTGTGAATACTATACCTCCTACTTTCTTTTGATTGGTTAATGTTTTCACCTTTTTCTTTACTGCTATGTGAGTTAGTAAAGAGAGTTAATGCAAAATACTCGCCTCCTGTCATTACTAAAATTAAGATTATAAGTACACTAACGCTAGCATAATCTTCAATTATATGCACTGTAGCTTTAAGTAGTAAACGATAACTGAAGTCCACAATTATATGCACTGTAGCTTTAAGTAGTAAACGATAACTGAAGTCCACAATTATATGCACTGTAGCTTTAAGTAGTAAACGATAACTGAATCAGAAAGAGTCCTTTAGTAGTATTAATTAATTAGGTGATAAGAAGTTACAATAGCTGTTCCATAGACTTTAACTGAAGTAAGACAGATGCAGCTAACTGAGACAAAGTATGAGTTGAAGTTAGCTGTAACGGGTTTGTTTTAACGAAGGACTTTGGAGACAGGAAATAACAGCTTTGAGATGCAACGCTTATCACAGAGGTTTTACTTAGCTTCCGGCACATAGAACACTGGTTCCCGAGATCTCCTCAGAGGCGGTTTATCCTGAATGGAGAGAGTTCAGCTTTAGTCGTGGATGAGGAAAGGTGAAGGGAACTTGAAGTCTTCCAGTCCAGTCCGGTAATAGAGGGCTTTCACAACGATGTTGCAGCCGGTTCGTGAGTACGGAACGTAGTTCAATAATCCAGCCTCGATCAGCTGGTGCGGTCAGATTAAATAGGGAGACCGTGTCATAAAGAGGTGTGGCTAAGCTCCGTGGAACCAGGAAGTAAGAGGATATTATAATTAAGGCATGACACTATCATGTCCTTGTCTACTGTCTGTCCCCAAGTTGCCCACCCCACACAAGACCAATATGGGCAAAAGTTATAATCTCTATTTGGGCATCTAGGACTCACATATTTATTTTTACTACTGGGACAAATATATTTATCGTTAGACCCATACGTCCTCTCCCATCTAAGATCCCCACATACATTCCACGGCTTTCTACCACTTGATATCGCCTTACACGCATCAAATAGCAGAACACCCGAAGAATGTACGGATTCTAACACCGTCTTATTAATTAGGGTCCCCTGAGGATCTCCATTCCTGAGAGTCAACCAAATTGTACGAGGTTGATACTCCGGACTGAAGCACTTAGGTTCTCCTACTCCTAAATGGCACACACTATATTCTATATTTAGGTATCTACATCTTGATACATCTCCTTTACACTCGTATTGTGAATGCCAAATTAGGGTTTGGGAAATATGGTTACCTGTTCTTGTAGTCTTAATGCATACCTCACAGCTAGGAGTGTCGGTACCTCTACCTTCCTGAATATAAAAATACACATAAATAAACATTATCAAGAACACATCTTTCGCCGTCATCCTCAGTCTTCGTCCGTGCGAAGGCACCTCAGCTTCCAGGATGTAAGGGCTGCAGGGAATGGAGTTCTGCTCGTCTTCACAGGAGTCCCTTCGAGACTTTCCCTACACACTATACACACTATACGTCGGTTGGCGGACAGGCTTTATTATGGCCCTCTCACTCACGTACCAAATCTCTGAAACAATAAAATTTTGTAATCCACAAAGTTCCTTGTTACTCCGACTGAGTCGTGCGTTTTAACCGGATCTTGCAGGGATTCTCTGGATCTGCTGTAACTTGCCAAGAATCGACTGCTGCTGGTTTAACCCTGGAGTGATGTATCCACGGAATCACTTCGGCTACTTTTATCGCTGTAGGGGTAGACAAAAGAACAACATAAGGACCTCTCCACTTGGGCCCTAACGGTACATTTTTCCACTCTTTAATCCACACTTGGTCTCCTGGGTGGTAACTATGAACTGGGGGATAAATATTCACAGGTAATCTATCTTGTACCCATTTCTGTACCTCCTCCATAGTCTTACCCAACTCTACAACCTGCTGCCGGGTAATTCCTTCTCCCAACTGACTCAAATCCCCCCTTAAGTTACCAAGTACGGGAGGTGGTCGCCCATACATGATTTCAAAAGGAGAGAGGCCCATCCTTCTGGTAGGGGTACTGCGGATTCGCAATAGAGCTATGGGTAAGAGAACGTTCCACTTAAGTTGGGTTTCCTGACACATTTTAGCCAACTGCTTCTTAATAGTTCTATTCATTCTCTCTACCTTACCGTATGAAGCCTCCACTTTATACCAAGCATATGAGTCAGTTGCTGTAGGCACTGATGAACAAAAGCTGGACCATTGTCCAATCCTATAGAGCAGGGTAGTCCATATCGTGGTATTATTTCTCGTAGCAGGAATCTCACAACTTCTCCTGCTTTCTCTGTACGAGTAGGACATGCTTCTACCCAGCCTGAATAGGTGCACACAATTACCAGCAGGTAACGATGTCCACCCGATTTAGGCATCACTGTATAGTCAATTTGTAAATCGGACATGGGGAGTCCCCCCATAAACTGGACTCCTGGTGGCTTTACTGGTCCTTGCCTTGCATTATTTTTAGCACACGTTACACATCTTCGTACAATGGCCTGAGTCAAGTTGGACAATCTTGGTATGTAGAAATGTTTTCTGAGAGATTCTTCTGTGCTGTCTCTCCCAGAATGTGTCCCGTTGTGATAATTTTGGACAATTTCTACCGCTAGTGATGCTGGAATGACTATTCTTCCATCTTCTAACTGATACCATTTGTTCTCCAAATACTTTCCAGGTTCAGTCTTTAACCACTCCTCTTCTTGAGCTGTATAAACTGGAGTCCATTGAGACAGTGGAGTTGGTATAAGAGCAGCTATATGCCCCACATACTCCTGTCTTCCTGATTCAGCGGCACGCTTAGCTGTACTGTCTGCCATCCGATTTCCTTTGGTTACATCACCATCTCCTCTCAGATGCGCTCGACAATGTATGATACCGACTTCTTTCGGCTCCCACACTGCTTCCAATAGTTGTAGGATTTCAGCTGCATATTTGATTTCTTTGCCTTCTGAATTCAATAGTCCTCTTTCTTTATACAAAGCTCCGTGGGCATGAGTGGTTAAAAACGCATACTTGGAGTCCGTGTAGATGTTCACTCTTAAACCTTCAGCCAATTGTAACGCTCGTGTCAGTGCTATCAATTCTGCCTTTTGTGCTGATGTTCCTTTCGCCAGTGGCCGAGCTTCTATCACCTTGTCTATTGTTGTTACTGCATATCCTGCATAGCGGATCCCTTCTTTCACATAACTACTGCCGTCGGTGTAATATTGAACATCGGGGTTCTGGATGGGAAAATCACGAAGATCTGGTCTACTTGAAAATACTTCATCCATTACTTCCAAACAATCATGTTGACTTTCAGTAGGTTGTGGCAAAAGGGTAGCTGGATTTAAGGTGTTTACAGTCTCTAAATGCACTCTTGGGTTTTCACACAACATTGCTTGATACTTGGTCATACGGCTGTTACTAAACCAATGATTTCCTTTGTAATCCAACAACGTCTGTACTGCATGTGGGACTCGTACATAAAGTTCTTGACCCAGAGTGAGTTTATCGGCTTCAGCTACTAGCAGGGCGGCTGCAGCTACGGCTCTTAGACAAGGTGGAAGTCCGCTGGCCACTGCATCCAGTTGCTTAGACATGTAGGCGACAGGTCTTTGCCATGATCCCAAGTACTGTGTCAATACTCCCACAGCCATTCTTCTTTGCTCATGTACATACAGGTAGAATGGTCGTGTGTGATCAGGTAGACCTAATGCTGGGGCACTCATCAAAGCCTTCTTCACATCTTCAAATGCCGTTTGCTGTTCTTGAGTCCATAAGAAGGGGTCGTGCTCTGTACCTTTGATAGCTGCATACAGAGGTTTTGCCAGTATCGCGTAGCTGGGAATCCATATCCTACAGAAGCCTGCTGCCCCCAAGAATTCTCGCACTTGTCTTCTATTCTTGGGTATCGGTATTTGGCACACAGCTTCTTTTCTCTCTGGCCCCATAATTCTTTGACCTTCAGAGATATGGAATCCCAGATATTTGACAGTTGGCAAACACAACTGAGCCTTCCTTCTAGACACCTTGTATCCTGCCTTCCAGAGAATGTGTAGTAGATCGTGCGTTGCTTGCTGACATATTTCCTTTGTAACTGCTGCTATCAACAAGTCATCTACATACTTTAACAATACACACTCTCCTGGGATGGACTCGAAATCCAGTAGATCTTGACTTAGAGCTGAACCAAATAGGGTAGGTGAATTTTTAAACCCTTGGGGCAGTCTTGTCCAGGTCATTTGGCGTTTTGAGCCCGTTACAGCGTTCTCCCATTGGAAAGCGAAAATACATTGACTTTCTGCGGCAATTCGGAGGCAAAAGAAGGCATCTTTGAGGTCTAAGACTGTAAAGTAAGTAGCCCCGCCCGGAATTAAAGCAAGCAGGTTATATGGATTGGGTACAACTGGGTGTATACTAACAACCGCATCATTGACTGCTCTCAAGTCCTGCACAGGTCGATACTCATCTGTACCGGGCTTTTGAACAGGCAGCAATGGGGTGTTCCAGGGGGAAGTACAGAATTTTAGGATACCATACCGTATGAACTTATCCAGATAAGATTGTATGTTCTTCTTAGCCTTCTGCGGGATGTGATATTGTCTTAGGCTCACTGGATAAACCCCAAGTTTTAGTTCAATTTTAATAGGTGGAATATTGCGGGCCAGTCCTGGTGGGTTGTTCTCTGCCCAAACTCCTGGTATGTTAAATAAGGACTCATCACTCCTAGGGTTTTGGCTAGTCAACGCTGTATAAAGTCGCCACTCTTCTTCCTTTGGTACGGATAATGTCATAATACCTGAAGGTCCATTAAACTTTAAGGATGTTGTTCCATTTGGTAGGAACGTAATCTGCGCTTGTAATTTAGATAGCATATCACGTCCCAGCAATTGGACTGGACATTCAGGCATATAAAGAAATTGATGTTTTACTACGTGGCCTCCCAATGTACAGAGTCGACTTTTAAGAACCGGTTTTTCAGCACTTCTTCCAGTTGCTCCTATCACAGTAATAGTCCTTCCAGATGGAGGAGCAACTAGATTAGTCACCACTGAATGTTCAGCACCAGTGTCGATCATGAACGCACTCCTTTTTCCCCCTATTGATACATCGACCATAGGCTCCGCTCGACCAAGGGGGGATGGAGCCCGGTCGGTATCAATAGTCCTCCATGACCGTGTCAGCCAATCCTACAAAGTCCCTACCTTCTCTATCGCGGGACCTTTGCGCTGCTGGAAAATACCTATCTTCCCTAACACTTCCTCTGTTCCCATTGCTCCCTCTATTACCATTACTCCCTCCGGGGCCTCCTCTACCTCTCGTTCTGCCTCTAAAGTTTCCATAACCTGTCCTAGGTCTGTCTCTCTCATACTGTTCTCTTCGCGGACACTCATTTCTCCAATGCCCTTCTTCCCTACAGTATGCGCACTGATTTCTACTTAGAGGTTCCTCATTCCACTTACTATCGCCTCTATCTGGGCCCCGTCTATCTACGCCTGCGATCGCTACCGCTAGCATATCTGCCTTTCTACGCATCTTGCGCTCTTCCTCTTTCTTACTTTCTGTTTCCCTGTTCATGTATACTTTATTCGCTACCTCCATTAGTTGGGTGATAGACATACCTGCAAACCCTTCTAACTTTTGTAGCTTGCGCTTAATATCTCCGTAAGCTTGGCTGACAAAGGTTCACCATTCGGGAATTATCTGCGTCTTCCGGATTAAAGGGGGTATACAAGCGATATGCCTCCAATAATCGGTCATAAAAGACACTGGGCGCTTCATCACGTTTTCACCTCAACTGTCTTCGACATATTAATGGCTTTCTTTCCTCCAGCTTTCATGCCAGCAATTATAGCGTCTCTATAGGCTCTGAGTTGAACCATATCAGCACCATTTACATTCCAGTCGGGATCGGTGTTAGGATAATGTGTTGCGGCCCATGCTGCTGGATTGGCTTGATTCAAAGCACGGGCTCTATCCTCTAGCGCTTTAATGGCCGCTTGATTAATTCTTGTCCTTTCCTCATTATTGAACAAAGTCATTAATAACTGCTGGCAATCAGCCCATGTCGGGTTATGTGTCTGAACTATTGAGGTGAACAGATCAGTCATAGCTTGTGGTTTCTCAGTGTACGAGGAATTGTGGGTCTTCCAATTTAAGAGATCGGTAGTCGTGAACGGGACATATACGAAGACTGGGTCAGCATGTGCCATTTGACCTGCGGCATCGATATAGGCTGACCCGGGATTCAGACGAAGAGGCATCTGATAATGTTTTAATTGTTGAGTACCGGTCAGTTGTCGGGTTAGTATGGGGCTACGTGGAGGGGCGTCAGTTAGAGGTTCCGGTCGGGGGGTAATAAAACATGAGGATGTGGGAGCTTGGTTTTGGGAAAAATTTGTAAATAAAACACTTCGAGCCGAGCTAGAAGAAGCTTGACCGGAAGTCTGAAGTGGCGCCAAATCAGGATATTCAGATCTAATGGGGGTTGGCTCTGGTTCCGGAAGGGGAGATTTAGTACGAGAGGGGGTGGATTCTGTACTGGAGGAGGAAGCGGAAGTGGATGAGGGCAATGAGGGAAGGGGTGCAGGACTTCCTGCATTTGCGTCACTTCCTCTTAAAGGAAAGTAAGGGGGCGGCAAAGGGATCTCGGACTCAGGGGGCGTGTCCAAAATGGGCCTAACACCAGTCCTAGTGGACAAACAAGTCCTAGCCACCATGAGGCGACATTGCTCCTCGTGGCATGTCTGAATCCATTTTGGCGAGTCATTTACGGCCTGTCTCCAACAATCAATATAAGGAAACTGCCCGTAAAGTTCAGGCCTACCCGATACAGCCACGTGTAAGCGCTGTACCAGAGTTGGATCCAAACTGCCACGTGGCGGCCATGCCGCAACCAAAGTAGGCCACTCCCTAGTACACAAAGTGACCAAACGTACAGGAGACATTTTAACCCCAAAATCACATGTTTTGAATCCCTTTTTAAAATTCTTCACCATACAACCTAAGGGATCCGGAATCGTTGACTGCGACGCGCCCATACTTATCAATGGAACGTCGCTGACAACGAATACTATGCACGCGTACTATTCAACAGTCACACCCGTTTCCTCTGGCAACAGCACCACGTGGTACAGTTACCAAGTGAAACGTACACAATAACACAATAAACACTCAGGGAATTCCCGTACACACACAGCTGTTACACCAGTCACTATATAATCAATATTATGCCCTTTGGCGAAACTATACAGTCACCCACGCTATAATTCTCTATATATGAATTACCCGTCTATAACACACCCCAGTAACATCGTCTTTTACAAATAGCGGTTACAGTACGGTTAGCATAGGTCAAAGCACAATTTAAGGTCACAATACAATTATTAGTGGTTATGGTGTTAAACATGCAATGGACGACAGTGATTAGTACTTATATACAGTGTCAGTAAATATACAGGGTTATGGTACCGTGCACTATGATACAGCAACACACTATTAACACTCTCGCTAGACGGCTGAGCTCGCGCTATCTAACAAGATATACACTTTACTAAACAATCTTTATCACATTTACAATTCCCAACTAAACTATTGGCCAGTACCTTGAATGGACTACCTAAAACTATCTACATCCGTTTTGGTTAGCCACACTGCCCAAGCACCACATATAGCGAGCTAGAGGACCGAATTTACACAGACGCCTCTTAGTCGATTACTATCAAAAATCTAGTGGGTTCCAAATTTACACGCCTTCCCCCTTAGCCAAGATAGGTTGAGAGCTAGCGAACCGAATTTACACAGACGCCGCTTAGTCTCCCGGTCCCTCCGACCTAGCGAACAAAATATACACCCTAGAACGCTAGTCTAGACAAGACACCGGTGTCCGGCTAGGGCTATTTACACCAGAACCCCGCCTGACTAACAAAATCAAACGGTCTGACTAAAGAGCGTTCGATCGAGCGGTGCGCCTTCGCTCCTTCCCTCCGACAGAGGGGGCAGATTCCATACACAAATAACCCCTTATGGGCCTACCGCACAATCGGTATACCCCTAGTGGGTCTGCCGTCTAAAACAGCAGTTGTCTTACCTCCTCGTTCCTGAACCTGAGTTCACACTCATCGACGGGGACACCCCAGCACTTCTTACGTAGAGGCCGATGATCTCCTGGACAACAGACCAGTGGCGCCGAGACGAAGGGAGGTCCACGCAGAAGTTCAGGGGTGCAGCCGTAGAGAACGTGGGCAAAGATAGACCGTCTCACGCCTCTGCCTCTCAGCTACCGTTGAACGATGAGCTTCCCGGCCAATGCACCAAATGATACCGGAGAAACTGACGGAAGCGAAGCACAGAGAGATGGACACAGGTTTCTTCAGGAAGGAAGAGATTCTTTATTGGATCACCGATCGGGACTCAGAGGGACTAATGTCACCAAAATACAGCAAGTTCTGAGCCCCGGACAATAGTGCAGGCTCCTTATATAGGCACATATAGGCACTCCTCCCATATTAAGCTCCACCCGCACATTCTCTTGACCAATCAATACAAATAAGAATTAACTTCCTGCTTGACCGCATGACTTGTCCAGCACAATGGAGGAGGGGAATACTACATCCTGTATTCTTGCACATGCTCCGTACACTACTGATCGTATCTTGCCTCGTGCAACCAACTGATCGATACGTCAGCATATGCACGTACACATGCCACGTGGTAATCTCGGCCTACTAAATTTATTTTTACCGAGATTCCACCACAAAAATATGCTTGCGGTCGGTCATAAAGGACTTCCAGCTAACTCTTGTTTTATGAAGATTGAATGTATAGTTTTAAAGTTATAAAAATGTATGTTTAAATTGTACGTTATAATTGGGTTACCTCTCAGGCTAAGGGGAGGGAATCTGTGGGAGGTAACCATTGTGTGAGTGGGTAATGTTTAATTGGATGTGGGCGTCTCCCTTGCAGGGGAGAATTGCATAAAAGCAGAGTGTGGGGGCGGAGCCGAGCTTCCTAACTGAGTGGACGTGCCAGGATCAAGCTCCTGCTCAAACTACGAGATTTTTGGGGGAAATCACCCCAAAACTGGCACAGATCCACTCTGGAGGGATACAGCCGTGCTGGGGTCATCCGGGTACACATTTGGACACCCGAATCACGCTTCTGACCACCCGAGAACCCGAGCTACACTGACTGAGGCCTGCGGGAAAGCGAATGGAGGAGAGACGGCCGCTCTTCTCCCTTACTGCTTGACACAGGATCACCTCGACCCCCGACTCTCCTAACCCCCCCCCCCTGGGACCGGTGGGGGATATCCCGGTCCTCGCTGAGCGCCCGGAGCAACAAATCTGAACCCCTACAAACAGGGCCAGCGAAACACGAGGCTCAAGCAAAATGGCGACTGACCACTACCCACGAAAGCCGATCCAGCCTGCAACTCCAGCACAGCACTCTTACCAAGGCAGCGACATACTACAGCGTCTGGACGACCTGTTCACCAGCTTTTGGGAGAAGCTACAGAAACGGATCCAGCCGGACCAGAATCGGCGGCAAGAACTCCTGGACGCAGGAGTGACGACTCACAGGCAAGCGGGTGAGAAGGGGACACCCCCGGGCGCAGCACCCAACCACCCTCCAGCACTTAACCACACTTGCCCACCCGGGCTGAAGGCCAAGATAATCCTTTCCCGAAAGCATCGGCCACATTGGCAGCAATCCAAGCGACGCAAGCGACGACTCACCTACAGACTTCCCGCCACCCCCACGAGAAGCGGACGCTCATACATCGCAAGCCGACAAGCTGGTGGCCAAGACATGCGGGCCTACACACCAGCCTGGGGTGGGAAGGACACCCTCACCCACTCCCAAGCGACAGAAACACCTTGCGACCAGCCAGAGGGACTCAGCTATTTTCCACGGCGGAACCAGCGGACCTCCACAAAGGCAACACTACCCAGTCCCCTACTTGCAGACTCCCGCCGGAGCGGAGGAGCGGACACGGATCTAGCCACCTGGGACCGGAGGGTCCTGAACATGAAGCCAGCGGGACTTTGGCAATTAAGCTGTGGCAGCCTCCCATCAAGAGGCATCGGCTGAACAGCCCAATGGGACACACTAAACAGGCAAGATTCTCCGGCATACACAGTTTGGACTCGGACTACTTACCTCGTGACTCAATTTCTGTATTTTAAGCGCAACATTATATGTTTAAGCATGACCTAGTTAATTCTAGTTAAATATAATGCATTACTCAGACTAGCATAGTTACACTGCAGCCTCACAATTGAGTCATGTAAAGTTTTTAATGGCATAGCCGGTCGAGACCTCCCCAGCTTTTATCATATCCTTATTGTCAGTTAACCTAATCTGCTGTCTTATCTCGACATACTATTCCCTGACAAACGCTTTCTTTGTTTTCCTCACTATACATCACAATTGTACCTAGCATGTTCCAACGTAATACAAAAAAACAAAATGTGCAGTTTTTACGTGCCTATCTGAATAATCTGTTGACTAATCTATGCGTGCTGTTGTGGCACTTTTGCTATACTTGTAATTCTTCTTGCACAGTAAAAATAAAGAATTTAAAAAAAAAAAAAAAAAAAAAAAAGCAGAGTGTGTGTAATTAAACCAGAGTTCTTCTTGACCCTCAATACGTAGCCTTGTCTCGTTATTGGAGGGAACTGCTATATCACACTGGGGATTGCTATGCTCTGCATACTCCCTTGAGCTTTTATCACTTAGTTCTTGTTCCTGATACCCTCTCCTGGAGGAGAGGTCTTCCCCACACGGTCCTGAATGCTGGAGGTTCATTCCAGGGTGGACGGAAGACGTCGCGGCTCCAGTTAAGCTACGGCGGTTGTGGAATCTGCGGTGGTTGTGGTGTCCAGTGCGGTGCTTGTGGTCCTCGACGCAAGCTAGGAAGCGTCCATCAACGGAAGGTGTCCGTTACAGGGAGCACTGACTGTCCCAATTTATTACACACACAACCCTGTATTAAACAGAGAGCACTGACTGTCCAGGGATATTATACACAGACAGTAATTGATAGCTGTGCTGCAAAATGTCCTTGGAATTTTTTTTCAAATGTTGGCAACTATGGCACTGTATCATGTGATATGCTGTCACATTACTATATATTAGCCCATGAAGTTGACAATGCTCTGGTAGAATGTGTTCTTATCCTGATCATTAGCGAAATCTAACGTTTCAATGTAGATAAAGAGGCCGCCTCACCTTGCCTAACTCCTGAAGGTAAAATGAAGAGTTAGTCAGTCTTTCTGTATGATTCAGAATGAACTAGCTTCAGTTCATGACATCCAAACGTTGCCACCTAACTTCCTCTTGAGAAGTAGGATTGGGGTAGAATGATGGAAGGACCACTTCTTGAGAGAGATGAAACTGAGAAATCACCTTAGGAAGAAACTGTGACAAAGTGATCTTCGCCACTTTGTCCTGGAGAGGCCTGCTTGCCTGCCTCCTCCCCTGCGACTATGGCCCTGGATTATATTGCCCTGTAAAACTTACATTTGGGGGTGGCGAAACCGACCTCGCCACGTGTCCTTGGAGAGGGCTGATTGCCCGCCTCTTGCCTTTGGACTATGGACCAGACTTTATGGGAATGTGATACCCCAGATAGCTATACCATGGAGCCTATTCATATAATGAAAGACTATGGGAAAGACTTTAGCTCCATGGCAATTGTACTGTGTGAATAGGATCTGCGCGCTATTCGGTAGTTTTGTGCGCTCAGATCCCAGCTATCTGGGGATATGTGAAATGTCTGTGTGTTATGGATAAAAAGTAACTTTCTGTATTTTAAAGTGTTTTATGTCTTTCTGTAACCATGGGGTTAATGGAGTCTGCTTCTAGCCCTGGATAATTGGATTACTTTCCTCTTTGTCTCCAGGATAGAGGCCTATGTAAAACCTGTCTAAACCGGTTTGCCATGCGGCTAGTAAGGGACAAAAGATACTTTTAGTAACTTTTGAAACCCTGGTCGGATTCATGCCATTTTTTAATATGTTGTTCCCCTGAATGGATTGATTGTGGATATGTATTTTTATGTGAATGTGATGTATGGTTTTAGAGTTATGAAAGTTGTGTAAAAAGTATATTTTAACTGTATGTATAATGGGATTATGTGTCACACTAAGGGGAGGGGATGTGTGGGTTGCACCCATGATACTATTGGTTATTTTATGCCTCCCCCTGGGTGTGGCCTGTATGTGTACACTTGTAATAAAAACAAGGCTGGGTGTTCCAGCACCTCAGACCTCTTCTGACCCTCAATACGTAGCCTCGTCTCGTTATTGGAGGGAACTGCTATATCACACTGGGGATTGCTATGCTCTGCATATTCCCCTGAGCTTAATCACTTAGCTCTTTTAAGAGTCTGTTCCGGATACGCTCTCCTGGAGGAGAGGTCTTCTCCACACGGTCCTGGAGGACAGAATCCGATCCAGGGTGGAAGGAAGACGGCGAGGCTCCAGTTAAGCTACGGCGGTTGTGGAGCCTGCGGTGGTTGTGGTGTCGTCTGCAGTGCTTGGAGTCCTCTGTAAGCGCTAGGAGCATCCATCAACGGAGGGTACTCGGTCGGAGTACACGGAGCTCCGTTACAGTGGTGGCAGCGGTGGGATCGTTCCTACAGCCAGAAAGACAGCTACAGACAACACCAATTCCTTGGAGTTACAAATTGAGGGCAACGTTAGCACTCGTGCAGCGCCCCTGGCAGCAGAGGTATCCAGCGACTTGGAGCAGACAAGTCTGGAAGGCTCTGACACTGAGGATTATGGGCTGGCCGAGGTGAGGCAGCGAGTGGCCCAGTATGGGGGTTATGTATCCATGGAGATATTCCAGGGGATCTGGAACCAGGTCATGGCTAAGCGAAAATCAAGGATGGACGGAGAGTATACTCAGCGGAAAGAGTGTTACAGCAGCAGAGTAGAGGCTGCATCCGAGGAGGTTAGCCGTCTTCCCCTGAGGCGGCAGTGTGTAACCCAGGGAGCTAAAGGTTCCGTCCTTCCTCCCAAGCGGCAGATTGAGTTACAGGGGGCCGAAGGTGCCGTCCTTCCCCCCCAGCAGCAGTCTGTCCTACAGAGAGCAGAGACAGTTGGTCCCTCTCTCCAGCAGCAGGACAATGTTACGGGAGTGGAGACAGGCGGTCTCCCTCTCCAGCGGCAGCCTGTGTTTCAGGGAGAGGAGCACAGCACCCCCTCTCCCCAGCGGCAGCTTAACCTAACAAGGGGAGACACCAATCTCCCAGACGGCGCAGATGGGACCGTGGTCTCTGTGTCTGACCTACAGGGATGCTGGCCAGCCTGTCCAGATCCCCAACTACCCTCATTGGGACAACAGGAGGAGGGGGTAAGTACAAATTCCCCTCCCCAGCTAACTCCTAGCGTGGCACCAGGGTTAACAGAGGAGATGTTAACCCCCACTGACTCCCATGTTCCGCTGGCTACTAAGCCAGACTATGTTCCAAGCATCCCAGCAGAAGAGCTGGCAGCTGGGCAGAGTGCAGTCGGCCTCTGCCCTACCTTTCTCCCTGGTCCAGAGCCTGATGTCCGGCAGGCTATCTCAGCAGAAGAGCTGGCATCAGGGCAGAGCGCCGCTGGCCTCTGCCCTTCAAGTCCCCTCAGCGTGTTACCCCATCACCACAGCAAAATACCCAGGTGCAGTAACTGTTTGTTGTGGGTGGGCTGCTCTTGTACTTTGTTGTTGTGGGGGGGCTACTCTGGCATCTATATATTGTGGGTTGGTGGATCGACTAACGGAGGCACTGACTGACAGAAGGTCAGGTGCCTGGTTAGTCTTCCCCCCAAAGGGGAGATGTGTGACAAAGTGCCCTTCGCCACTTTGTCCTGGAGAGGCCTGCTTGCCTGCCTCCTCCCCTGCGACTATGGCCCTGGACTATATTGCCCTGTAAAACTTACATTTGGGGGTGGCGAAACCGACCTCGCCACGTGTCCTTGGAGGGGGCTGATTGCCCGCCTCTTGCCTTTGGACTATGGACCAGACTTTATGGGAATGTGATACCCCAGATAGCTATACCATGGAGCCTATTCATATAATGAAAGACTATGGGAAAGACTTTAGCTCCATGGCAATTGTACTGTGTGAATAGGATCTGCGCGCTATTCAGTAGTTTTGTGCGCTCAGATCCCAGCTATCTGGGGATATGTGAAATGTCGGTGTGTTATGGATAAAAAGTTACTTTCTGTATTTTAAAGTGTTTTATGTCTTTCTGTAACCATGTGGTTAATGGAGTCTGCTTCTAGCCCTGGATAATTGGATTACTTTCCTCTTTGTCTCCAGGATAGAGGCCTATGTAAAACCTGTCTAAACCGGTTTGCCATGCAGCTAGTAAGGGACAAAAGATACTTTTAGTAACTTTTGAAACCCTGGTCGGATTCATGCCATTTTTTTAATATGTTGTTCCCCTGAATGGATTGATTGTGGATATGTATTTTTATGTGAATGTGATGTATGGTTTTAGAGTTATGAAAGTTGTGTAAAAAGTATATTTTAACTGTATGTATAATGGGATTATGTGTCACACTAAGGGGAGGGGATGTGTGGGTTGCACCCATGATACTATTGGTTATTTTATGCCTCCCCCTGGGTGTGGCCTGTATGTGTACACTTGTAATAAAAACCAGGCTGGGTGTTCCAGCACCTCAGACCTCTTCTGACCCTCAATACGTAGCCTCGTCTCGTTATTGGAGGGAACTGCTATATCACACTGGGGATTGCTATGCGCTGCATACTCCCTTGAGCTTTAATCACTTAACTCTTTTTCCTGTTACGCTCTCCTTGGAGGAGAGGTCTTTCCTACACGGTCCTGAATGCTGGAGGTTCATTCAGGGTGTAAGGAAGACTATTGGGAGATAACAGGACCTACCTGCAATTGAAAGGTGAATAGCAGTTAGTTGTCTGCAAGTGTGTGTGTCAGGCTTGCAGCGTATACTGTGCCCACTTGCCCAGTGCCACCACTCACTCACTGGTTTCACAATAGCGTGCATTTAAAAACCCCAAAACTTTTTTCTCTGTTATAGATTGAAAAGCAGTTAGTTGTCTCCAAGCGTCTGTTTGTCAGGCCTACAACGTGTACTCTGCTAACCTTTGCCAGTTCAAAGTGCCAATCTTATCTGGTGTGACAATAGCGTGCATTTAAAAAAAACAACTTTTTCACTGTAATAGTTTGAATAGCAGTTGGTTGTCTGCAAGCGTGTGTGTCAGGCTCGCAGCGTATACTGTACCCACTTGCCCAGTGCCACCACTCACTCACTGGTTTCACAATAGCATGCATTTAAAAACCAAAACATTTTTTTCACTGTAATAGATTGAATAGCAGTTAGTTGTCTCCAAGCGTCTGTGTGTCAGGCCTAAAACGTGTACTCTGCCAACCTTTGCCAGTTCACAGTGCTGCTCATATCTGGTGTCACAATAGCGTGCATTTAAAACCCAAAAACTTTTTTCACCGTTATAGATTGAATAGCAGTTAGTTGTCTCCAAGCAGGTGTGTGTCAGGCCTACAACGTGTACTCTGCTAACCTTTGCCAGATCAAAGTGTCACTCTTATCTGGTGTCACAATAGCGTGCATTTAAAAACGCAAAAACTTTTTTCACTGTTATTGATTGAATAGCAGTTAGTTGTCTGCAAGCGTCTGTGTGTCAGGCCTTCAACGTGTACTCTGCCAACCTTTGCCAGTGCACATTGCAACTCATATCTGGTGTCACAATAGCGTGCATTTAAAACCAAAAAAGTTTTTTCACTGTTATAGATTTAATAGCAGTTAGTTGTCTCCAAGCGTCTGTGTGTCAGGCCTACAACGTGTACTCTGCCAACCTCTGCCAGTGCACAGTGCCACTCATATCTGGTGTCACAATAGCGTGCATTTAAAAAAAAAAACTTTTTTCACTGTAATAGATTGAATAGCAGTTAGTTGTCTGCAAGCGTGTGTGTCAGGCTCGCAGCGTATACTGTACCCACTTGCCCAGTGCCACCACTAACTCACTGGTTTCACAATAGCGTGCATTTGAAAACCAAAAAACTTTTTTCACTGTTATAGATTGAATAGCAGTTAGTTGTCTCCAAGCGTCTGTGTGTCAGGCCTAAAACGTGTTCTCTGCCAACCTTTGCCAGATCAAAGTGACACTCTTATCTGGTGTCACAATAGCGTGCATTTAAAAACCCAAAAACTTTTTTCACTGTTATAGATTGAATAGCAGTTAGTTGTCTTCAAGTGGGTGTGTAAGGCCTACAGCGTCTACTCTGCCAACCTCTGCTAGTGCACAGTGCCACTCATATCTGGTGTCACAATAGATTGCATTTAAAAACCCAAAAACCTTTTTCACTGTAATAGATTGAATAGAAGTTAGTTGTCTTTAAGCGGGTGTCAGGCCTACAGCGTGCACTCTGCCAACCTCTGCCAGTGCACATTGCCACTCATATCTGGTGTCACAATAGCGTGCATTTAAAAACCCAAATTTATAAAAATGTATGTTAAAATTGTATGCTATAATTGGGTTACCTCTCAGGCTAAGGGGAGGTAATCTGTGGGAGGTAACCATTGTGTGATTGGGTAATGTTTAATTGGATGTGGGCGTCTCCCTTGCAGGGGAGAATTGCATAAAAGCAGAGTTCTTCTTGACCCTCAATACGTAGCCTTGTCTCGTTATTGGAGGGAACTGCTATATCACACTGGGGATTGCTATGCGCTGCATACTCCCTTGAGCTTTAATCACTTAACTCTTTTTCCTGTTACGCTCTCCTTGGAGGAGAGGTCTTTCCTACACGGTCCTGAATGCTGGAGGTTCATTCAGGGTGGAAGGAAGACTATTGGGAGATACCAGCACCTACCTGCAATTGAAAGGTGATCCTACTACCCAATATCAAGATGAACTCAAGGAAATATTGAATTTCGGAAAAGAGAGAGGGATCTTGAATGAAAGGGAATATAAATACCTATATGTCCAGCACCCAAGGATTCCGATATTTTACCATCTACCAAAGATACATAAAAGACTGGTGAAACCCCCTGGAAGGCCAATTGTATCGGGAATTGGATCCCTTACTGCAAATCTTTCTGAATATGTTGATCAATACCTACAGCGTCTACTCTCCTGTTTAAAATCCTACCTCAGAGACTCTACTCAAATTTTAAACATTTTATCTGGGTTTAAGTGGGAAAAGGAGATGATTTTAGTTACTGCCGACGTTACCTCTCTTTACACAATAATTGAACACCTCCAAGGATGTGAGGTGACCCAGTTTTCTCTATCAAAGTATTCAGAATTGAAAAATGACCTTATCGATTTTCTCATCCAGTGTATTATTTTTATCCTTACACACAACTACTTCTGGTGTGACGATTTCTTTTATTTACAGATTGAAGGTATTGCCATGGGACACGATTTGCGCCAAGTTACGCTAATCTTTTTATGGGCAAATGGGAAGAGGAATTCATATGGACCCATTGCCCATTTGGCGCAAATCTGTCCCTATGGCACAGATACATCGATGATTGCTTTTTTATATGGAATGGAGATCTTGAATCTCTTGAGCATTTTAAGTTATATCTTAACAATAATCCCTATCATTTGAATTTTACTTTTAACCACTCCAAGGAACACATCAAGTTTTTAGACCTGGATATCTACATCGAAGAGGGACAAATCAACACCAAGACTTTTAAGAAAAACGTTGACTGTAATAGTTTTATTCCTTTTAATAGTCATCATAAATCTACATGGTTAAGGAACATACCCCAAAATCAGTTTAGGAGGGTAAGACGCAATTGTTCGAACTATGAGGTGTGTAAGTCACAAATGGAAGAAATGAAACAGAGATTTCTGAATAAAGGGTATCCTTCAACACTATTGGAAAAATCTATGGATATAGCATTAACTACTCCAAGAGAAGACACTTTATGTAAGAAACCAAGTACTGCAGAATCGTTCAACTCAGCACCCACTTTTATTACCAAGTACAATCATCAATCTCATATGATACAGAAGATATTGAGAAAACACTGGGGGATCCTCAAGAACGATGCAACGTTATCAAAACTTCTAGACAATCAACCTCAGATCATCTTCACCAGGGCATCTAACCTACAACTTATGCTAGCAACTACCATTAAAACTGTGAATGCCAACTCGGATCAAGATACATCTCATGGTTTCACTAGATGCAAGAAATGTTTAGCATGTAGGAACAATCCATCTTTAGAAGACTCCATTACCAAATTCAAATCCTTCACCACTCAAGAAGAATATGACATCAAGACTAATATGGACTGTACCACGTCGGGAGTCATATATCTAATAACATGTCCATGCTCCCAACAGTATGTTGGACGTACAAAAAGATCACTTAAAATACGCATCGCAGAACATATCAGAAATATTAAGAAGGGACTCCTAACACATAATCTCTCCAAGCACTTTAAAGAAACTCATGGGGGAGACCCCACAGGACTCAAATTTATGTCTATTGAGAAAGTAAAGATAAATTGGAGAGGAGGAAGTATCGATGAGGTTTTAGACCAAACAGAAGCCAAATGGATTTTTAAGTTAGAGACTTTAGTCCCTAAAGGACTAAATTTAGATTTTGAGGTAAATGCCTTTTTATAAAAAAAACATTTTTTAAAGAATTTATTTTTTTTTCACATCCTCTTCATTTATTAGTGCACTATATTTCAGATTAGCACATATTCTGCACATAAGCAGCATTTTAGAAAGAAATATTCCCTTCACATCACTCATATAATATAACAATATATGAATTAATTTGAATACTAATTTCTTTTCTGTTAAAATCCTCTTTATTTATTAGTGCACTATATTTCAGATCAGCACATATTCTGCACATAAGCAGCACTTTAAAAAGAAATATTTCCTTCACATCACTTATATAATATAACAATATATGAACTAATTTGAATACTAATTTCTCTTCTGCTTTATTTCAGAATGGACAAAATTAATTATGTACACCTAACCTCTTTGTACTATCATTCTGTTATTCTGATTCTTTATTCTTTATCCATTACTCTCCCCTGGCTTCTGCACATATTTATTTATTTTCTCTTTACATAGATGTTTTCTCTATTTTATACATCTGTGATTCCTTTATTGTGGTCCTATATTGTTAGCCATTTACTTAATGGATCAACTAACCCTGAAGATTTTTTCATTGAATCTATTTATCGATTTATTTATTTATGAATATATATTTTTAATTGATATCCAGCATTAGACAAGCCATTCCTCTATGAAGTATCTCATGGAATGTTTTTTATGTATTCCCTATCATTGTTTTATCTACCCCCTATAATCATGTGGAGATTGTTTTATATTACTGTTTTCAACATCGTTTTTATTTCATCTTGTTTATTTAATTCCGTTTGTAATGCATTCTTATACATGTCATTTATGTATCAAAAGTATAATTGTATTATTGGTAATTAAGGCAATATGTATATAAATGAACACTGAAGCAATGGACAGCATTATGTCTCTGATGAAGTAGGGCTTATCCCCTACGAAACACGTTAGACAGACGTCCATAGACGCATACAGCATCAGACACAGCTACCAGCAGTCACAACAGCAGCCTATCTTTGAACGCAGGACCCGTTTGGAAACTACCACAACCGGAGCGGTCTGCTCTGCACGTCCTCTGAAGTGAGGCTCCAGTTCGGTACGTGCTTGCAGATGAACACCGTCCTCACCGGCAGCCAGAATACGGATTATTTCAATCTATATCCATCCGAACTTATCCGAAGGTCCTTGCAATCAATTTGTGGCACTATAGTCTGGGAATGCATCTCTGATTTATTCTCTACCTGTATTTTTAATATTTTTAATATTTTTAACATATGGAATAAACTGGTACTTTTTTTTACAATCGCATCCAGTTTTCTGCTTCAGTCCATTAGCGATATACAATAATATTATTGCCTAGTCTGCAGTTTCTTGTACTGCAGCACTTACTGTAGAGTTACTTTCCAGCTTTACTGATACAAAGTATATGATTTAAGAAAGTATCATCCACCCTCATTGATTGAGGACTCAGTCACTTATTCCTCGCATTTTTTGCCACATATCCAGTTAAGAATTAGAGACTCAAATTACTCTCATCCTATTTGAGTCTCTTCTTTATTGTTTTTATTTTATTATTATTAATATTTTTTGGTATAGATTCTCTTTTCTATATCTATTTGCAGTTGAGTCTACTCTGTATTTCTATACTATGTTCTCATGATTTAAAGAGACATCGCACCTATTAGCCATTTAAAGGTACAGCATCTCCTGGTTTGTTTTGCTCTAGCCATCAGTCACTTAGCTAGCTCCTGGAGTCTACACTTGTTCAGAGTGTTTTTTATTTAGTCATTCTTTTTCATAGGTTTTTAGTGATCCCTATGTGTTCCATTAACTGAGCAGCCTAGTGCTAGTCTATCTCCCTCTCTCCTGTGTGGTACATTAGGTACACCAGAACTATCTCCTTCTGTTTTGGTATTGTCCGATAGAGCGGTACCGGAAAGTGACCGAGCATTGGTCATCAAATTGGTTAATCCATAACCAGCTCTTGAAATACAGGAGTTCTGGACAAGTGCTTGTTGGCAGTGGAATGGATCTCGAAAAACTCTTGAAAATAAGATCGGGACAAGACATCAGCTTCAGTTTTAGCCACTCCTGGGGTGTATTCACATATAAGGTAAAACTGCAACTTTCGGTAAGCCAAGTCAATTTTCAGAGCAACCGGATGGTGGTCAAAGAAGAAGAGCGCCCTTCATTGATTATCTTGCATGCCACCAAGTTGCCATCAAGTTGTTGGAGAAACATTTGACTGCCTTGCCGGACCAAAGATGACCCCTATCGTGTTAGGTTACAGGTGAGATGTCAGTCATAGAGTTTCACATTCGCTGACGGTACTCACCTTTCCCAGGGCATCCGCAATGCACTGGAGGTCAGTCTGCAGCGGTTATAGTTCTGGACTCATTCTTTCACCTCGCCTTACTGCTGCTCGGCGCATTTCGTTTCAGGAGACTTCCTCAGGAGCTTGCTATGGTTATAGCGCCTGTGGCTTCTGCACTCCAGTCTGCATCTTGTGTACCTCGTTTCAAAGCAAGGAAACACAGAGTGATTGCTCCAGCATTCCAAGATGCCAGCCACTGCATGAGGAAACTGGTCTGCAGGTTAGAGGCTGGAGGAGATGTGGCTGAGGGGCTGAGCCAGGACAATGATGCATCCAAGGTGGTGCTGAGTCCCACAGTCAGCCACATTGATCTCAGGTAACCCCTCCTACAGATGAGACCAGGTTATGTGATTGAGACACTCCTTTAGAAGCAGAGCACACCTTTCAGTTTGTGCTTCGTTGTTTTGTTGCCTGCCTCAAGAATCCTAGCGTTTGTTTCCTTGTGTTTCCTACCCTTGCTGGTTTCCTGACTTTGCCTGCTCTCTGAATTTAGCTGATTACCGCCTGCCCTGACCTCTGGACCGTCTGACTCTGATTTCTGTCTGACCCTTCTTCGGATACCTTTGCGTTGGATTTTTTTTGTTATTTTTATTAAAGCCCCCATGCCATCACTGAATTAACAGAATCCTGTTCTAAACCTCAGGATCTCTGTAGATCGTTCTTGTTAAGGAGAGCTGTTACTGCACCTGAGTTCCAGCACTGAACATGACACCAGTGATTTGTTACAATGAGGGAATGAAAATGGAGATGCATTGAGGAGGAAACTATTCCATATGTATAGGTCGGATCTGGCCAGGGGGATCGAGGATTAGAGGTGCTCTCATCAGGCAGCAGGCAGAGAAGCCTGGAGATGAAGAATCTACCCTGCAAGTGCACTTTTAATAATAAATGTGTTTGTACATTCCATCTGCACTATATTTCTTTTATGTTTATTCCATGTCTATGAAGATCCATATTCAAGACTGAAGCACCAGTACCTCCATATAGGGGGGCACATTTAACCCCACCCTCACCGCAGTTTGACCCCGCCCCTGCTGCATGTTAAGCCCTGCCCCCGACACAATTTTTTTTATAATCCCTGGTGGATAATTCATTATTTTCCACCAAGGATTATTAAAAAACAAACACATTTCCCTTGATACAGTCCATACACACACACACAGACTGCTGAGTCCTTACACACACAGAGAGACAGACTGCTGACCATACACACACACACACACACACACAGACACACAGACTGCTGAGTCCATACATACAAGCACACTGCTGAGTCCATACACACACACACAGACTGCTGAGACCATACACACACACACAGACTGCTGAGTCCATACACACACACACACAGACTGCTAAGTCCATACACACACAGACTGCTGAGTCCATACACACACAGACTGCTGAGTCCATACACACACACACACACACAGACTGCTGAGCCCACACACACACAGACTGCTGAGTCCATACACACACACACACTCACACACACACACACAGACAGCCGAGCAGTGGCGGATCCAGAACCAAATCTCGGGAGTGGCACTGGTGGTGGGCTAGAGCGGGGTAAAAAGATACAGATACACACAGACACTCACAGATACACACTGACACTCACAGATACACACACTGACACACTGACACTCACAGATACAGAAACACACTGACACTCACAGATACACTCACAGATACAGATATACACAGACACACACACATACACACTGACACTCACAGATACAGATACACACAGACACACACACACATCCACACAGACACTCACAGATACACACAGATGTACACATACCTAAACATACACACTGGCACACACACAATTTGCAGCTTCCATAATGTTAACCACCCACCCTGCCCCTTCCATACCTTTTGGTTGCAGGGAGGTGACTTTTTGGGGCTGGCTCTCCTCCTTCCTCCTTCTCTCTCAGCTGCCTGCATCCTGGGTGTTCTCAGCCCGCGCGGTCTGTAAGCTGGGAGGAAGTAACAGTCACTTCCTCCCAGCACTCCCTGCAACTTTAAAGGGGCCCGGTCTGCCAAAGGGCTGCAGCACCCAACCGAGCCCCTAATGAGGTAGGTCCACAGATGGCAGCTGCACTATTTTCGGGGGGGAGGGGCACGTTGCTGGCATTTGGGGGGGCCCAAGGGGGGGCACAGCATGATGTAGGGGGGGCCATGGTCCCCTCTGGCCCCCCCTAGCGACGCCACTGGCACCATTCAGTAGGTTTTCTGGTTTGTTTTAGCATATAGTGGGGATATTTTGTATAGTTTTCTTAATATTGGAATCCAAACTTAAAGATTGCAGTTTATTGCTAAGACTTCTATGTGCAACAGTGTCAAAAGCCTTACTTGGTAAGTAATGTCTACTGCACCACCCTGATTTATTATTGTAGCTACCCAATCAAAAAAATCAATAAGATTAGTTTGGCATTATCTCCCTGAAGTAAACCCATGTTGTCTCTGATCTCTGAATCTATGGGATTTTAGATGTTCAACAATCCTATCCTTTAACATGGTTTCTATTACTTTCCCTGCAACTGAAGTAAGGCTTACTGGCCTAAAGTTGCCTAAATCCTGCTACTACCTTTATTGTGAATGGGCACAACATTCGCAAACTTCTAATCTTCTGGGACTACTCCTATTAACAATGCACAGAACTAGCTTGCTAGCTAGTGCCGGCACCCCATGACAAGTGAGGCCCTGCTAGTTGCCAAGTAGCATTGAGAGGCTCTATCTATGATTTGGCTCGAGGGGGTTTGTGGCCACTTTGCAAAATGGCAGGGTGATGGCCTCTCTGTGACAATTAAAGTGCCATAAAAACATGTGGCAGTGACATGTGAGACCCTACAACGTGTACTCTGCCAACCTTTGCCAGATCAAAGTGACAGTCTTATCTGGTGTCACAATAGCGTGCATTTAAAAACCCAAAAACTTTTTTCACTGTTATAGATTGAATAGCAGTTAGTTGTCTGCAACCGTCTGTGTGTCAGGCCTACAACTTGTACTCTGCCAACCTTTGCCAGTGCACATTGCAACTCATATCTGGTGTCACAATAGCGTGCATTTAAAACCAAAAAACTGTTTTCACTGTTATAGATTGAATAGCAGTTAGTTGTCTCCAAGCGGGTGTGTCAGGCCTCCAGCATGTACTCTGCCAACCTCTGCCAGTGCACATTGCCACTCTTATCTGGTGTCACAATAGAATGCATTTAAAAACCAAAAAACTTTTTTCACTGTTATAGATTCAATGGCAGTTAGTTGTCTCCAAGCGGGTGTGTCAGGCCTACAGCGTGTACTCTGCCAACCTTTGCCAGTGCACATTGCCACTCATATCTGGTGTCACAATAGCGTGCATTTAAAACCCAAAAACTTTTTTGCCCGTAATAGATTGAATATCAGTTAGTTTTCTGCAAGCGTCTGTGTGTCAGGCCTACAGCGTGTACTCTGCCAACCTTTGCCAGTTCAAAGTGCCACTCATATCTGGTGTCACAATAGCTTGCATTTAAACAATATATATTTTTTTTCACTGTAATAGATTGAATAGCAGTTAGTTTTCTGCAAGCGTCTGTGTGTCAGGCCTACAGCGTGTACTCTGCCAACCTTTGCCACTTCAAAGTGCCACTCTTATCTGGTGTCAAAATAGCGTGCATTTAAAAACCCAAAAACTTTTTTCACTGTTATAGATTGAATAGCAGTTAGTTGTCTCCAAGCGGGTGTGTCAGGCCTACAGCGTGTACTCTGCCAACCTTTGCCAGTGCACATTGCCACTCATATCTGGTGTCACAATAGCGTGCATTTAAAACCCAAAAACTTTTTTGCCCGTAATAGATTGAATAGCAGTTAGTTTTCTACAAGCGTCTGTGTGTCAGGCATACAGCGTGTACTCTGCCAATCTTTGCCAGTTCAAAGTGCCACTCATATCTGGTGTCACAATAGCTTGCATTTAAAAAATATATATATTTTTTCACTGTAATAGATTGAATAGCAGTTAGTTTTCTGCAAGCGTCTGTGTGTCAGGCCTACAGTGTGTACTCTGCCAATCTTTGCCAGTTCAAAGTGCCACTCATATCTGGTGTCACAATAGCTTGCATTTAAAAAATATATATTTTTTTCACTGTAATAGATTGAATAGCAGTTAGTTTTCTGCAAGCGTCTGTGTGTCAGGCCTACAGTGTGTACTCTGCCAATCTTTGCCAGTTCAAAGCCATAGCCTGCCAGCCAGGAAGCCACAGCCAGCAAGCCAACAGCCTGCCAGCCGCAGCCAGCAAGCCAACAGCCTGCCAGCCCAGCCAGCAAGCCCACAGCCTGCCAGCTGCAGCCAGCAAGCCCACAGCCTGTCAGCCGCAGCCAGCAAGCCCACAGCCTGCCGGCAGTAGCCAGCAAGCCCACAGCCTGCCAGCAAGCCCACAGCCTGCCAGCTGCAGCCAGTAAGCCCACAGCCTTCCAGCAAGCCCACAGACTGCCACCCAGCAACAGTAATTAAGGTAAGAGGCCTAGGTATCAGCTTGGCCTAGGTATCAGCGAGCTATGTTGTGTTGCTATATTGTGAATAGGAACCAGAGTGTTGGAGAGACCCCCCTCCAGGCCCCATTAGACTCCATTGTAGTCTCTAATGGGACCTGGAGAAAATTCTTTCTAACACACTCTCTAAAGGACACTGAGATAGCCTCTGCTAGAATGTTCCCCCCCTTCATGGCCCATTAGCCCTCAATTGTAGTCTCTACTGGGGCCTGGAGGCGACTGTTTCCAGCAGGGACACTGAGGTGGCCTCTGTTAGAAAGACCCACTTCCAAGCCTATGAAACTCCATTGTAGTCTCTAATAGGGCCTGGAGGGGATTCTTTCTAACACACTCTCTAAAGGACACTGAGATAGCCTCTGCTAGGAAGACCCCCCTCCATGGCCCATTAGCCCTCAATTGTAGTCTCTACTGGGGCCTCGAAGGGATTATTGCACTTTTGTTCCTTGTGTCAAAAGATTGTGTAGGGTGTGGCTGGAGGCGGTGCATGGAGGCGGGACATGGGTGGCGCTTGCTGCGGAGTATGGGTGGGGCCTGTAAGGGGGCCCTTGAGATTTATTTTGCCCAGGGGCCCTGAGGGTTCTCAGTCTGCCCCTGTCTGTCACTATGTATGCCTGTGTGTATGTCTCAGTATGTGTGTGTCAGTATGTATGCCTGTATGCGTGTATGTCTGCTTCAGTATGTGTGTCTGTTAGTATGTTTCTGTGTCCTTTTGTATCAGTGTGTGCATTTGTGTCTGTGTGTGGACCCAGTGGGTGGTATTTGGAGGCGGGCCCCAGGGGGCCCAGACCCTGAGCTGAATTAGGGGCCCATTTATGGTGGCAGCCCTGTTGGGAGTAAATGGGGGTAGAGCAGATGGGGCTACTGCTCCAGTAGGAGCGGATGGAGGGCTGAGCAGGCACAGATACAACATCACCTGGCAGGGTCAAAATCAGGGTCAAAGTCTGACATAGACGTGTCAGACTCTAGCGCAAGGGTGGCAGATGACTGCTCAGCGCTGGTTGACTTCACTTTACTTAGTGACCTGTCACAAAAAAAAAAAATCAACCCCTGAAAAAATTAACAGACAGCAAAATAAGTGCTGCTGTGCAAGAGCCTGTGATCTGTATAGTGATCACTGGCAGGACAGGGGTTAATCGTTCTGAAAAGAGCTTTTGGGTCTCAAAAAAGAAAAAAAGATCACAAAAAATTAACCCCTAACAAAAAAAAAAAACAAGGCACAAACAGCAGAAACGTGCTGCTGTGCAAGAGCCAGTGATTATAAGGATCACTGGCAAGACAGGGGTTAATGGCTCTGAAAAGAGCCTTTGGGTCTCAAGATTTTACAAATCCCTACTTATAAATACCTAAATCTCTCTAGCTAAACCACAGATCTCTCTCCCTTTCTCACTAAAACACAAGTGAAGAGAGGGAGGCAGATCCACACTAATCAGAGAAATGGGGAACACGCTTGGGATAAAATTGCTAATGGGGAAAGCTGTGATTGGACGACCCCAGCCTGCCCCTTATGATGCGGCATGCTACGGACGCCCCCAGAAGCCCCATGATTCACTGCCTTTAGAAAAAGGGGGGTGGGGAGTTAATATTGATCATTTTATTTATTTTTATATATATTATTATATATGCACTGAGGGCTGGCACCACCACCTCACCACATTTCCTTGTTTCTTCCACTCATACCGCTTTTCCCATCTTTGAAGGGGTTTGGCAAAACAAGGAAATAGTCCTCTACTCGTAACAGGGATTAAACTGAAAAGAATAGTCTTACACTACCTGATCATACAGTGGGTCCCCCCCCCCCCCCTCTGCTCTGTGTCAATGTGTATCAGGGTCTCTGAGGACAGGTGTCAATCCATATGTCAAGGTGTCAATATGTAATATGTCAGGTGTCAATCGATATCCGTTGTGATTTAGGAATGTTAGGTGATTTATGCCCTTTATGGATTAAAACCAGACTGCATCAACTGTGTAATTTTCCATGGGAGTTTTGCCATGGATCCCCCTCCAGCATGCCACAGTCCAGGTGTTAGTCCCCTTGAAACAACTTTTCCATCACTATTGTGGCCAGAAAGAGTCCCTGTGTGTTTTAAAATTCGCCTGCCCATTGAAGTCTATGGCGGTTCGCATTTGCGGAAGTTCGCGTTCGCCGTTCGCGAACCGAAAATGTTGTGTTTGCAACATCAATACAGAAGACCATGGGGCGAATATTGAAACACACAAATCCGAATTAGAAACAGTAAATGTACCGCCAATGTGCAGAAATTACAAAAGAATGAATGTAAACAAATTAGCCAGCAAGTGGAAATCGGTGAAGTAATGTAAAGTGCCAAATGGGCACAAACGAATGCATACTGTCCGAGGTATTGTGGATTAAAATTAAAAATGTATACTGTAACGTATGTGACTCCATCTTGTAACAGAAGGTAAAAGATGCACAGACATATTTATTTTTTTTCTTACTCCATTCACTGCATGACCAAACTGATTGGAATGTGGCTAATGCAAACAGTGATTATAGATAAGGCATATCTGACACTTAGAACTAAGTGTTGGAAACCAAAGTATTTGGAACAAGGGGGGTTGAGAGCCCAGCCAAGAGATACATATCTATATATACTAACCATATAATTATGTTTAATTATATACAAATAGTATCTGCAATAATAATTTTAATACATTCGTAGAGAGAATCTAATGAATACATTTCATTATTATTAAAACTAATATTAGCTGAATGTGTGCAAAAGACATGTATATATTATGCGTTGTCACATATAATAGTACAGACATACTTAGCTCATACAATAAGACAGTGTGAGAAAACCAGACCAATTAGAGTCAAGACGAGATACTCCCTACCAGTAATTTATTTTACATTTCAAATTCAATGGGACTTCAATAAGACCCCATTGCAAGAGTGAGTTGAACCAAAGTCAAGATGCTTTAAAAATAAACTTTATGGCACAAAAAGGAGACTGGTGGTCTACCAAAAAGGACCACTATTCCCTTGAAGTATGACATTCATTAATGATGGATTGCCCATAAAGATAAGACATTTTTGACATAATTTGCATCATGAAATTAAATTAACCCTTTAGATAAAGTGGTAGTTGGAATATGTAATGAAAATGTATTGTGATGCAACAACACAATCTACTGATGAATGTCTATAGGACTATCATTAGAAGAAGGTACACCCACCTATTCCCATTGGTCACTTTAAATTGGTGACGTAAAGAAATTCAAGATAAGCAATTCTTTAAAGAAATTGGGGTTTCAGGAGATCATCAAAGCATCATTAGATCAGACCAGCCCAAGGAATACCACTCTAACACTCTGTCTATTCAACTAATTTCTGGGACTTAGTTAAACTTCTTTGCTAACCAGAACTATTCTATATTTCTACTCAATTTCTCTACTCCAAACACTTTTACTTATATATCCAAATACATCCATTGATAAGGGCACCTTTTTACACATATGGTGGTACTGCCAAACAATATATACTTATTGTAAAGTTATAATTACATTAATTGATTATATGACAGGAAATAAATGAATAATGGTGTAACGGAACCGCTGGCACCCCAACCGGGTATCTTCCGCTGACGGATGCTCCTAGTGCTTTCAAGGACTCCAAGCACTCTGCCTGACACCATAACCACTGCAGACCCCACGAACCGCCGCAGCTTGGTTGGGGTCTCGCCGTCTCCACCCACTCTGGACCCAAGACCAGGGTCCAGCTTCCAGTAGGTGGACCTCCAGAGAGCAGGAACACGAACAAGCTCTTAGCAGAGCTTAGTGATTATACCCTGGGGAGTATAGTGATTATAGCAATCCCCAGAGTGTAGTGCTCCAATCCCCCAAACATGAGCCGAAACTTCATGAAGGTACAAGATGATCTGCACTTTTTTTTTTTTTTTTTATATAAATTCTTTATTTTGTGTGTGCAAGAAATAACAAAGCATCAAACAATGCCACAACAGTATCAACAAGTGCGTGAGTTATTCAAATGCTTACATATGTGGTTTCGAGTAGACTGCACGTTTCAGAAAATTATTATGCATGACAGAATTATACATTACATTGGCGTCATTTCAACATGTAGTACCAATGTATCCAAGTAAGGTTAGTAAGTGTTCGAGTTAGACTATGCAGTGGGGGTACTTTCAGACTGCTAAGGCAACATTGTTGCTTTAAAGTTTCAATATAACATTAGGTGGTATGAATTGGGGTACATAAAGATGAGCTCGGGAGGAGCTTGGTTATTGCATGTGTCGCGTATCGGACATGTGTTGTCAAATCAGTTTACCAAGCTTTACATTTTAATACAGTTGTAGTCATTATCTAGGGGTGGGGGTGGGGTACAAAAATAGAGAAGGTGGGGGTAGGGTACACTATCACATACATTTTCTTTTGTTGTTGTGCTGTGTCGTTCATGGTCTGTTTGTGTCGTGGTGTCAGGTGGGGCCCCTGGGTTCATGGACCGTGGTCGGTGTGACTCTGTCCTTTTAGGGTCTCCCATGTGTGCGTATATTTGTGCTGGCTGTTCTGTGTTGTCCTGGGTTGTGGGTTGGTTCCATTTGTCCTGTGGTGTCACGGTTCCCTTGTGTGGTGTTTGCGGGTCTGCCTGTCCTAAGGCTACGTGGACCTTTGATTGGGTTCCCTTGTTTTGGGATTGTTATAGTGTGTCCCGGTTTGGGGGGATTGAGTAGTCTCCGTTGGTTTAATGCGTGTGTCAGGCCTTAAGCCTCCCGATGTCTCCTCATGCTTCCGGGTTTGACGGAGCTTAGCCACACCCCCATTGACGCGGTCTGCTATTTAATGCGACCGCACCAGCTGATAGACGCTGGATTATTGAAACGCGTACCGCACCTAATTCACCGGCTCACATACCTCGCTGAGACGACCACATGCTACTGGACCGGACTGGAGGAATATTCAAGTCCCCAACATCTCTCCTCTTCACCGACAAGTGCCTGCACTCTCTGCAACCATTCACTGAAGCAACCGCCTCAGAGGAGAGCTGGGGACACAATCCCTCTACTTCTAGAAGCTAAGTAACTTACAGTCTCTGAGATAAGAGCTAACAATGCTAAAGCTTTATTTCAACTTACTAAAGTCTGCTATCAAGTTGTCCAGCAAGCCTGCTACAGCTTTCCTCAAATCAATTATTATTCAAGTTCAGCTGTACCTGTCTTGCTACAGATAGTCTTATTTCTTCATACTAAAGTCTGCTATCAAGTTGTCCAGCAAGCCTGCTACAGCTTTCCTCAAATCAAGTATTATTCAAGTTCAGCTGTACCTGTCTTGCTACAGAAAGTCTTTATTTCAACTTACTAAAGTTTGTTATCAAGTTGTCCAGCAAGCCTGCTACAGCTTTCCTCAAATCAAGTATTATTCAAGTTCAGCTGTACCTGTCTTGCTACAGATAGTCTTATTTCTTCATACTAAAGTCTGCTATCAAGTTGTCCAGCAAGCCTGCTACAGCTTTCCTCAAATCAAGTATTATTCAAGTTCAGCTGTACCTGTCTTGCTACAGATAGTCTTATTTCTTCATACTAAAGTCTGCTATCAAGTTGTCCAGCAAGCCTGCTACAGCTTTCCTCAAATCAAGTATTATTCAAGTTCAGCTGTACCTGTCTTGCTACAGAAAGTCTTTATTTCAACTTACTAAAGTTTGCTATCAAGTTGTCCAGCAAGCCTGCTACAGCATCCCTCAATACAAGTACTATTTAAGTTCTGCTGCACCAGTCTTGCTACTGATAATTCCAATGTATACGATCTCTTATAATTTGAACTGTTAACAAGAATCACGGACTCTAATGAATTCTGAACCTTGTCATTGCTAACTGAAGCAAACCGTTTATTATTTAAAGAAACAGTACCTGTAATTCTGGAACTGAAGTCTCAGTTCCATCTAAGTGTCTTAATAAAATATCAAAGTCCAAAGAAATCTGCAGTTGTGTTCCACATCATTTACTGTGAACGTGACAGAATAATCCAGCCATTGTAATGGAACCAGCAGATTTCGATTCTAAAGTATTGTTGCTGAATCAACGAGTCGATTCACTTAACCAAGGTGTGCAAGACCAAGGTGTGCAAGACAGGTTACAAATGAAAGAATTCTCACTTATGTCAGAGACTTACAAACACATACTCCTCATACTGTTCTGCACTCAACTAGCGATCCTGCTGTATGTAACCCTGAAAAATTCTATGGTGATCGTTCCAAATATAGGGAGTTTTTTAATTCCTGCAAATTATTAATTGCATTTAAACCTAGATCTTATCCCACAGAAAGATCTAAGGTTTTTTCAGTTATCTAATTTCTGAGAGGTGAACCTATGTCCTGGGCCCATTCCTTTTTGGACAATGATGACCCCATCTTAGATTCACTGGAGGAATTCTTTAAAGCCAAGTCTCTTCTCTATGAAGATCCATACAAACAAAATACTGCTGAATTAAAAATTAGAACCTTGCTGCAAAAACATAGACCCGTTGAAGATTATATCGCTGAATTTAAAAGATGGGCAGTAGAAACGCAATGGAATGACATCGCATTGCGCAACCAGTTTCGAATCGGCTTATCTGAAGCTGTAAAGGATGAACTATCCAGAATAGAACTCCCTACTACTTTGAATGCTCTGATTCATCTATCGATCAGCATTGACAGAAGGCTTAGAGAAAGAAAGGCCGAAAAGGCTCTCTCAACTTCAATTGGGAAAAAATCATTTCATCCTCCAAAGCCTTCTGACAACTCATCCTTAGCAACCGAACCTATGGAAATCGGGGTAATAAGAAGTCCCCTCACTCCTGAAGAGAAAAATCAACGACGTATATTAAACCTCTGCATGTATTGTGCCTCTCAAGTTCATTTGGTCTCTGATTGCCCTTTATTGAAACGGATAAAGGGCAGTAGGCAGACTCATGCCTCTTCCATCCTAAGTGCACTCCCCTCTACAACAAATACTCAAATGTCCCCTATCATTCTCATATTACAGTGGGACAATGAAAGAATTATGACCAAGGCTGTCATCGATTCCGGTGCAAATGGAGTGTTCATCGACTCAGCCTTTGTAACAAAGAATAAAATTCCTTGTATTCGTAAAATAACTTCTGTTCCTGTTAGAGTGATTGACGGGTCCCTCATCTCATCGGGACCAATACTTCATGAAACCATCCCTCTAAAAGTAACCACTAATCATACTCATACTGAATTTCTTACATTTAATGTTCTTCCATCACCACTTTATCCAGTTATAATAGGGATCAATTGGTTAAGAAACCACAACCCTCAAATTTCTTGGTCCCCTTTTTCTCTCACCTTTAACTCCGACTATTGTAAGAAAACATGCTTACAACATATTCCAAGCTTTCAAACTACTAAAGAACCAGCTATACCCTCTTGTTATTCGGACACCGAACTGGAACCTCCTCCTCATACAGTCGTTGGGACTCTATCTTCCCTTCTCGGCGACATAAAAGGACTCAGTAAAGATACTCTTAATCTTCCTACATCAGTTAAACTATCAAAGAAAGACGGTCTCTACTATTTCAAGGACCAAATTTACGTACCTCCTGCTTTCAGAAATCAAGTGCTCAATTTTTTTCATGATTCTACCCTGGCAGATCATCCAGGTATAAAAAAGACCCTTGAATTGTCCAAGAGATATTATTGGTGGCCTCATCAAGACAAAACCGTTGAATCATATGTTAAAACTTGTTCAATCTGCCAAAGATCCAAACATGGACATCAGTACCTAAGTAGTCAATTATTGAACCTACCGATTCTCGGAAAACCTTGGCAATCCATTTCTATGCACTTCTTGGTGGATCTTCCCCCTTCTCAACAGCATACCACCATTCTAGTGGTAGTGGACCACTTCACGAAAATGTCCCATTTTATCCCTTTAAAGATGTTACCCTCATCCTCTGAACTTTCAAAATTATTTCTTGACAATATTGTAAAACTTCATGGACTGCCTGACGAAATCATTTCAGACCGAGGGACTCAGTTTACCTCCAAATTCTGGAACGCATTATGTGCTTCTCTTCGTATCCAACGTAAACTGTCATCCGCATATCATCCCCAAATTGATGGACAAACTGAAAGAGTCAACCAATGCTTAGAGCAATATCTACGATGTTATTGTTCTCACTTACAAGATGATTGGATAACCTGGTTGCCCATGGCAGAATTCGTATACAACAACTCCTATCATACTAATAGCAAAATGACTCAATTTTTCTCCAACTATGGATTTCATCCCTCCTTGTTTCCTGCTCAAACAAGTCTTTCGTCTAACTCCTCCGTTTCGAATCAAATCTCTCACATGTCATCTTTATTCAAATTTTTACATGAACTTTTGGAATTTGCATCATCCACTCAAAGAAAAAATTTTGATAGTAAAGAAAAATCTTCCCCCGATTATGGGATTGGGGATCTTGTCTGGCTTTCCTCAAAGGACATTTTCATAAATTGGCCATCTAAGAAGTTAAGTTCCCTTTTTCATGGTCCATTTCCAATTAAGTCAATAATCAACTGTAATGTTGTTGAATTGAAGCTTCCATCTACTTTGAAAATTCATCCTGTTTTCCATGTATCCTTACTTAAAACTCATCTGTTACAAATCGCTATTTGTAACTGGCCCTTTAAATGAGAAATTGCCCTGCTTCCCTGGATTGTGGAGAAGCATGTTTGCCAGCCTCCTGCCTCATGACTATGGCCCCTGGAAGATTGTGCCCCTGAAAACTTATTAACATTTATTGGGTGTGTATGGCCCTTTAAGAACCGTCTGGGGACATATTGTGACTTTGGTGAACAATGCCCCTTTAAGACTATGTCCCCAGACCTGTAAAATAACTTGTTCCTGGCTTTCCCACACTTGGTTCAGTAAATAGGGCTTACTGAACCAAGTACCACACAGGCGGACCACCCAGAAGTTAAAGTGTGCAGGCAATTTACCTCCCAGGCTGTGAGGTTACTGCAGGTTAATTGCACGTGGCGGCGGCCATCTTGGTTTCCTCGAATGCGGTCAGCGGTGTATGCTAAAGATTCTGTGGAACTGAAATCGGCTACACATTTTGCCGAACACCGCTGACCCTTACCTTCTCCCATACGGAACTTGCAGCTCCAGAGACTAAGTCCCGTTCGAAATGGGACTTAGTCGTTTTTTCGCATAAAATTGACCGACCGCACAGCCCAAATCTATGGAACTGTTTTGGGCAGGAAATTGTGCTTGCGGTCGGTCATAAAGGACTTCCAGCTAACTTTTGATCCACTGGAGGGATTTGGCTGATTTTTGGAAGTGTTTATGTTTGATGTATGCTGAGTCTGAATATGCAACTTTTATTGAAATTGGATGTATGGTTTTAAAGTTACAGTGTGTGTGTAAAAACTGTATTTTTATTGTATGTAATAATTGGTTTAACTGTTTATCTGAGGGGAGGGAACCTGTGGGCTGTACTATGCTGTTATTGGTTAATTTCATCCTCCCCCTGGGAGTGTCCTGTGTGTACCTTATCCTAATAAAAAGCAGGCTGGGTGTTCCAGTCCTGAGACCTCTTCTGACCCTCAATACGTAGCCGTGTCTCGTTATTGGAGGGAACTGCTATATCACACTGGGGATTGCTATGCGCTGCATATTCCCCTGAGCTCTTAATTACTTAGCTCTTGTAAGAGCTTGTTCCGGATACGCTCTCCTGGAGGAGAGGTCTTCCCCACACGGTCCTGGAGGACAGAAGCCGATCCAGGGTGGAAGGAAGACGGCGCGGCTCCAGTTAAGCGGTTGTGGAGCCTGCGGTGGTTGTGGTGTCGTCTGCAGTGCTTGGAGTCCTCTGAGAGCGCTAGGAGCATCCATCAACGGAGGGTACTCGGTCGGAGTACACGGAGCTCCGTTACATCATCATCCTCATCCTTTCCATGGAGCTGTAACTACTTCTCCTGATCCTGTTCTAGTCCAAGGTATAGAAGAATACGAGATTCACAAAATTCTGAATTCAAGGATTCATCGTGGCTCTTTACAATACCTCGTTAGATGGAAGGGATATGGAATTGATGAAGATACTTGGGAAAACTCCTCTGGGATCCATGCTGACAAATTGATTTCCGCTTTTCACAGACGCTACCCTTCTAAATCATGTTGAGATAGCACCCTGAGGTTGCTCATTAAGGTGGGGGTACTGTCAGGCCTTAAGCCTCCCGATGTCTCCTCATGCTTCCGGGTTTGACGGAGCTTAGCCACACCCCCATTGACGCGGTCTGCTATTTAATGCGACCGCACCAGCTGATAGACGCTGGATTATTGAAACGCGTACCGCACCTAATTCACCGGCTCACATACCTCGCTGAGACGACCACATGCTACTGGACCGGACTGGAGGAATATTCAAGTCCCCAACATCTCTCCTCTTCACCGACAAGTGCCTGCACTCTCTGCAACCATTCACTGAAGCAACCGCCTCAGAGGAGAGCTGGGGACACAATCCCTCTACTTCTAGAAGCTAAGTAACTTACAGTCTCTGAGATAAGAGCTAACAATGCTAAAGCTTTATTTCAACTTACTAAAGTCTGCTATCAAGTTGTCCAGCAAGCCTGCTACAGCTTTCCTCAAATCAATTATTATTCAAGTTCAGCTGTACCTGTCTTGCTACAGATAGTCTTATTTCTTCATACTAAAGTCTGCTATCAAGTTGTCCAGCAAGCCTGCTACAGCTTTCCTCAAATCAAGTATTATTCAAGTTCAGCTGTACCTGTCTTGCTACAGATAGTCTTATTTCTTCATACTAAAGTCTGCTATCAAGTTGTCCAGCAAGCCTGCTACAGCTTTCCTCAAATCAAGTATTATTCAAGTTCAGCTGTACCTGTCTTGCTACAGAAAGTCTTTATTTCAACTTACTAAAGTTTGCTATCAAGTTGTCCAGCAAGCCTGCTACAGCATCCCTCAATACAAGTACTATTTAAGTTCTGCTGCACCAGTCTTGCTACTGATAATTCCAATGTATACGATCTCTTATAATTTGAACTGTTAACAAGAATCACGGACTCTAATGAATTCTGAACCTTGTCATTGCTAACTGAAGCAAACCGTTTATTATTTAAAGAAACAGTACCTGTAATTCTGGAACTGAAGTCTCAGTTCCATCTAAGTGTCTTAATAAAATATCAAAGTCCAAAGAAATCTGCAGTTGTGTTCCACATCATTTACTGTGAACGTGACAGCGTGTTGTTTGTCTGTGTTGTGGCGGGCTTGTGTCCATTCGGGTCCTTTGGGTTGTGCCTGTGTGGTTGTGGTTCGGGGGAGTTGGGTTAGGTTATGTGTTTTTGTGGCGCCTTTTGGAGGTCTATGGTAGGGTGCCCGTAGAGCTTCTCTATGTGTGGTGTGTCCGTGTATGTTTTAGGTGGGGAGTGGGAATTCATAGAACCATGGGTCCCATATTCTATGGAAGTGTGTGGTCGTGTCATGGATCAGAGCGGACATTTAATCTATTTTGATTGTCTCTTTTATCTTGCGGTGGACCGTGTCGAGTGATGGGGTGTCGGGGCTACCCCATTTTTCAGCTATGGCTCTTCTTGTGGCCAGTGAGATTTTAACTATTAACTTGTTTTGACCCCTGGGTGTGTTTGTTAGTGGTTTGGATAGGAGCCACGTCCACAGGTCTAGTGGTATGTTTGTGTGGAGGATCTTCGTTGCCATGGAGCGCAGATATTTGGCCTTTTTGAGTTGGGGATTGTATGCATTGTTTTTCAAAGGGTGTGAGTGCTTTGGTGCCTGCTTGTTGAATTGCCGGTGTTTCGAGGAAGCTTTTGATCTGGATGTGGCGGAACATGTTGAAGGTACGGTATGGCGTAATTTGTGGGAGTTCTGCGAACGGTATTGGTTGTTGGTTTCTGTAGAAGTGATGTAGGCGGGTGAGGTCGTTGTCTTCGAAGCGGGCAAAGTCTTTGGGCGTCATGCCCGGTGGGAATTGTGTGTTGCGGAGTATCGGAGTTAGCGGTGAGGGTTGTGTTGTGAGCCCCCTTTTTTGCGTGATTTTGTCCCAGATGTTGATGGTGTTTATTATGGCTGGGGATGTGCCGGGTAGGGGGGCCTCACGGATTTTGGTAGCCAGATATAGAGGGAGGGGAAGTCTCTACCGAAGATTACGTGTTCTAGGTCTACCCATCTTTTGACCCCGTACTGGGCGTGCCAGTTTTGGCCTTGTGCTAGTTGGGCCGCCTCATAGTAATGGGTAAGGTGAGGTAGGCCTAGTCCCCCGGTTCTGTTGGGGACGTATAGAGTTTGCCGTTTGATTCTGGTGCGTCGGTTGAACCAGATAAATTTATCGATTGTGGTTTGGAGCTGTTTGAAGTCGGTTCTCCGGATGGGGATCGGTAGGGTTTGGAACAAGTATAGAAGCCTAGGGAGTACATTCATTTTAACTGACACCAGTCTACCCAGCCAGGATATTGGCATGTTTTGCCAGGTGGATATGTCGTGTGTAATTTTTTTGTATTGTGGGTGTGTAGTTCAAGGTGTAGCTGTTGGAGAGGTCTGCCGGTAGGGTAACTCCCAGGTAGTGTATATGGGTGGCGTTTAGCTTGAGGGGGTACTTGTCTTGTATGGTTGTTGCCGTGGGGGGGTCTATGTGTATAGGCAAGGCTTCTGTTTTATCTATATTTAGTTTATATCCGGACACGGCTGCGTACGTGTCCAGGGCTTGTAGGAGGGATGGTAGGGAGGTTTCTGGTTCAGTGATTGTGATGAGCAGGTCGTCTGCATATGCTGCTGTTTTATATACTGCTTCGCGTATTTTGAGGCCAGCAATGTCCTTGTTGATTCTCAGGGTCTGTAAGAGTGGTTCCAGGTAGAGTGCGAAGAGGACCGGGGATAAAGGGCAGCTCTGGCGCGTACCGTTGTAGATCGTGAAGGAGGGGGGTTGGGTAAGCGGGAGTAAGAGGTGAGCTTGTGGCGTGGCATACAGTACCTGTAGGGCGTTCTGGAAGCTTTGCGGGAATCCAAATTTTTCAAGGGTTGCGAACAGGAAGGGCCAGAGCAGTCTGTCAAAAGCTTTTTCGGCGTCCAGTGATAAGAATAGTGTCGGGATCCGTCTTGTGTGGGCTGTCCATATGAGGTTGTATGTGCGTCTGGTGTTGTCGCTTGCCTGTCTTGTTGATATGAAGCCTACCTGGTCTGGGTGGATTAGTTGGGGTAGAAAGGGATTGAGACGGTCTGCTAGTAGTTTGGTGAGCAGTTTGATGTCCAGGAGAGAGATCGGTCGGTAATGTGCCGGTTCTAGGAGCGTTTTATTAGGTTTCGGGAGGAGGCATATGTTGGCCTGTAGCATGTCCGGTGGCAGGGGTTCATCATCCATGATAGCGTTGTAGAGGTTGCAGAGGTGTGGGATGAGGGTTGTTGCGTATGTTTTATAGTAAAGGCCTGTGAACCCGTCCGGGCCAGGGCTTTTGTTGGGTTTCAATGTTTTTATTGTCCCTGCCAGTTCTTCCGGCGTGATAGGTCTGGACAGTGTTTGTGCTGCTTCTGTGGGGAGAGAGGGTAGGGGGACCTGGTGTAGGTAATGTTCTATGAGCGGTTTGTCGGGTTGCGGGTGAGTGATCGTACAGTGCTTTGAAATAGTTTTGGAAGACGCTGGCTATCTCAAGTGGGTTCTCTGTGATGGTTCCTTCTGGTGTGGATATTTTGTTGATCTGTTTGCGTTCTGTTCTTTGTTTGAGTTTGCGCACGAGCAGTGTGTCCGCTTTATTCGCCTTGTCATAGAAGAGTTGTTTCGTCCATAGTAATGCTTTGGTCGAGTCCTTCGCCATGTAGTCTTTAATGTCCGTTTGGCATTTTTTAATTTGGTCATTTATGTCTGGTGTTGGATTGAGTTTGCACTTAGCCTCTAGAGTCCTGAGAGTCGTTAGTGTTTGTTCTAGGTGGGCCGTCTGTTTTTTTTTGTGTATCGTTGCTTGGTTAATCAGGACTCCCCGTAATACTGCCTTTTGGGCAGCCCATAGGAAACCTTTGGAGGTGACCGTATCCTTATTTAGTGTGAAATATTCGGTGATAGCGTGGGCCACGTTTTGTCGAATTAGCGGGTTGTGAAATAGGTTGGGGTTTAAGCGCCAGGTCCAGGGCCGTGTTGTGCCTGGTAGGTTTAGTGTCAATGTGACATCCGCATGGTCTGACCACGTAATGGGTCCTATAGTGGTGCTGTTGACCATGGGCACCAGCGTCAGGGATATCAGAAATAGATCTATGCAGGAGTGTGACTGGTGTGGGTGTGAGAAGAAGGTGTAGTCTAGGGTGGTGGGGTGTTGGGATCTCCAGGCGTCGATCATTTGGGTTCTTGAAATGAAGGCTGCAAGACTTTTGTCCGTTTTGGCCATTGGTTGGTGGCGTCGTGCTCGTGGGTGCGATTGTGTGCGGTGTCTATCCACCGCTGGTGATGGGGCCGCGTTGAAGTCCCCGCCTAGAATTGAGTGGTGTGAGGGGAAGAGAGCTAGGTGTGCTTGTATCGTGTGCCAGAATGCCCTAGAAGGGGTGTTCGGCGCGTAGATTGATGTGATTGCGTAGGAGTGCGTGCCTATTTTGCCGGATACCGTGAGGTATCGGCCTTGTGGGTCAGCTATCGTTCGGTGGATGGATAGGGGGCACGATTTCCGAATGATGATGGCTACTCCATTCTGTTTGTCCTGGGGGGAGCTGGCGAAGTGGTTGACTCGGTAATGTCGGCTTAGGAGAGGGAATTGTTTGGCTTGGGTATAGTGTGTTTCCTGGAGGAGGAGGATGTCCGCTTTTGATCTATTGGCCCATCGCATGAACTGGTGCCTTTTGGCTGGGTTGTTCAGGCCCTTGCAGTTTATCGATAGGCAGGTCATGCCGGTCAGTGCGGTGTCTATGTGGTCACGTGCATTTCGTGGCGTTGGTGGAGCGGAGAAGGTATGTGCAGTGTACCTTAGGGGGGGATTGAGACGAGGTGGGTATGGGGGGGTGTAGGTGGGGGAAATCCTGGTCTTATGTGTCTCTTGCCAGGCGATGTTTGGGCGGTTTGAGGCTTTAGATTGGATCGTTCTCTGAAGTTGGGTCAGATGTGGTGGTTGTGGTTGTTTGTACGTGTGTGAGGTGGAGAGTGGACTATCTACATGCCAGTCGCTCTCCACCCCGGGGTTTTTTGTGTGGGTGCGACTCTGCGGGGTGTGGCGTCGTGGTAGCGCCGTTACCTGGGTGGATGATTGGGTTGTTGTATGGATGGGCGGGGGTGTAACCATCTGGTTGTTCAATGGGTGTGGGTGAGTCCACTTTTTGTTCTTGTGGTTATGCCTTCGCTTGGGTTGTTGTCTTATAATGTTATGTGACTCAAGTCTGATGTTTGGGGTGTAAGCTGCTGCGGTCCTGATGTTGTGACCTTTTTGTGTCGATATTGAGTTGTGTTAGGGAGTGTGAGCTGTTTGGGGTCGTAGCTCGTGTCCCTGTTGCGGGGTGGAATCCCCCTTTCTGTTTTTGGGTGTTTGTGTGATGTGCCCATCTTCGTTGAGTGCTGTGCTAGGGGTTACCGTGTCCCCTCTTACTGCGGTGTATTGGTGGGTGGGCTGGGCTGATGTTTTCCTGATATGGGTTGGTCTGGGGCTGTATTTCTCTATGTGTGTATGGGGTTTCGAGTCCTTGCCCCTCTACTCCTGCCCTGTCGCCCTGTTCCCATAGTGGCCTTGGTGGCGGGCGGTGGGGTTTGTTTTTCTTCCCCTTTTTGCGCGGCTCTGGACCGCTGTGAGCGGTGTAATTACTCCCGGTTCCGGGGGAGTGGGTGGGCCTGGTCCTGCTGATTCTTAGGGGGTGTGTATGTCACCCTCGTGAATTAACTGTGCTTGACTGTAGCTAGTTGTTGAGGTGCTGTTGGTCCCTCGTTTGTGGGACTCGCGGCTGGTGGCCGTTGTCCTTGTTTTGTTGTATCCCCGGTTAAGGGGTGGTTTAGGGGTCAGGCTGTGTATCTGGGCCAGATTCGGCTGTGGTGATTCGGGTACCTGTACTTGGGGTGGTTGTGAGTCAGGGCTTTGCATATCCAACCGGAGGGCCTGTTTTTGTGACCTGTGCCCTTTGGCTGTGGTTAGGTATCGTATGGTGAGGTGTTACCGTCAGTCCCCTGTCTATTTGTGCCGCTGTCAGTATGATATATGTTCTCTGTGCGTAGGGGAGGCGTTGACCTGGAATATGCGGTGTTAACCTGGAGACATACATTTATTTCATACATTTATCACATTTGTCACATTTGGTACATGGATCTCAGATTTAGCCAGCGTGCCTGGGTCTGCTAGAAACCTGTGTTATGCTCCCAGTTCTCCCTATGTTTAGGGTAGGTTTTGAGTGCTGGAATGCGGTTCTGACCTGGGAGTATACGGTTATAACAGTGGTAGCATAAACAACCAGTTTAACTGCCGCATCTAAATTTGTCATATAGCCATGCTATGCTATCTGTCCTCCCTATATGCAGGGTAGGTGTTTAATCGGAGAAAGTGGTTCTGACCTCTAGGCCTGCGTTTGCAACTTTGATGACCGGGGTAACAGGTGTGGTTGGCCTGTGGGTACATAGTGTGGGACCTTGCAATACCATCTGTTCTCCCTGTGCTCGGGATGGGCATGTTTATATCTTCTGCAGCATAGACAGGTGGTGTAGCCCGCCTGCCTTTGGGTGCTACGAGTTATGGTGTTGCCATGTCACCTGTCCTCCTTGTATTTGGGGGTGCGGCTTCTGGTCTTGGTCCCTTAGTGGCTAGGTCTGGGTGCCTATTGTGCTTGCGGGCCAGGTTTCAGCTGACCCGTACTAAGCGCTTTAGCGGTTGGTCTCTGATTACGAGGGGTTGTGTGGTAGTGTGGGGATAGGGTCACTTCCTCCGGTGCTTGCCTAGCCTCTTATGGTTGCTGTCCTTATGTCTTAAGCACTCTGCTCTCTAGGGGCCTAGAAACCAGGACGTTACGGTCCCTGTCGGTAGGTATACCGGTTATAATGGGCGTATCAGGGCTTGGCTGAGCCGTGGGAGGACTGTGAGCAGGGCCGGACTGGGAACAAAATTAGGCCCGGGCATTTTTCAATCAGAGCGGCCCCCTAAGAAGGGGGCGGGGCCAGAGAGGGTGTGTTTTGTCATCACTAATGACAAGCACGCCCCCTCTCAAAGTGAGCAAGTTGGTTCAATGCGCAGAGCCCCGCTGAAGAGCTCTGGCATTAGAAAAAGGCCCTGTATTTGTTCTGCGCAGCGCAAGAAAATGTAATAACATGCTTGCGCTGTGTTTGCTTTTAAATTGTCTCTGGTGTCTCCACAAGTGGGATACCAGAGGACAAAAGGGCCAGGAAAGTGTATGGTGCATGTGTTTGGAGCCTGCTTGTGGGATTGCGTGTGTGTAGAGTGTGGTGTGGTATTGTGTAAATAGGTCAATTTAATTTGTGATTGTGATGTAATATGTGTGGCTAGGGGCTGTAGAGAGTGTGTGTATAGGGGGCATAGTGTTATAGGGGATGTAGCGAGTGTGTGCCTACTGGCTGTAGTGTGTGTGTATAGGTGACGTAGTGTGTGTAGGGGTTGTAGAGCGGGTGTGTAGGAGATCTAGTGTGTATAGGAGATTGTGTGTGTGTGTGTGTGTGTATAGAGGATTAAGAGTGCATATAGGGTAAGGGATCTAGCGTGTATCTGGAGCGTAATGTGTGTAGTGGTGCAGTGTGAGGGGTGCTGTAGTGTGTGTGTGTGTGTGTATATATATATATGTATATATAAGTATATATGTTTGGACGTATTGTATGTGTGAGGGGCGCAGTGTGTGTGTATGTAAGAGGGGTGCTGTGTGTGAGGGTGTTTTTATCTGCCGTCACATTCTAGGTTTCTAATTTTCTTTGTCTGTTAACTCACTGAGGGTTATTTTATATATTTTATATATATATATATATATGTATATATATATGTGTGTGTGTGTGTGTGTGAGCGAGGGTGCTGTCTGTCTGAGGGTGCTGTGTGTGAGTGAGGGTGCTGTGTGAGTGAGGGTGCTGTGTGTCTGAGGGTGCTGTGTGTCTGAGGGTGCTGTGTGTGTCTGGGTGCGCTGTGTGTCTGAGGGTGCGCTGTGTGTCTGGGTGCGCTGTGTGTCTGGGTGCGCTGTGTGTCTGGGTGCGCTGTGTGTCTGGGTGCGCTGTGTGCGCTGTGTGTCTGGGTGCGCTGTGAGTGTTTGGGTGCGCTGTGAGTGTTTGGGTGCTGTGTGTGTCTGGGGGTGCTGTGTGTGTCTGGGGGTGCTGTGTGTGATGTGTGTCTGGGGGTGATGTGTGTCTGGGGGTGCTGTGTGTGTCTGGGTGCTGTGTGTGTCTCGGGGCGCTGTGTGTGTCTGGGGGCGCTGTGAGTGTTTGGGTGCTGTGTGTGTCTGGGAGTGCTGTGTGTGATGTGTGTCTGGGGGTGATGTGTGTCTGGGGGTGCTGTGTGTGTCTGGGTGCTGTGTGTGTCTCGGGGCGCTGTGTGTGTCTGGGGGCGCTGTGAGTGTTTGGGTGCTGTGTGTGTCTGGGGGTGCTGTGTGTGTCTGGGAGTGCTGTGTGTGTCTGGGGGTGCTGTGTGTGTCTGGGAGTGCTGTGTGTGTCTGGGGGTGATGTGTGTCTGGGGGTGCTGTGTGTGTCTGGGGGCGCTGTGTGTGTCTGGGGGCGCTGTGTGTGTCTGGGGGCGCTGTGTGTGTCTGGGGGCGCTGTGTGTGTCAGGGTGCTGTGTGTGTCAGGGTGCTGTGTGTGTCTGGGGGTGATGTGTGTCTGGGGGTGCTGTGTGTGTCTGGGTGCTGTGTGTGTCTGGGTGCTGTGTGTGTCTGGGTGCTGTGTGTGTCTCGGCGCGCTGTGTGTGTCTCGGGGCGCTGTGTGTGTCTGGGTGCTGTGTGTGTCAGGGTGCTGTGTGTGTGTCAGGGTGCTGTGTGTGTCAGGGTGCTGTGTGTGTCAGGGTGCTGTGTGTGTCTGGGTGCTGTGTGTGTCTGGGTGCTGTGTGTGTCTGGGGGTGCTGTGTGTGTCTGGGGGTGATGTGTGTGTGTGTGTGTGTGTGTGTGTGTGTGTGTGAGGGGGCTGTTAGTGTGATTTTTTATTTAAATTTCAATATTTTTTTTATTAATAATTAAAAAAAAAAAAAAGTTATATCCCCCCCTCCCTTCTTACCTTTATCCTGGGAGGGGAGGGGGGGATCCATTCTGCCTGTGGGTGGGGTGCCATGCTGCCATGGAGGGTGCTGCAATCCTTCCCTGGTGGTCCAGTGGTGAGAGTGAACTCTAACCTGCCGGCTAGAGTTCACTCTCGCGAGATCTGAGCGTTGCCGCGGTAACCGGTAACCGCGGCAACGCTCAGACCTCGCGAGAGGACCCGGCGGAGCTGCTGGATAGAGCTCCGCCGGTCTGTCTCCTGCCTCCCTTCCTCCCCTGCCGGCGGCCGCATCTCAGTCCCTGTGGGCCGGTGAGGGAGATCTTTGATCTCCCCACCGGCCCATGGAGACACACAGCAGGGCCGGCGCTCGGATAGCGCTGGCCCTGCCGGGGCTGGCAGGGGAGATCCTGTGATCTCCCCTGCCGGCCTCGGCCCCACGGCCATCGCGGCCCACCGGGCATTTGCCCGGTATGCCCGATGGCCAGTCCGGGCCTGACTGTGAGCTATGATCTGTCCTCTACATTTCTGTTTTGTGGTATTCAGCCATGGTCTATTGATATTGGACTTCCTGCTTTTCGGGGCGGCTGGGGCGGCTGGGGCCCCGGGCCGAATGGTCCTGTCGGGAGGGCAGTGGCTTATGCTAATTTTCAACTAACTGCAGTGAGGCCTCGTGAGGCTACATTCTGATCCCCCGGCGTGCACAGAGGGGTCTTCGGCCCCTATCTATAGGTCCTCTCTGTATGACCCCCTCTGCGCGCCCGGGGCGACCGGTGCCCTGGGCTCTACCGCCCGTACAATTAAATAATTTTGTGAACAAATTTAACAGGTGTAACTAAACAATTTTCAACTGTGGTGTAACGTAGATTATACTACCAGGTAATCATTGTCCGTTGTCAGCGACCTTGGGTGGGAGGCTGGCGCCCCGTATAAGCTCTGGGGTGGCACCGGCATGGCGTTTCAGGTGTCTGGCTGCTCCACGCCCCGTGGTGAGGGTGAGGGCCTCCGCTTGGGCTGTGGACGCGCAGGGAGCGATCGGGTACGTCCTTTGCGGTGGATGTGTCACGGTAATATACCCCAACACGCAGGAATAGTACAGATAGTCAGGAGACAAGAAACCAGGGTTCGTCTTACCGGACCTTAGAATGGCCGGACTTGACGAGAATAAGCAAGACAGAGTCTAGAACAAGCCGAGGTCAAGGGAACAGAGAGACAGCGAAACGTAGAACAAGCCGAGGACTGGTACACAGAGGACAAAACAGCGGATAAGCGAGCAAGGATAAAGAGAGAGCGGAGTCAGGAACAAAGCCAAGGTCAAGCACCAAAAAACCAACTGAACGATACAAGCACTAAAGGGAAACTGGACAGAAACCACGATAGGGCAATGAGTAAGGGAAACAGGTGAGTATAAATACCCTAAGGTTCACTTTGATTGGCCCCTGTCATATCCACGCCCCCAAAACGTGAGTGTATGGGGAATGTGGCCTGACAGGGGCCAATGGGAGACTGATTCTAATTTAGTCTCCCACTGTCCCTTTAAGAGCGCGCCCGAGACGCGCGGCGCGCTCTTAGTGTCGGGCGGGACACGTGACCGCTTCTCGCGGTCACTGCCCGCCTGACTGATCTTATTGTAGGCTGAGCCGCGCGCGGCTCGTGCAGGAGCAGGACCGCGCGCGGCGAGAAGAGAGGACCCCGGCCGGCCCCTGGAGAGGGTAAGTACCGCTACAGTACCCCCCCTGAAGACACGCCCACCGGGCGGGGAGGAGCAGGCCTGGCAGGAAAACGAGCGTGGAAAGAACGCACAAGGCGAGGATCGTGAACAGCGTCAGCGGAAATCCAACTGCGTTCCTCAGACCCATAGCCCTTCCAATGTACCAGATATTGGAGGCGACCCCGAAGCAAACGAGAGTCAATTACAGCCGCCACTTCAAACTCCTCATGGCCCTCCACAGAAACCGGAGGAGGAGGAGGGACATGCCGAGTATAACGGTTGCACAGGAGGGGTTTTAACAAGGAGGTATGAAACACGTTAGGAATGCGTAAATTTTTAGGAAGATCCAATGCATACGAGACAGGATTAACCACATGCAAGATACGAAAAGGACCAATAAAACGAGGGGCCAACTTCATAGAAGGCACGCGAAGACGAATATTGCGAGTAGAAAGCCAAACCCGGTCTCCCACAGCATAGGAAGGAGCCGCCCTGCGATGCTTGTCTGCCTGAACCTTCTGGCGAGCAGCTGAGGCCACCAAAGAACACTGAACCTGCTCCCAAGTATTACGTAGACTAGCCAAATGTTCGTCCAGAGCTGGCATGCCCTGTAAGGAGAATGCAGCTGGAAGAACCACGGGATGCCGGCCATAAACAACGTAAAAAGGGCTGTTAGCGGAGGATTCATGAGCAGCATTATTACGAGCAAACTCAGCCCAAGGAAGAAGGTCAGCCCAATTGTTCTGATGGTGGGACACGAAACAACGAAGATACTGCTCTAGAGATTGGTTGGCACGTTCAGCAGCTCCATTAGACTGGGGGTGGTAGGCTGAAGAAAACGAGAGGGAGATACCCATCTCTGTACAAAACGATCTCCAGAATCTGGAGATAAACTGGCTACCCTATCGGACACGATCGAAGTGGGAATACCATGCAACCGAAACACCTCCCTGGCAAAGATAGAGGCAAGTTCCCTGGATGATGGCAATTTGACAAGAGACACAAAATGAGCCATCTTAGAAAAACGATCCACAATCATCAGGATGACAGTTTTACCATTAGAGGGAGGTAATTCAACAATGAAATCCATGGATAGATTGGACCACGGTCTCTCGGGTATGGGCAACGGATGTAACAACCCACAAGGAACTCTGTGGGAGGACTTCATACTGGCACAAGTGCTACAGGCATTAACGTAATCGGTGACGTCCTTGCGCAAGGAAGCCCACCAGAAATATCTAGAAACTGCTGAAAATGTCTTAGAAATACCAGGGTGTCCGGCAGTTCTAGTGTCATGATATAATGACAAGATGTCTCGTCTCTCCGGTATATCAACGAATAGCTTATCAGCAGGCCTCTCCCCAGGAGCCAAGTATTGTTTAGCCTGAATAGCTTGTAAGAGAGAAGACGAAATGGAAAGAACAGTAGTCGCTATTATTCTGTCAGGCGGAATGACAGGGGTAACATCGACCTCGAGTTTGTCAGTAGTCTCGAATTGTCTGGACAGAGCGTCAGCTTTAGTATTACGATCACCCGGTCTGTATGTGATTATGTAATTAAAACGAGACAAAAACAGAGACCACCTGGCCTGCCTAGAAGACAATCTTTTAGCTTCACTAAGGTAAGAGAGGTTTTTGTGATCCGTTAAAATGAGGATGGGATCCCTAGTACCCTCTAGCAGATGTCTCCATTCCTTGAGCGCCAAAATGATAGCAAGGAGTTCACGATTGCCTACATCATAATTCCTCTCTGCTTTGGACATCTGTCTGGAAAAGAAGCCACAAGGGTGTAACGGCTTTTCAGGTGAATCTCTTTGAGACAAGATAGCACCTACCCCTATCTCAGAAGCATCAACTTCAAGAATAAAGGGCAGTGAAGGGACAGGATGCTGTAAAACAGGAGCAGAGGCAAATGTAGCCTTCAAGAATTCAAAGGCCTCGAGTGCTTCTGGTTTCCAGACATGAGTATTACCATCCTTCTTGGTCATTCTGGTTATAGGCGCAACAATGGCAGAAAACCCTTTAATAAAACGCCTATAATAATTAGAGAACCCCAGAAAACGCTGAATGGCTTTCAACCCCTGGGGTAGAGGCCATTCCATAATGGCAGACAGTTTCTTGAGATCCATACGAAAACCCTTGGCCGAGATTATATAACCCAAGAATTGGACTTCAGATTGATCAAATGAACATTTTTCGAGTTTGCAATAGAGACCGTTAACCAGAAGAGTTCTCAACACTAATTTAACATGCATGTGATGAGTCTGTAAATCAGTGGAATAAATCAATATGTCGTCCAAGTATACTATAACGAATGTATGTATAAATTGACGTAGGACATCATTAATAAATTCCTGAAAAACTGCTGGGGCGTTACAAAGACCAAAGGGCATCACAGTGTACTCGTAGTGGCCACTCCTGGTATTGAAAGCGGTCTTCCACTCGTGATCCTTTTTGATACGTATGAGATTGTAAGCACCCCTAAGGTCCAATTTAGTAAAAACTGTGGCCTGTTTAAGCCTATCAAATAGTTCTGTGATCAAAGGTATGGGGTACGCATTTTTGACGGTGATTTTATTTAGGCCCCTATAGTCAATACAAGGCCTTAATTCGCCATCCTTCTTAGATACAAAGAAGAAACCCGCCCCTGCCGGGGAAGAGGATCTTCTTATAAATCCCTTCTCTAGAGATTCCTTAATATATTCCTCCATAACCAGATTCTCCTGAGGAGATAAAGGATATATTCTCCCTTTGGGAGGCATCGTGCCAGGTAATAAATTAATTGCACAATCGTAAGGCCTGTGAGGTGGCAATCTTTCAGCCTCCCTTTTATCAAAAACAGACTTAAGAGACAGGTACTGAGAGGGTATGACCGTAGGCACGGGAGGAATATTAGTAGAATTCAAAGGGGTGACTTTAACAATACAAGACTCTTGGCAAGAATCACTCCAAGAAACTATTTGTCCTGACTCCCAATCAATGGTGGGATTATGAGTACGTAACCAAGGATACCCTAACACGAGGTGAGAGGAAGGAGAAGTAATGATCTGAAACCGAATGGTCTCAGAGTGTAACACCCCTGTAGACATATGTAGTGGAACAGTTTCATGTGTGATAACTGGAGAGCATAATGGTCTACCATCTATGGCCTCAACGGCCAAGGGTGTCTCCTTCTCTCTGGTGGGTATGTTATTCTCCTTGACAAAACTGGAATCAATAAAGTTTTCGGCCGCTCCGGAATCAACCAGGGCTAGTATATTCCCTGCTATGCAGTTACTATCAAGGTGCAGGGAAACAGGAAGAAGTAATTTATTAAGAGGCAAATGTGAGGACTGTGATGTCACACCCAAGGCCAGTCCTCTATACGGTCTTAGGTGCGATAGTTTCCCGGACGCACGGGACATTCTTGTCTCATATGACCCCTCCTACCACAATAAAGACAAAGTCCCTCCTTTCTCCTATAAAGCTTTTCAGCGTCAGTAAGTTTAGCAACCCCTAACTGCATAGGTTCCTCCTCAGAACCTTTAGATCCCTCGGGAGTCTCAGCTCTAGGGGAGTTAAAGGGAACAAAATGTCTATTTCTGGACCTGGTATATAACCTGTCACGGATCCTGTTATCTATATCGATAAGATAGTCAATCAGGTCCTCCAGGGGTACAGGGAGGTCCTTAGCTGCTACCTCATCCAAGATAGTTTCAGACAGACCTTCCATAAATGCAGTAGTAAGGCCATTATTAGTCCAATCTACCTGTGAGGCAAGGGTCCGGAACTGAATAGCATAATCGGCTACAGATTTAGATCCTTGCTTTATTCTCATTAATGCCCTGGCGGCATTTTTTGACCTTTTAGTCGTGTCAAATGTTCTACGGAACGCTGTGAGGAAGCTATTGAAGTCGTGTACCATAGGCCCATTAGCCTCCCAAATAGGATTTGCCCATTCTAGTGCCTTATCCGTAAGCTGGTGCATAAGAAAACCCACCTTAGATCTATCAGTGGGAAATGAACGTGGGTACATTTCAAAGTGGAATTCCACTTGATTAAGGAATCCCCTACATGTCTTAGCGTCCCCTCCATACCTAGGTGGCGGGGTTAGATGTGCAGAAGCATTAGGCATATTAGCTGTGTCCGGTATAGGGTTTACAGGAGGCGTAGGTAGAGGTACCGGAGCTGATCTGGATAACAGTGTCTGGATGGCTTGAGCCATTTGATCCATACGGTGATCCTGTTCTGCGAATCTAGCCTCATGAGTGGCCATCTGTTGACCTAAACCTGCGGGGTCCATGGCCCTATCGTACTGTCACGGTAATATACCCCAACACGCAGGAATAGTACAGATAGTCAGGAGACAAGAAACCAGGGTTCGTCTTACCGGACCTTAGAATGGCCGGACTTGACGAGAATAAGCAAGACAGAGTCTAGAACAAGCCGAGGTCAAGGGAACAGAGAGACAGCGAAACGTAGAACAAGCCGAGGACTGGTACACAGAGGACAAAACAGCGGATAAGCGAGCAAGGATAAAGAGAGAGCGGAGTCAGGAACAAAGCCAAGGTCAAGCACCAAAAAACCAACTGAACGATACAAGCACTAAAGGGAAACTGGACAGAAACCACGATAGGGCAATGAGTAAGGGAAACAGGTGAGTATAAATACCCTAAGGTTCACTTTGATTGGCCCCTGTCATATCCACGCCCCCAAAACGTGAGTGTATGGGGAATGTGGCCTGACAGGGGCCAATGGGAGACTGATTCTAATTTAGTCTCCCACTGTCCCTTTAAGAGCGCGCCCGAGACGCGCGGCGCGCTCTTAGTGTCGGGCGGGACACGTGACCGCTTCTCGCGGTCACTGCCCGCCTGACTGATCTTATTGTAGGCTGAGCCGCGCGCGGCTCGTGCAGGAGCAGGACCGCGCGCGGCGAGAAGAGAGGACCCCGGCCGGCCCCTGGAGAGGGTAAGTACCGCTACAGTACCCCCCCCTGAAGACACGCCCACCGGGCGGGGAGGAGCAGGCCTGGCAGGAAAACGAGCGTGGAAAGAACGCACAAGGCGAGGAGCGTGAACAGCGTCAGCGGAAATCCAACTGCGTTCCTCAGACCCATAGCCCTTCCAATGTACCAGATATTGGAGGCGACCCCGAAGCAAACGAGAGTCAATTACAGCCGCCACTTCAAACTCCTCATGGCCCTCCACAGAAACCGGAGGAGGAGGAGGGACATGCCGAGTATAACGGTTGCACAGGAGGGGTTTTAACAAGGAGGTATGAAACACGTTAGGAATGCGTAAATTTTTAGGAAGATCCAATGCATACGAGACAGGATTAACCACATGCAAGATACGAAAAGGACCAATAAAACGAGGGGCCAACTTCATAGAAGGCACGCGAAGACGAATATTGCGAGTAGAAAGCCAAACCCGGTCTCCCACAGCATAGGAAGGAGCCGCCCTGCGATGCTTGTCTGCCTGAACCTTCTGGCGAGCAGCTGAGGCCACCAAAGAACACTGAACACTGAACCTGCTCCCAAGTATTACGTAGACTAGCCAAATGTTCGTCCAGAGCTGGCATGCCCTGTAAGGAGAATGCAGCTGGAAGAACGTGAGTGTATGGGGAATGTGGCCTGACAGGGGCCAATGGGAGACTGATTCTAATTTAGTCTCCCACTGTCCCTTTAAGAGCGCGCCCGAGACGCGCGGCGCGCTCTTAGTGTCGGGCGGGACACGTGACCGCTTCTCGCGGTCACTGCCCGCCTGACTGATCTTATTGTAGGCTGAGCCGCGCGCGGCTCGTGCAGGAGCAGGACTGCGCGCGGCGAGAAGAGAGGACCCCGGCCGGCCCCTGGAGAGGGTAAGTACCGCTACAGGATGTTCTCCGTCGGGGTGGGGATCGAGTCCAGTGGCAGGTGGTGTAGAGGGATTGATACCGGAGAAACTGACGGAAGCCGAGCACAGAGAGATGGACACAGGTTTCTTCAGGAAGGAAGAGATCTATATTCGATTCACCGACCGGGACTCAGAGGGACTAATGTCACCAAAAACAGCAAAGTCTGAGCCCTGATCATACAGTGTAGGTCCCTTATATAGGTATATAGCTCCTCCCATAATCAGCTCCACCCACACGTACTCTTACCCAATCAACAGAACAAAGTCTAACTTCCTGTTTGACCACATGGCTTGCCCAACACAATGGAGGAGGGGAATTCTCTATATCCTGTATTCCTGCACATTCTCCGTACACTACTGATTGTATCGTTGCCACGTGCAACCAACCGACCGATACATCAGTATATGCACGTGCACATACCACGTGGCAATCTCGGCCTACTAAATTTATTTTTACCGAGATTCCACCACATTCCCCCTTTGATGCTTCTGATATTTCATAATTCCAGATGCATCACTTAATCAGAGTTTGCTTACACCTCAAGTTGCCATAAACCAGACTAGACTTTGCGCCTCTCTAAAGATACGAATCCCTCAGCATTCCTCTTCCTGTACATGTTCTCCTTGATTTAGAGCCTCATACCTATAAACAGCCATTATCTGTGCAGCGGCCTTTCTCTCTGCTATATTCTCTATAATGCTCTGCACAGACCTAACTACCAAAGGAATCAGACATGGCAGGAGAAGGCACAACATCAAGATTAGCATGACTCCACCTACCAATGCCTTGAGTCCTCCAAGCTGCTCATACCAATTACCAAACCAACTACTCGGATTATACCCTTTCCATACTTGAGTAGGATTATGTGCTAGTTTAACCATATGGCTAGTAAGCTCAGCTATTGCTTGCCCTTCATCATCTATTTGAAGACAACAATTGCTTAGATTAAACTTCCCCCATACACCTCCCTCTACTGCCAATAGGTAATCTATTTTGGTAGACGGCTGTCCTCATCCTAGTGTTATGCTTTGCTAGGAGATTAAGCGCTTGCGATGTTTCATTGGTAATTATCTCAACCACTGCCTGTAACCTTATGATACGGTTGAGCATGTATATTGGGGTTCTATATCCAAAAGTACCATCTTCTGCCCACGTAGCTGACCCATAATAATCTATAATACGCTGGGGAGGCCACTCATTATCTTCCCAGGTACCTATCTCTAGGGGTCCCCTTTTCTTTCTATGATTCACATCATATACTTTAACTCCCAAAGTCTCTCCTGTTTCAATTGGCAACAAGAAGAAGGATGGTTTGAGCATACCTAATACACATGCCCCTTCCCAGTCCTGTGGTAACTCTGAATAGGCTTTCTTACCACAGATCCAGTACAAATTTGCTGGAGCTTTCCAACTAGATGTAGCAGATAAGTCAAACCACACATCCTTTAAATTGGTATAAATTGCAAACGGATTAGGTGGTTTGGAGACATTTGAAGCTGACCACCAAGTTGTATCTTTTGTATCATCATTATAAGCTTTTTGCCCTAGACAAGTCAATTCTCCTACAGATGTATTAAACATTATTCCTTTCCTTGCTATGCAAACATAACCTATAATGGAGGTCTTTAATCGCCACTCAGATTTACCTCTAACACTCATTTGATAATCAGTTTGAGAAGATATTAACTGTTCAACTGTCTCAGAACCGGAATACATTACCTCCTTTGCTTCCCATGGCCATTGGTCTCCCATATTAGTACCTCCACACACATAGCAGTTGGTTACATTAAGACTACCAACAATACACTTGGCTAAATCAATAAATAAGTTCTTCGCGTTATGGGGGATCTTATTTTCCACACTCATCTCCTCATAGAAGGAATGGAAGACCTGATGAGTCTGGGTTGCCACAGTGTGGCAAAACCAACCTCGCCACTGGGCCCTGGAGAAGCCTGTTTGCCCGCCTCCTACCTGCTGACTATGGCCCCTGGGTTATTTGGGGCATATTGTATTTTATTGTGCGACTGCTGGCCCTTTAAGCACAGTGAATGGTATTTTATTGTACTGCTGCTGGCCCTTTAAGAACTGTCTGGGGACATATTGAGACTTTGGGTAACAATACCCTTTAAGACTATGGCCCCTGAAAACGTATGGACTTTTATTCGGTGTGTATGGCCCTTTAAGAACCGTCTGGGGACATCTTGTAACTTTGGTGAACAATGTCCCTTTAAGACTATGTCCCCAGACCTGTAAAATAACTTGCCCCTGGCCTTCCCCCTCTTGGTTCAGTAAATAGGGCTTACTGAACCAAGTACCACACAGGCAGACCACCCAGAAGTTAAAGTGTGCAGGCAATTTACCTCCCGGGCTGTGAGGTTACTGCAGGTTAATTGCACGTGGCGGCGGCCATCTTTGTTCAGTCGGACACGGTCAGCGGTGTATGCTAAAGATTCTGTGGAACTGAAATCGGCTACACATTTTACCGAACACCGCTGACCCTTACCTTCTTCCATTCTGAACTTGCAGCTCCAGAGACTAAGTCCCTTTTGAAATGGGACTTAGTCGTTTTTCGGCATGAAATTGACTGACCGCACAGCCCAAATCTATGGAACTGTTTTGGGCAGGAAATTGTGCTTGCGGTCTGTAACGGCTACCCAGGTAGAGAGAGGGTATCTGCCGTTGAAGACGTCCTTTTTCCCTGCAAGCTGCTGTGGAGAAGTAAGCTGATGTAATCCCATCCACGATATCCAGAGCGAGAGTCAGGTTCAGCTGTAACAGGAGCAGAATAACATCCCCAAATAATCCCCTTCCAAGAACGAGACGAGGCTACGTTTTGAAGGGTCAAGATGAACTGAGGACTGGAACACCCAGCCTGCTTTTTATTAATAAAAGGCACACACAGGACACTCCCAGGGGGAGGATGAAAACAACCAATTATACACAGGGTAACACCCCCACGTCTCCTCCCCTCAGATAAACACATAACACAATTATAACGTACAATATTTTACCCCAGTTCTGGATGTACCCCAAAAACAGGGGGTACACCTTTAAGTCCAGCACCGCTTGAAAGGTCTTGGTTAGGGGAACAATCTGTCCAAATTTCAGCCCATTCGGTTGTGGGGTTCGGGAGTTATGGATGTTTGAAGTTTTGACCGACTGCACGGATTTTCTAGCCGAAAAGAGTTCCACAAGTTTTGGCCCTGCAGTCGGTCTCCGTTCGCCTGTTAAAACTATACGAAATTCTTATCATCCACAACTATCTCCGAGTTCGCTGGATTCCCCATAGCTGATTAAGTGTAACTACCGAATGGCCCGTCGTTCGGTAGTTCCAGCACGAATTTCTGGGCGCATGGAGGTCTCAGCGGTGTTCGCCTGTTTGTGTATCCGTTTTTAGTTCCATGCGTTCACAGGCAAACACCGCTGTTCGCACGCAAGATGGCCGCGAACACGTGCAAAAGTCCCGAAATGGCGGCCACCTATATGTTATACACGGAGTTCGTGCGAAATGATGCGAACGGCTGGAAACAGGCTGGAAAGGTAAAACATGCTTTGTAATATATCAAATCAGTCCGGTGTTCGGTAGAAATCTGCCAAAAAGTAACAAATTAAATTACCGAACAGATGCTTTATCCGGCATTTCACTGTTTTATTCCACAGGGCTTTGGTGATGGTGAAGTTCTTTTACACGGTCGGTCATAAAGGGACCTCCAGCTAACTTTTGATCCATTTGAGGGATTTGGCTGATTTTTGGAAGGGTTTATGTTTAAAGTGTGCTGATTCCAAATATGTAATTGTTATGACGATGTAGGGTTTTAAAGTTATAGCACATGTATAAAAACTGTATTTTTAGTTTTACAGTAAATAAACATCATTAATTGGATTAAGTGTTAAGTGGTTATGTCAATGTCCACCCATCAATATTATTAATTGGCTCAAGAACTAAGTGGTTAGCTAGGTGTCCTCCCACCGGGATGTGGCGTTATTCTGGACACGGGTGTGGACAGATGGCTCATGCGCCGTCTTACCCAGCACGAGGCTTACTCGGTGGGAAGGGGGGCTTGGGCGTCATTTTGGGTAGTTAGTGATGTCAGACTCGTGGTCAGATTCAGGGTCCTTTTTATGAATAGAACATTTCATTAGGGCAGCTTTCTCATGGCCTTGGCTATACTTTGTTGCATGTTACAGGAGCTCAATAATTCCGGTGTTAGTCATGTCTTTCTAGAAAATACAGTCTCTATTCATTATACTAAATGCTGTTAGGAAATTCTGTCATGTAATGTAGTCAAAATGGAAGATCTGTCAGGTAATGAGATTAAAATGGAGTTAGTGCAAAAATTCAACACAGGTTTAATACAGGGTTTTAATAACTCTACATCAGTCCCCCCTATGAAATGTTAGATTCTAAAAAAGATAAACTTTATTGTGTTAATACCAGAAGACGTGTTAGCCCAAAGGCACAGAAACCCCGTGGCCGCTAGCTAAGTGTTATTGCAAAGTGCAATCCTGTCCCTCAAGCTGACCCTAGTAGGCTATCTCATCCGTCAGTATGGCTCTCGAACGCTTCATTCCCATGGGTATCCCACGGTGGCTAGCCCACCACTTCTCCACACGGTAGACTTTTACCTATACTGACGGATGCTGTCCCTAAGCTGGTCCCTACCTAGAACTCTTGCACTTTATCAGTATAGGGGATAGTTTGCAGCGGTATACAGGGTGAGTTGAGATCTTGGAAATCTTGGTCATCAACTGTTAGATGTGCGAAAGTGGGTGCCGCTTGGTCTACAGTCTTCAATAGGAATTTTCTCAGACAAGGGAGGACACAACAAACGAGAAGAGCAAAAATAAAAAGAGAAATTAGTATTGCCATACCAATATGCATTAAAGCTTTTTGCCATCCCGTCATCCAACCAAACCATCTTTCCCAGGGATCTTTTATCCCAGAATTCCTTTTTAACCCCTTAAGGACCAAACTTCTGGAATAAAATGGAATAATGACATGTCACACATGTCATGTGTCCTTAAGGGGTTAACTCTTCAGAGAGCTCATTTAATTTTTCTATGGCTAAGGTGACTTTACCATTAGGGCCTGTGTTTTCTGGGATGTAAGTACAACATGTCATGGTGTCGGGCAAAATTTTACATACACCCCCTTTTTCAGCTAGAATCATGTCTAAGGCCATTCTATTCTGGAAGGACATTTGGGACGTAGCCTGCAGCTGTTCGGCTAAACCCTGGAGGGCATCCCTGGTGTAGTTAACAAAGCGTTGTTGGTTGTAATAAATGTAATTTATCCAATTTAAATTCTTGTTTGCAGTAACTATGGTAAAAAGTGATTCAAATCCTGCTGCAACTTCATCTCTTGCTTTAAATTCATTGGGTACCCCCCTAGGCACCCCAATGGCATCAATGTAAATGTGAGGGTCAAAACTGCCTTTTACTGGGGCTTCACGCTTAACACTGGTTGGTGTGTGTGTGGACTCATGTGTGTCAGGGTGTGTGTCAGAGATGATATGTATGGGCATGATGGCTTTAGCCAGAGTACACTCCCCCCACCATTCTTTGTCCATCCTGGATCTTAATTGTAAATCCCCACACAACCAGTAAATATCCCCCAATGACCTAGTATGAAACTGTAACAGGTACATAGGAACAGTTCTGTAGGTGGCACAATACCCTTTAGAGAAGTTACCCAAGAATTTACCAATTCCATCATAATTAGCATCACAGGTGTAACTAGAAAAGCTACAATTTCTGGGGAAATTGTGTGAAGTGTTCTTGCCTCCATCAGTAGTCTACAACTAGAGTGGGCGGAGTAACTGTTAGTATTTATTTATATAGCACATTTAATTGCAATGTTGTTGCCCAAAGTGCTTCACAGTTACATTAAAACATACAGTTATAAAAAATTAGCAGGTGTAAAAGGCTTTGTCTATGACATCACTTGCTGCTGCAGCCTTGCACAGGTAAGAGTATTTTGGCGGTTGCCATCTTCAAACGGTCGTATTTTAAAAACTATAAATCCTACAGTGAAGAGCTTTATATTGTGAGAATCACAAGACCCAGACCTACATTTTGATGTATAGTATGTCTCTGAGATATTAACAATGAAGGCACAGTCGCAGTTTCGAAATTGCCCTTCAAATGTGAGCTTTGCAGAGTGGAGTTTCAATGAATGTCAATGGAAGGCGTGAGTTGCAAACAAATGGTCATATTGTGAAAACTATCAGGACTATGGCTTAGCCGTGGACATTTCTAGTGGCAGCAGGGATAGCTGAACGTTTTGATATAAGATTTGTGTAGGTGGGCCTGAAAATGAGGGAGTAGTGGCAGTTTAGAAATCATGTCCTGATTTTTCAGCTTTTGCCAGCTCCCACTCTAGCTTTGCCATTCATTCCTATGGGACAAATTTCGCCACAAGAACGACGATATTCCGTGAACCATTCGGCGAAACGTTCCACAAAGTAATAGCAATCTGATCGGGAACAATCTGCACGTTTTGGTATATTTTTGTCTATGTAGTGTAAAAACTGTGGGAGGAGTTAGGGTGGCAAATTTGGCTATAATAAGAATAAGAATAATAACTAGAAAAGCTACAATTTCTGGGGAAATTGTGAAGTGGTCTTGCCTCCACCAGTAGTATACAACTGGAGTGGGCGGAGTAACTGTTATTATTTATTTATATAGCACATTTAATTGCAACGTTGTTGCACAGTTACATTAAAACATACAGTTATAAAAACATTAGCAGGTGCAAATGGCCCTGTCTATGACATCACTTGCTGCTGCAGACTTGCACAGGTCAGAGTATTTTTGTGGTTGCCATCTTCAAACGGTCGTATTTTAAAAACTATAAATCCTACAGTGAAGAGCTTTATATTGTGAGAATCACAAGACCCAGACCTACATTTTGATGTATAGTATGTCTCTGAGATATTAACAAGGAAGGCACAGTCGCAGTTTAGAAATTGCCCTTCAAATGTGAGCTTTGCAGAGTGGCGTTTCTATGAATGTCAATGGACTGCGTGAGTTGCAAACAAATGGTCATATTGCGAAAACAATCAGGACTATGGCTTAGCCGTGGACATTTTTAGTGGCAGCAGGGATAGCTGAACGTTTTGATATAAGATTTGTGTAGGTGGGCTTGAAAATGAGGGAGTAGTGGCAGTTTAGAAATCATGTCCTGATTTTTCAGCTTTTGCCAGCTCCCACTCTAGCTTTGCCATTCATTCCTATGGGACAAATTTCGCCACAAGAACGACGATATTCCGTGAACCATTCGGCGAAACGTTCCACAAAGTAATAGCAATCTGATCGGGAACAATCTGCACGTTTTGGTATATTTTTGTCTATGTAGTGTAAAAACTGTGGGAGGAGTTAGGGTGGCAAATTTGGCTATAATAAGAATAATAATAATAACTAGAAAAGCTACAATTTCTGGGGAAATTGTGAAGTGTTCTTGCCTCCACCAGTAGTCTACAACTGGAGTGGGCGGAGTAACTTATTATTTATTTATATAGCACATTTAATTGCAATGTTGTTGCCCAAAGTGCTTCACAGTTACATTAAAACATACAGTTATAAAAACATTAGCAGGTGTAAAAGGCTTTGTCTATGACATCACTTGCTGCTCCAGCCTGGCACAAGTCAGAGTATTTTGGCAGTTGCCATCTTCAAACGGTCATATTTTAAAAACTATAAATCCTACAGTGCAGAGCTTTATATTGTGAGAATAACAAGACCCAGACCTACATTTTGTTGTATAGTATGTCTCTGAGATATTAACAAGGAAGGCACAGTCGCAGTTTAGAAATTGCCCTTCAAATGTGAGCTTTGCAGAGTGGCGTTTCAATGAATGTCAATGGACGGCGTGAGTTGCAAACAAATGGTCATATTGTGAAAACTATCAGGACTATGGCTTAGCCGTGGACATTTTTAGTGGCAGCAGGGATAGCTGAACGTTTTGATATAAGATTTGTGTAGGTGGGCCTGAAAATGAGGGAGTGGTGGCAGTTTAGAAATCACATCCTGATTTTTCAGCTTTTGCCAGCTCCCACTCTAGCTTTGCCCTTCATTCCTAAGGGACAAATTTCGCCGCAAGAACGACGATATTCCGAGAACCATTCAGCGAAACGTTCCACAAAGTAATAGCAATCCGATCGGGAACAATCTGCACGTTTTGGTAAATTTTTGTCTATGTAGTGTAAAAACTGTGGGAGGAGTTAGGGTGGCAAATTTGGCTATAATAAGAATAAGAATAATAACTAGAAAAGCTACAATTTCTGGGGAAATTGTGAAGTGTTCTTGCCTCCACCAGTAGTATACAACTGGAGTGGGCGGAGTAACTGTTATTATTTATTTATATAGCACATTTAATTGCAACGTTGTTGCACAGTTACATTAAAACATACAGTTATAAAAACATTAGCAGGTGCAAATGGCCCTGTCTATGACATCACTTGCTGCTGCAGACTTGCACAGGTCAGAGTATTTTTGTGGTTGCCATCTTCAAACGGTCGTATTTTAAAAACTATAAATCCTACAGTGAAGAGCTTTATATTGTGAGAATCACAAGACCCAGACCTACATTTTGATGTATAGTATGTCTCTGAGATATTAACAAGGAAGGCACAGTCGCAGTTTAGAAATTGCCCTTCAAATGTGAGCTTTGCAGAGTGGCGTTTCTATGAATGTCAATGGACTGCGTGAGTTGCAAACAAATGGTCATATTGCGAAAACAATCAGGACTATGGCTTAGCCGTGGACATTTTTAGTGGCAGCAGGGATAGCTGAACGTTTTGATATAAGATTTGTGTAGGTGGGCTTGAAAATGAGGGAGTAGTGGCAGTTTAGAAATCATGTCCTGATTTTTCAGCTTTTGCCAGCTCCCACTCTAGCTTTGCCATTCATTCCTATGGGACAAATTTCGCCACAACAACGACGATATTCCGAGAACCATTCAGCGAAACGTTCCACAAAGTAATAGCAACGCGATCGGGAACAATCTGCACGTTTTGGTGAATTTTTGTCTATGTAGTGTAAAAACTGTGGGAGGAGTTAGGGTGGCAAATTTGGCTATAATAAGAATAATAATAATAATAATAATAATAATATATATGTGAGATAACATTAAGTGGTCTTGCTATGCAAGAACACTTAATAATAATAATAACTAGAAAAGCTACAATTTCTGGGGAAATTGTGTGAAGTGTTCTTGCCTCCACCAGTAGTCTACAACTGGAGTGGGCGGAGTAACTGTTATCATTTATATAGCACATTTAATTGCAACGTTGTTGCACAGTTACATTAAAACATACATTTATAAAAAATATTAGCAGGTGTGAAAAAGGCTTTGTCTATGACATCACTTGCTGCTGCAGCCTTGCACAGGTAAGAGTATTCTGCAGTTGCCATCTTCAAACGGTCGTATTTTAAAAACTATAAATCCTACAGTGAAGAGCTTTATATTGTGAGAATCACAAGACCCAGCCCTACATTTTGATGTATAGTATGTCTCTGCAATATTAACAATGAAGGCACAGTCGCAGTTTAGAAATTGCCCTTCAAATGTGAGCTTTGCAGAGTGGAGTTTCAATGAATGTCAATGGAAGGCGTGAGTTGCAAACAAATGGTCATATTGTGAAAACTATCAGGACTATGGCTTAGCCGTGGACATTTCTAGTGGCAGCAGGGATAGCTGAACGTTTTGATATAAGATTTGTGTAAGTGGGCCTGAAAATGAGGGAGTGGTGGCAGTTTAGAAATCATGTCCTGATTTTTCAGCTTTTGCCAGCTCCCACTCTAGCTTTGCCATTCATTCCTATGGGACAAATTTCGCCACAAGAACGACGATATTCCGTGAACCATTCGGCGAAACGTTCCACAAAGTAATAGCAATCCGATCGGGAACAATCTGCACGTTTTGGTATATTTTTGTCTATGTAGTGTAAAAACTGTGGGAGGAGTTAGGGTGGCAAATTTGGCTATAATAAGAATAATAATAATAATATATATGTGAGATAACATTAAGTGGTCTTGCTATGCAAGAACACTTAATAATAATAACTAGAAAAGCTAAAATTTCTGGGGAAATTGTGTGAAGTGTTCTTGCCTCCACCAGTAGTCTACAACTGGAGTGGGCGGAGTAACTGTTATTATTTATTTATATAGCACATTAAATTGCAACGTTGTTGCCCAAAGTGCTTCACAGTAACATTAAAACATACAGTTATAAAAACATTAGCAGGTGCAAATGGCCCTGTCTATGACATCACTTGCTGCTGCAGCCTTGCACAGGTCAGAGTATTTTTGCAGTTGCCATCTTCAAACGGTCGTATTTTAAAAACTATAAATCCTACAGTGAAGAGCTTTATATTGTGAGAATCACAAGACCCAGACCTACATTTTGATGTATAGTATGTCTCTGAGATATTAACAAGGAAGGCACAGTCGCAGTTTAGAAATTGCCCTTCAAATGTGAGCTTTGCAGAGTGGCGTTTCTATGAATGTCAATGGACTGCGTGAGTTGCAAACAAATGGTCATATTGTGAAAACTATCAGGACTATGGCTTAGCCGTGGACATTTTTAGTGGCAGCAGGGATAGCTGAACGTTTTGATATAAGATTTGTGTAGGTGGGCCTGAAAATGAGGGAGTGGTGGCAGTTTAGAAATCACATCCTGATTTTTCAGCTTTTGCCAGCTCCCACTCTAGCTTTGCCATTCATTCCTATGGGACAAATTTCGCCACAAGAACGACGATATTCCGTGAACCATTCGGCGAAACGTTCCACAAAGTAATAGCAATCCGATTGGGAACAATCTGCAAGTTTTGCTAAATTTTCGGCTATGTAGTGTAAAAACTGTGGGAGGAGTTAGGGTGGCAAATTTGGCTATAATAAGAATAAGAATAACTAGAAAAGCTACAATTTCTGGGGAAATTGTGAAGTGTTCTTGCCTCCACCAGTAGTATACAACTGGAGTGGGCGGAGTAACTGTTATTATTTATTTATATAGCACATTTAATTGCAACGTTGTTGCACAGTTACATTAAAACATACAGTTATAAAAACATTAGCAGGTGCAACTGGCCCTGTCTATGACATCACTTGCTGCTGCAGCCTTGCACAGGTCAGAGTATTTTTGCGGTTGCCATCTTCAAACGGTCGTATTTTAAAAACTATAAATCCTACAGTGAAGAGCTTTATATTGTGAGAATCACAAGACCCAGACCTACATTTTGCTATGCAAGAACACTTAATAATATATATGTGAGATAACATTAAGTGGTCTTGCTATGCAAGAACACTTAATAATATATATGTGAGATAACATTAAGTGGTCTTGCTATGCAAGAACACTTAATAATATATATGTGAGATAACATTAAGTGGTCTTGCTATGCAAGAACACTTAATTACCTTTATAAACTGTAACACTTTCTGGGGGTTTGACATCCTTGGTTAGGAGAGGGTACCCCACTGTCCATGCTTCGCAGAGGGACCTATTATAGTTGTAATGGTAGGCAAAAAGACTCAAAACACATTCTTCTATATCTACTGGTAAGGTTAAAGGTACGGTGCCGAGGTGAGGCCGGGCACCACCACACACATAGCATGCAGTTCTGTTATGTTTGTTGGCATTATATTTCATCCATTCTAACCATAAATTAACATCATTAAAACCTGTCTCAGCGGCCATGGTATCTTCAAAGGTGGGGTTAGCAATGGCCATCATGTCTTTAAAGGACTGGATGTGTGGTTTTAATGAATTTGGGACCATATGGGTGGCCCCTTGCCACTCTGGGGAGTGGCACATATCTTTCAGTTAGAAGTGCCCTAATTTGTTATAGGAACCTTTCTTCCAATACATTCCCATTACATACTGGTCTGCATCTGTTGGGCTCGGATGCTCAATATTTAGGATTAATTTCATGGGTGTACCTCCTCCAGGCTTCCTTAGGGTCATTCTTTGGAGGAGGGATCTACCATGGTCATCTACCTTAGATAAGGCACTTTTGGGTTTGTAACCCCAGGCGGGCCCAGCATTCCACCCTGCAGCCCCCCAATGGTTACAGTTATGCCCCCATTGTTTGTCAACTACACAAACATAGGGGTCCTTTACATGAGGGATATCTCTATAGATATTTTGAATTTGTGACATAGGGAATGGGCAATCTACAATGTCACAGTAATCAAAAGTGTATGTAGCCACACGGGTACATGAAGAATTGTACCAGAAGGTATACCCACTGGCATCTTTGGTGATGGCTACTTGTTGGGCCTTAATTAGGCTAATTAAGGAGATGATGTACCAGAGGTACATGGTTGTGCGGTATCTGCTTCCTCTGGGGCAGGAGTCTTCTTGCAATGGGAAGCGTGGATCCAATGTGGCCTGCCAGCCAACTTGACGGAGGTTGAAGTGATCAAGAGAACTTGGAATGGTCCGTCAAATCTTGGTTCCAGGGTGTGTTTCCGCACAAATTTCTTGACCAGAACCCAATCTCCGGGAAGCAGGTTGTGGGTACCTGTATCAGATTCAGGATCTGGAATTGAAGAGAAAACTTGGGCATGTATTTTGTTCAAGGCACTTGTAAGTTCAGTTACATAGTCTACTAAAACATCAGTTTGAAGCTGCAACTGTTGCGGGTAATAACAACCTAGTCTGGGTGCAGTCCCAAATAGAATCTCATATGGGGATAGTGAGTGCTTCCCTCTAGGTGTGTGCCTAACGCTAAATAAAGCTATTGACAGGCTTTCTGGCCAGGGCATCTTTGTTTCTTGTGACATTTTTAACATTCTGGCTTTTAGGGTGCCATTCATGCGTTCTACTTTGCCACTACTTTGTGGGTGGTAAGGGGTGTGAAAAGCTAGAGTCACTCCCAGAGCATTCCAAATTTCTTTAGTCACTGTTGCTGTAAAGGCTGGGCCCTGGTCACTTTCAATAACTTCTGGTAGTCCAAATCTACATACAATATCTGTGAGTAGACGTCTTGCTGTTGTTTTGGCAGTAATATTGGTTACTAGATAGGCTTCTGGCCAGCCTGAAAACATGTCCACTATTACTAGTGCATATTCATGAGGCCCACTCTTGGGCATTTGTATGTGGTCAATCTGAATTCTCTGGAATGGGTACATGGGCTTAGCCAGGTGTTTCAAAGGCACTTTGGTTGGCTTTCCTGGGTTGCATTTTGCGCAAATGACACAGGCCCTACAAAAGCTGTTGATCAATGTTGTGATTCCAGGTGCTTCATAATACTTTTGTATAAGGGCGGCCATTAAGTCTTTTGACAGATGTGCAGGTCCATGTGCCCATTGGACAACTGCTGGATATAAATTCTTAGGAAGGCAGAATCTAAAGTTGTTGTAATATACTCCATCCTTTAGGACTGCTCCTTTCTTCTTCCATTTCTGTATTTCTTCGGGGGCAGTTGTTGCTTGCTGTTCCCGTAGGATTCTTAAGTCAGTAGGAAGAGTCTGCAAGGTGAAAATTGGAATTTCTTCGTGTCCGGACACTTCTTCATCCACTTCCTGCAAATTTCTTGCTGCTTGCTTAGCAGTTTGATCAGCTAAGTGGTTGCCCTTTGCTTCATCTGTATCCAACTTCCCATGTGCCTTTACTTTCAAGATGGCCACTTCTTCAGGGAGTAGGAGGGCATCCATTAGTTCCTTGATTGCAGAGCTGTGCTTGACTGGTGTACCGGCAGTGGTAAGAAATCCTCTTGTTTTCCAAATTAGTCCGAAGTCATGTGCCACACCCAGAGCATATCTTGAATCTGTGTAGATGTTGGCACGTTTTCCTTCGGAGATCTTGCATGCTGAAGTCAGGGCTTGCAATTCAGCTTCTTGTGCAGACATTGCTGGTGGTAAAGATGATGATTTGATAACTTCATCTGTTGTGGTTACGGCATATCCTGTGTGGTATTTTCCTTCTTCATCAGCATACCTTGAACCATCCACAAACAGAGTGAGATCAGGATCTGTTAATGGATTCTCATGTACAGTAGGTAGATGTATTGTCTCCATTTTCATCTGTTCAAAACAGTCATGAGGTGTCTCTGGGTCATAATCATTCACTATGACCAGATCTTGAAATTCATTTTCCAGGAAGTGGCGTGGCCATGCTTCTAGATGGTCAGTTGTTGGGTATTTGACAATGCCATTTTCCTGTAGCTGTGATTCATCCATGGTGGCCCATAATTTTGCCATGGGCCCAAGATCATTCCATGATTTTGTTTTCAACTTGGTGACAGGGACATGTGGAATAGCAGTATCCCAATGACGGTACAAGTATTTGAGTTCTGAAGGTAGTTGAATCAAGGCCATGCTGTTACCTTCAGAGTCACAGTAGAAGTCTTGTGCAGTGAGTTTCACCTCCACCAGGTGATAAAGCTCATCTTCGTAGCAAGGTTCAGGAGTGATGTTTGGCTTATACCACATGGTACAGAAGGCATATCCTGGTCCCTCGCAGAGAGGAGTTTGTTCATCATGAAAGGATAAATCAGGATGCATTCTCTTGATGGTCCCAGCAAGAAGGTAGATGTAGGTTTCATCCATGATAAATCCATAGTGGATACCCCCCTCAGGTAGTGGGAGAAGAGTGGACGGATTGAGAACTTGACATCTTTGTATGGTAATGTTGTCAGGTAGCAGGAGATGACACTGTAGACGTAGGTGTCTTGCGGGAGACACATGCTTGAGTTGAACTTGGTTGATGATGGCAGAAATGTCATGAGGTGCCAAGACAACTAGAGGGTGGCCAAGGACCAGGTCTGCAGTTCTTTCAATTAGTTCCCTTGCTGCAAAAACAGCCCGAAGGCAAGAAGGGGTCCCTCTGGCCACGATATCCAGCTGGCAGGAGAAAAATTCAATAGGCCTTTGACGGCCTCTTAAGTCATTTGTTTGGGTAAGGACTCCTGTAGCGTGGCCTTGTCTTTCAGAGACAAACAACTTTAAGGGTTTGGTATAGTCTGGTAGGCCTAGAGCAGGAGCAGATGCAATGGCACGTTTTAGGGTGCTGAAGTTGTCATATGCTTCATTGGTCAGGCAGAATGGGTCTGACTTGAGTGCATCATAGAGTGGTTGCATGAGCAGAGAGGCTTCTGGGATCCATGCTCGGCAGTAGGAAATGAGGCCTAAGAAGGCATGTAGAGATTTTGAAGTCCTTGGAGGTGGAATATCCAGTACTGCTCTAACTCGGTCACGAGTGAGATGTCTGGTACCCTGAGAAAGACAATGTCCAAGGAAAATTACTGTAGGTTGACAGAATTGCAGCTTGAGAAGTGAAGCTTTGCATCCCTGTTCTGCTAAATAGCAAAGGAGACTAATTGAACATTCTTCAGTTGTGGGTATGTCATCTCCACAGAGCAGCAAGTCATCCACATACTGGAGAAGGACAACTTTTGGATGGTCTGCTTGCCATGGATCAAGGATGGAGCACATGGCCTTTGCAAATTGACTTGGAGAGTTTTGTGCCCCTTGGGGCATGACAGTCCATGTATACTGTTGCATTTCATGTGTGAAAGCGAACAGGTATTGGCAGATTGGATCCAGGGGTACACTGAAGAAGGCATTGGCCAGATCAATGACTGTGAAGTATTTTGCAGAGGGTGGGACCCCAGAGAGCAGAGTGTGTGGGTTTGGCACAATAGGGGTGTCCAGGACTGTTGCTTCATTCACTGCACAAAGATCCTGAACCATTCTGTACTTCTCTGGTTCACCTTTTGGAGTTTTCTTCTTCACAGGAAATAATGGGGTGTTGCATTTTGATTCACATTTCACAAGAGCACCCTTCTCCAAGAGTGCTTTGATTTGAATTGAAATAGCTGCAGCTTGAGCTGGTTTTAAAGGATATTGTGTTTTCCTTGGTAGTTTTGCTCCAGGAATGAGTTTTACCACCACAGGTGGAACCTTTAGGTGACCTATATCCTCTGGGCCTGACGACCACAGTTTTGCAGGAACTTGTGTCTTCAGTGAATCAGGAAAATTGGACCTCGGTTCCTTTGCTTCACCATGGGGTTCTTCTAAATGGAGCATCAAAGGCAGGGAGCACAAGGCTGAGGTGTCTGATACAGATAGAGGGGTGGATAGTTCTACTTGTCCATCTGGAGTGAAGATGATAGGCGCAGATGTCCTCTAACGCCTGCAGGCATCTAACAGGTTAATTGGGCATGTAGAGGATACTACAAAACGAGCAAGCAAGCTAGGATAGTTGCCAACTCGTAATGGAGTTGTTAAGGGGTTGTGTCTTGGTTGGCCATCCACTCCTACACAAGAGACATCAATATTTGATAGAAATGATGGGTCTGGCAGGTCTTGTTCTCGTAGAACACTTCGGGCTGCACCTGTGTCAACAAGAAATGTAGTAGGTTGTCCTTCAATTGGTAGAGTCACAGTGACAAGTGGCCCCCCCTTATCCCCTGAAGACACTGCCATGACAGGGGTTAATGACACAGGCTTGCCAATTTCCTATTCATCAGGTTCCTCAACTATTGGAACTGTCTTTGCGGCCTTGGGGCCAGGGGCAGGCTTGGACATCTTCTTGGGTTTAGGGCAATCATTTTTGATTTCAATTGAAGCAATATCCATCCAATATCCATTGAAGCAATGTCCTTTAGCTTTGCAATTGAAGCAATATCCATCCTCGGGTTTGGTGCCTTTAGGGACAGGTCCGGTGCGGGACACCATGAGAGGAGCTGAAGTGGGCCTTCTAGGAGTCTGGGCAGATTCCAGACCCCTAGCAACTAAGAGTAAGGTATACAGAGGGACTACCTTATATTCAGGGCGTGCAGCAATGATTCCCTTGCGTATGGAGTCTTTAACACCTTGGACAAAAGCACCATACAGCATTTGAGAATGGATCTTGTCTGTGAGATCAAATCCCAAATCTGTAAACAATTGAAACAGTCTTGCATGAAACCTTTCCACTGATTCGCCTTTGTCTTGTACAATATCAGTAAGGCCAGCAGCCTGATCTGCAAGTTTGTCCTTAGCCCACTCTTTTAGTTGGTTGCAAAAAGTTACTCCGGAGGGGTAATCAATGTCACTTATAAGTAGATCTGTACTGAGGTGGCGGGCCATGCTGGGCCAGTATGCATCTCCAGCTTTAATAGCACAAATGCTCAGTAAATCACGCCATGCTGCGGAATAAGTCTTTTGAATCTGAACTATCCCTCGGTAAAAAGGCATAGGTTGCTTTTCTGGGTCAGGGAGTGATTTCATCAGGGCACGAGCCTGGGTAGGATTAAAAGCTACATATTTAGGAGGGGCCCAATCCCCCCGGCCCGTATGTCCGAAAGGATCATCGAGGGAACGGCGGGGCGGGGGCCCCGTGGCATCCTGTGAGCCCTGGGATCCCTCCTCATACTCATCTTCATCTGTGACCTGGACCCCTCTAAGTAATGGGGCCATTTGAGGTGTCAGAACCGGGGGAAATGAGGGAATCCCAGATGCTGGGGTGGCCAGTGGATTATGAGCTTGGGGTGAGTAGTCACCGGGAAGTACCGGCATTAGGGGTGCTGGATGACTGGGGGCCGCCATATTGGAGGCGTGAAAGGAAGCTGCGTTAGGGTTAAGGGAGGAAGTAGCGGCCATGTTGGATGTGGGCACATCCGGGGCAGACTGTGCCGGATTGGGCGTGACCGGGGTCTGGGGATTGGCTTGGGAAAGGAAGTAGGCTTGGTTTGGATAGGGCAGGGCCAAGGGGTAAGGGAAGGGGTAGGGCCAAGACAACTGGGTAGGGGTTTGGGCGGAACCTGGGGAGGGCGGGTTAGTTGGGCAGGGATTAGGGAAGGAGGTGGGGCATCCGGGGTACGGAAATGAAGCTGAAGGGGTGGGAACTTGGGCTGTGGGAGGAGTGGGAAGGAGAGAGAACGGAGAGAGATTAGCAGAGGCAGGAGTAGTAGGAGGGACCGGAGTGGGTGTAGTGGGATTGGCAGTAGCATGTGAGGCGGGGTTAGAGAGCTGGGTGGATGCAAGTGGGAGGGTAGGATTATTGACGGAGAGAGAGCGCAGGGAAGGAATGGCGGATGAAATGTTAGGATTAGACAGAGAAGGTAGTGCAGGGATGGATGAGGACGATGGGAATGTTAGGGATGATGATGGGGAAAATAATGATCCATCAGAATTCAGGACCGGACAAACAGGGGAAATGACGGGATGGGTGTTGGGAGGATTGGGAGTGGGGAACATGGTCAGCTGGTTGTCACTTATTGCTGACTGAACCTTGGGAATGGACATCCCCTGGGCGCCATTTTGGGGCGCTGGCTGAGGGAATGCCCCAGCAACACAATTATTATGATACACAAACAATTTTACACCTTTGTGATCTATTTCTTCCTCAACCCAACCTTCCTGCTGAATAGCCTTCGCTACTCTGTACCATGCTTCAGCAGTACGTAATAAATCATTATCTGTAAGCTTGCCTTTCTTTTCTGTCAGTAATCTACGCCAGCTTTCTGGCTGCAATCTACCACATGAAGGCACAGCAATTTTACACACTTTAGCAATCTTTTCAACTCCCTTAACCATCTCTTCACCCTCTCTATCTTCAACTAGATCACACGCCAACCAGCCCTTACTGGGCTTACCCAATCCCTGTCCCATATCCCCCTATAAAAGGCGTCCCAGATATAGGGAAAGGAAGATGAAACAGAGTGTCTACAATGCTCGACGGCCACTCGGAAGGGTGGGTCCCCCCAAGTGCATCTTCCCAAAATGTAGACTAGTCACTAATTCCGCCCAGGAGCGAGGTGAGAAGTGTGTGACCAATCACTTCTCTCACAAGAGAAATAGGAGTGTATAGTGTAAATAACACAGGAAGTAGAGTAAAAAGTAAAAGTAAAGTGAAAGTAGAGACAGACACAGGAGTTTGAATGACTCCTAATAAGAACAACAATTCAATTGAAATACAGTGCATGCATCACAGTTCAAATAAATTCAACAGTAATCCCTTTCCTTTACTCATGTGGCCAAAGCCACCTCCCTCAACCTCGTAGTGTCTCCGCTCGGAGAATGACTTCCTCAAGTCTCACTACCAGCGGCCAAGGATAACAGCTAACACCGGCCCGAAATCCATATGCCTCCCTCGTTACAGCAGTCCACTAAGTGTGGCCACCACTATCCTCACCCTCGTAGCGCCCCTATGGACCCACCCATAAGTCTCACTACCCCGTGGTGATGGAGACAGCAATGCCTGCCCGAATCCACGCACCACAAATAAAAATTGGAATGCCACCAGCCTCAGCGCTCGAAGCTGGAGGGTACCACCTCTCTGCAAGCAGAGCTATGTGCACAATGAGGCTAGCTAGGCTATCAAAGTGACACCATGGGGAATCCCCAGGAAGCAATGAGTCTACACCCCTCCACAGATTCCCCCCCCCTCTTTTTCCTTACTGCTGCAGCTACTCAGCACCTAAAAGAGGTAAACAGGCAAAGAAGACCCCCAGGAAAACTTCCACAGGTCCACCCCCCTTTTTCCCTACAGCCACAGCCACGTGGCTCCTAAAAGGAGTAAACAGGCAACAGAGGACCCCAGGCACACACCCACAGGTCCACCCCCCTTTATCCCAAAAGGGGTACACAGATAAGCACTCTACCCGGGCACTTAAGCTAGAGACAGGCCAATACAAACACACCCAGGCAACAGATAGACTAAATGCAGGTAAACAAGTGGGTAACAACAAGACACCGGGCAAGATATTACCTGTCTTTGATGTCCTCCCGGTAGCAGTCACAGACACTTGGACGGGTCAATCAAAGGGGCTGGAACATACCGGATAGGCTCTGCAGTAGTCTCTACCGTGTACAGGGAGGTGATCAGTCTCCTTTCCTTCCCCCCGGATTCCTCCGTCCAACAGCGTCTTCCTTAGGACGGCTTACCGGCCAGAGGCTATAGCCCGGTGCCCCACGTTCTGGGCGCCAAATTGATGTAGATTAATTTAGAAATAAACAAATATGTTTAAATGTCTATCTGTTCCTGTCCAAATCTGAGATGATTAAATTGCGTATACGCAGAAGTAAGTTCACACTGACACACGGAGTTCAGGTTAAAAGCACTTCGAGAAAATTTAATGGCATCTGATTAAAAGCGGGCTCGCAGACCCTTATAAGAGCAGAATTACATCATCATTGAATATCAAGATTACAGTAAATAAACATCATTAATTGGATTAAGTGTTAAGTGGTTATGTCAATGTCCACCCATCAATATTATTAATTGGCTCAAGAACTAAGTGGTTAGCTAGGTGTCCTCCCACCGGGAGGTGGCGTTATTCTGGACACGGGTGTGGACAGATGGCTCATGCACCGTCTTACCCAGCACGAGGCTTACTCGGTGGGAAGGGGGGCTTGGGCGTCATTTTGGGTAGTTAGTGATGTCAAACTCGTGGTCAGATTCAGGGTCCTTTTTATGAATAGAACATTTCATTAGGGCAGCTTTCTCATGGCCTTGGCTATACTTTGTTGCATGTTACAGGAGCTCAATAATTCCGGTGTTAGTCATGTCTTTCTAGAAAATACAGTCTCTATTCATTATACTAAATGCTGTTAGGAAATTCTGTCATGTAATGTAGTCAAAATGGAAGATCTGTCAGGTAATGAGATTAAAATGGAGTTAGTGCAAAAATTCAACACAGGTTTAATACAGGGTTTTAATAACTCTACATCACCATCACCTTTCAAATGTGCTCGACAATGTATGATACCAACTTCTTTCGGTTCCCACACGGCTTCCAAGAGTTGTAATATCTCAGCTGCGTACTTGATTTCTTTACCCTCTGAGTTCAGTAGTCCTCTTTCTTTATACAAAGCTCCATGGGCATGAGTGGTTAAAAACGCATACTTTGAGTCCGTATAGATGTTCACCCTAAATCCTTCAGCCAATTGTAACGCTCGTGTGAGTGCGATTAATTCTGCCTTCTGTGCCGATGTTCCTTTTGACAATGGCCGAGCTTCTATCACCTTGTCTATGGTTGTCACTGCATATCCTGCGTAGCGAATCCCTTCTTTCACGTAACTACTGCCGTCCGTATAGTACTGGACATCGGGGTTCTGGATGGGAAAATCACGAAGGTCCGGTCTGCTTGAGAACACTTCATCCATCACCTCCAGGCAATCATGTTGACTCTCAGTAGGTTGTGGCAAAAGGGTAGCTGGATTCAAGGTATTGACAGTCTCAAGATACACTCTCGGGTTCTCACATAACATAGCTTGATACTTAGTCATACGGCTATTACTAAACCAATGATTGCCTTTATAGTCTAGCAACGTCTGTACTGCGTGCGGGACTCGCACGTAGAGTTCCTGACCCAGAGTGAGCTTATCAGCTTCAGCTACCAGCAGGGCAGCGGCAGCTACGGCTCTTAGACAAGGTGGAAGGCCACTGGCCACTGCATCCAGTTGTTTGGACATATATGCAACAGGTCGTTGCCATGATCCCAAGTACTGTGTCAGTACTCCCACAGCCATCCTTCTTTGCTCGTGTACATATAAGTAGAATGGACGTGTATGATCAGGTAGACCTAATGCTGGGGCGCTCATCAATGCCTTCTTAACATGCTCAAATGCCGTCTGCTGTTCGATAGTCCACAGGAAGGGATCGTGTTCTGTGCCTTTTATAGCTGCATAAAGGGGTTTCGCCAATATCGCATAACTGGGAATCCATATCCTGCAGAAGCCTGCTGCCCCCAAGAATTCTCGCACTTGTCTTCTATTCTTAGGTGTTGGTATTTGGCATACAGCTTCTTTTCTCTCTGGCCCCATTATCCTTTGACTTTCAGAGATATGGAATCCCAGATACTTGACAGTTGGCTGACACAACTGGGCTTTCTTCCTGGACACCTTGTATCCTGCCTTCCAAAGAATGTGCAGTAAATCATATGTTGCTTGCTGACATATCTCTCTTGTAACTGCCGCTATCAACAAATCATCTACGTATTGTAGTAGTACACATTCTCCTGGGATGGACTTGAAATCTAGTAAGTCCTGACTTAATGCTGATCCAAATAGGGTAGGTGAATTCTTAAACCCTTGGTCTTGTCCAAGTCATCTGGCGTTTCAAGCCCGTTACAGCATTTTCCCATTGGAATGCAAAGATACACTGGCTTTCTGTAGCAATTCGTAGGCAAAAGAAGGCATCTTTGAGGTCCAAAACTGTGAAGTAAGTAGCCCCGCCCGGAATTAAAGCAAGCAGGTTATAGGGATTGGGCACAACTGGATGTATACTTACTACCGCATCATTGACTGCTCTCAAGTCCTGCACAGGGCGATACTCATCTGTCTCGGGCTTTTGAACAGGCAACAATGGGGTGTTCCAGGAGGAAGTACAGAATTGTAGGATAGCATACCTTATGAACTTATCCAAATAAGACTGTATGTTCTTCTTTGCCTTTTGTGGAATATGGTATTGTCTTAGGCTCACTGGATAAACCCCAAGCTTTAGTTCAATCCGTATAGGTGGGATATTGCGAGCAAGTGCTGGTGGGTTACTCTCTGCCCACACTCCTGGTACATTAAACAAGGATTCATCACTCTTAGGGTTTTGGCTGGTCAACACTGTATAAAGTCGCCACTCTTCTTCCTTTGGTACTGATATTGTCATTATACCTGAGGGTCCATTAAACTTCAAGGATGTCGTTCCGTTAGGCAGAAATGTTATCTGTGCTTGTAATTCCGATAACAAATCTCGCCCTAGCAGTTGGACTGGACATTCAGGCATGTAAAGGAACTGCTGTTTTACTACGTGGCCTCCCAGTGTACAGAGTCGACTTTTAAGAACCGGTTTAGCAGCACTCTTTCCAGTTGCTCCTATTACGGTGATAGTTCTTCCTGAAGGAGGAGCGACTAGGTCAGTCACCACAGAATGTTCAGCACCAGTGTCGATCATGAAAGAACTCCTTTTTCCCCCTATTGCTACATCGACCATAGGATCCGCTCGGCCAAGGGGGATGGAGCCCGGTCGGTATCAATAGTCCTCCATGACAGTGTCAGCCAAACCCACAAAGTCCCTATCTTCTCTCTCTCTGGGTTTCTGCGCTGCTGGGTAATACCTATCCCCATTAATGCTTCCTCTATTATTCCCACCATTTCCTCCAGGGCCTCCTCTTCCTCTCGCTCTGCCTCTATAATTATTGCTATATCCTGCCCTTGTTCTATCTCTCTCTCATGTTGTTCCCTCTGTGGACACTCACTTCTCCAATGCCCTTCTTCCCTACAATACGCGTATTGGTTCCTACTTAAAGGCTCCCTATTCCACTTATTCTCACTTTTCTCAGTTCCCCTATATACTTCCTTTTCCCTTCTATCTACACCCGCGATAGCTACTGCTAACACATCTGCTTTCCTTCTCATCTTATGCTCTTCTTCCTTTTTCGTCTCTGTCTCCCTATTCATATATACCTTATTCGCTATCTCCATTAATTGAGTTATAGACATCCCTACAAACCCTTCTAACTTTTGTAACTTTCTCTTTATATCTCCGTAGGCCTGGCTGACAAAGGCAGAGTTAACCATCCGGGAATTCTCAGGAGCCTCTGGATTAAAGGGGGTATACAACCGGTATGCCTCCAATAATCGATCATAAAAGGCACTGGGCGACTCATCACATTTCTGCAATACCTCAGCCATCTTTGACATATTGATCGCCTTTTTCCCTCCGGCTTTCATGCCAGCAATAATGGCGTCCCTGTAAGCTTTTAAATGGGCCATGTCTGCGCCATTGACATTCCAATTCGGATCTGCATTTGGATAATGGGCTGCGGCCCATGCTGCCGGGTTGGCCTGATTTTGAGTACGGGCCACTTCTTCAAGCGCTTTAATTGCTGCCTGATTTATCCGTGTTCTTTCCTCGTTATTGAACAATGTCATAAGCAATTGCTGGCAATCAGCCCAAGTGGGATTATGTGTCTGGATTATGGAGGTAATCAAATCTGTCATGGCTTGAGGTTTATCGGTGTAGGAGGAGTTATGGGTCTTCCAGTTGAATAAATCAGTTGTGGTAAAGGGAACGTAAACAAAGACGGGATCAGCATGTTGTAACTGGCCCTCACCGTTAATATGTGTCGGGCCCGGTGTCAGTCGGAGAGGCATTTGATAATGTCGGGGTTGGAGGGTACCGGTCAGTTGTCGGGTTAGTATGGGGCTTCGTTAAGGGATGTCAGTTATGGGTTCCGGTCGAGGGGTAGTAAGACGAGGGGAAGGGGACACTTTTTCTTTACTGAAGGGAAGATCAGTAAGTAGAATATTCCGGGCCGGGCTGGGAGGAGCCTGACCATGAACTAGAAATGACGCCAAATCTGGATAGGTGGGGTTAATAGGGGTAGGTACCGGAAGGGAAGGATTTAAAACAAGTGGGCTAGACTCTGAGCTAGAGGAGGGGGTAGGTGGAGACAATGGGGCACCTCCTCTTCCTCTTCCTGTAGATGAGGAGTAAGGGGGCGGCATGGGGATCTCTGACTCAGGGGGCGTGTCCGAATTGGGAGTAATCACGGCCAGAGTGGACAACCGAGTTCTGGCCACCATGAGGCGACATTGCTCCTCGTGGCATACCCTGATCCATTTTGGCAAGTCATTTATGGCCCGCTTCCAACAATCAATATACGGAAACTGGCCGTAAAGTTCAGGCCTACCCGATACAGCCATGTGTACATGCTGCACCAGATTAGGATCAAAGCTACCACGTGGTGGCCATGCAGCCACCAAAGAGGGCCATTCCCTACTACATAAAGTAGTCAGGCGTGTTGGAGACATCTTTACTCCAAAATCGTATACATTATATCCCTTCTTAAAGTTTTTTAACATACATTCTAAGGGATCAATAATCTTTGAATCCGACGCACCCATACTTAACAATGGAGCATCGTCTCCAACAGAAGCAAACAAACACACTTCCAACAGTCACACTCGTTCCCCTTGGCAACAGCACCACGTGGTACAGTTACTAGGCCAAACGCACACAACAAAACATACAGGGAATTCCCGTACACACACAGCTGTTACACCAGTCACTAAATAACTAATACTGTACCTTTTGGCGAAACTATACAATCACCCACGTTATAATTCTCAATATTTAAATTACCCGTCGATAACACACCCTAGTAACATTGTCTTTACAAACAGTAGTTATAGTACGGTTAGCAATGGTTAGAGTACAATTTGAAAGTCACAGTTCAATTAGTAGTGGTTATGGTGTTAACATACAACATAAACGACAGTTATTAGTAGTTATTTACAGTATCAGTAATTATAATACATGGTTATGGTACCGTGCGCTATGATACAGTTACACACTATTCACACTCTCGCTAGACGGCAGAGCTCACGCTATCTAGCAAGATATACACTCTACTACAATAATCTTTAACACATTTACAATTTCCCAACTAATCTATTGGCCAGTACCTCGATGGACTACCTAAAACTATTTACATCCATTTTGGTTAGCCGTCGCTGCCCAAGCACCACATATAGCGAACTAGAGGGTGGAATTTACAACAAAACCCTCTTAGTCTATCTACTTTATCAATAGTCTAGTGGGTTCCTGAAAGGGTTAATGCTGTCCTGGACTCAATTTCCCTCAATTCTCGATCCTCTGTTCACCACATCAATTGACGGGAGAAACTTGCTCAGCAAATAACAGACAGACACGAAAAGGTGCTTGACAAGTTCTCAATTTCTTTACTGTGTATTGAATATTTATACAAATTAAGTTACTTGAGTCATGAGATATGCCATACAGAGTATAAGATTGATTACTTCCTTAAATATCACATGTTATACTGACAATGGAAAGATAAGACTTTTTTGAATATGTCTGGAATGAATATCCTGGGCAAGACATCCTGAAATGTCGTATTTCCTATAGAATTGTATAAGTCTGTCACAGTCAACATATTATCATATCCTATAGAAGGAAGCATGTCATTGTTCAAGTCTTTCACAGTCAGCATTTCTATGACGTACATTAAATTTAAAGCATACAAAGCAAAAAGTAGTTTAACTGTTTCATATCCTTTCAGTCAGCAATAATGATAATAAATCTTATAAAATGAAATAAGAGAAATTAACTATCTAATATTCTTTCAGTTCCAAATGTACACGCCTTCCCACTTAGCCAAGATAGGTTGAGATCTAGCGGACTGAATTTACACCAGGCGCCGCTTAGTCTCCCGGTCCCTCCGACCTAGCGAACAAAATATACACCCTAGATACGCTAGTCTAGACAAGACACCGGTGTCCGTCTTGGGCTATTTACACAGGACCCAACCTGACTCCAAACCAAAATTAAACGGGCTGACTACAGGGCGTTTAATTACGAGCGGTGCGCCTTCGCTCCTTCCCTCCACTGGTGGGGGCGAATTCCATACACAATACAAACCCCTTATGGGCCTACCGCACAATCGGTATCCAATACCCTTAGTGGGTCCACCGTCTAAAACAGTAGTCGTCTTACCTCCTCATTCCTGAACCTGAGTTCACATTCATCGACGGGGACACCCCAGCACTTACTACGTAGAGGCCGATGATCTCCTGGACAACAGACCAGTGGCGCCGAGACGAAAGGAGGTCAACGCAAAAGTTCAGGGGTGCAGCCGTAGGGAGCGTGGGCAAAGATAGACCGTCTCATGCCTCTGCTTCTCAGCTACCGTTGAACGATGAGCTTCCCGGCCAATGCACCAAATGATACCGGAGAAACTGACGGAAGCCGAGCACAGAGAGATGGACACAGGTTTCTTCAGGAAGGAAGAGATTTTTATTTGATTCACCGACCGGGACTCAGAGGGACTAATGTCACCAAAAACAGCAAAGTCTGAGCCATGATCATACAGTGTAGGTCCCTTATATAGGTATATAGCTCCTCCCATAATCAGCTCCACTCACACGTACTCTTACCCAATCAACAGAACAAAGACTAACTTCCTGTTTGACCACATGGCTTGCCCAGCACAATGGAGGAGGGGAATTCTCTATATCCTCTATTCCTGCACATGCTCCGTACACTACTGATTGTATCGTTGCCACGTGCAACCAACCGACCGATACATCAGTATATGCACGTGCACATACCACGTGGCAATCTCGGCCTACTACATTTATTTTTACCGAGATTCCACCACAGGATCCCTAGATGGTCGGCGAAGTCCTTCATGTCGGAGACCTGGTGGAGGGTGTAGGATTGTTCCCCCTTCTTCGCCGTTAATTTGAAGGGGTGCCCCCACATATAGCGCCAGCCATTTTCAATTAGGTTTCAGCTCCCTGCGTTTCCTCAGCGTGGACGGTGCCAGGTCTTGAAAGAATTGAATCTGCTGCCCCTGGTACATGGGCGGATGGCGTCTTGTCTCTTACATTAGCTGTTCCTTGACCGGGAAGTGTAGGAGCTTCGTTATCACGTCCCTCGGTGTGTTTGAGTTGTAGGTCGGAGGGCGCAGGGCCCTATGTGCCCATTCTGTGTATAGGTCTTGTTCTGTAGAGTTAGGCAGGAGGGACTGAAAGATCGCCCTGATTGTGGGGAGTATGGCGTCTGGCTGGACTGACTCCGGCAGACCGCGGATGTTTTGTCTGCGGGATCGGTTATTAAGGTCCTCCAGGCCGTCTTCCAGTGGGCAGGTACTTTGGACATCCCACAGGGTGGGACACAGTACAACCAATCCTTTACAGGCAAACCGTAAAACACACCGTCACAAACATGCAATCCTTCCCCTCTGCCTGTGATATAATTACTGAACACAATGGGTTAATGTAATTTATCACAGCCAGGAAAAATACACTTTTTATACATACACTGTAACTTTAAAAATATGCATCATATTCACATAAATATACATACATATTCAGAATCAGCATACTTTAAATATAAACATAACCAAAAATCATACAAATCCCCCCAGTACATAAAAAGTTAGACGGAAGTCCTTTATGACCGACCGCAAGCACATTTTCCTGCCCAAAACAGTTCCATAGATTTTGGCTGTGCGGTCGGTCAATTTTATGCAGAAAAAGTCCCATTCGAACGTGCATTCGAATCTTCGAACGGGACTTAGTCTCTGCAGCTGAAAGTTCAGTGTAGGAGAAGGTAAGGCTCAGCGGTGTTCGCGGAAATGTGTAACCGATTTTAGTTCCATGGATTTGGCTACACATACCGCTGACCTCGTTCGAATGAACAAAGATGGCCGCCGCCACGTGTTCGTTTGCACGAACTGCGGCCACCCAGCGTTCGGCAATTAACCTGCAGTAACCTCACAGCCTGGGAGGTAAATTGCCTGCACACTTCCACTTCTGGGTGGTCCGCCTGTGTGGTACTTGGTTCAGTAAGCCCCATTTTCTGAACCAAGTGGGAGAAAGCCAGGAACAAAATATTTTAACTAAGTCTGGGGGCACTGCGGACACCGTCTTAAAGGGGCATTGTCACACAAAGTCTCAATTTGTCCCCAGATGGTTCTTAAAAGGCCAGCATGGTCCAATACAAGTCCATAAGCCACAATGCAGTTCTTAAAGGACCAGCAGCAGCACAATATAAATCCATTAACCCAAATAATGTTTGTAAAGGGCCAAATCTCCCAGGGGCCATAGTCATGCGGAAGGAGGCTGGCAATCAGACTCCTCCAACAGCCAGGGGGAAAGGGCAGCTTGTTACTTAAAAATCCAGTGACAAAAGGTGTTTCGTCACAAATGGATCCTGGACTAATTTTATTAAATTTAATTGAGTCAAAAATGAAGATAAAAGATTCAATGTTAATTTTACACTTCATTACAGCAGCCAAATGAGTGATAGCACAGAATTGGAAACATATACAAATCCCATCCACCCAAGAAGTGATAGCACAAGTAATATGGCAAGCAAAAATGGAAAGAGGCATCTTAGTGAGCTTAGAAAATCAGGTAAGGTATCTATCTGAAAGACAGTAAAAAAAAAAGTGATGCCGGGAGCCGGTCTGACGTCATATACATATACAATCAAACAAACCTGGACATCCTCACCCTTAACACTATATGCCTAACACTGTTAGAGGCAGAGGAACACTATAGTATTCCTAATACTATAATGTATCTTTAACTATTGCTAGGATAATTGGAGTAGACAGGGTTAGGTAGATAGTTATTTGTTCTTAAAATTAATGCTTCAATATAATCTACATATTGTTTTCTTTTTTTTTTTTTTTTTTTATACAATCTAACTGTATTCACTTTAGTACATAACTCTGCTACCTTAAAGGGACTCTTCACTACCCAAATTCAAAAAGAATGAAACATAATTAAATAAAATCCCCATTTAGTAGATATACTACCAATGAAAACATCCATAGATTTATTTTTTTCTTTTTCATTTGGGGTATATATAAAATATCATACAAATGCTGCAGATCTCTTGTCTGCAGCTTTTGCAAGCCATACCCTTCTTACGAAGCCCAGACTTTCTGTTGCTGTCCAAATACAACCTTCCCAATGCAGCTCAATGAGAAATCCTTGCAAGGCAGGTACTTTGGGCAGTTTTTTAGGTGTTTGGAGTCAGGTCCGGTGCAAGGATTTTTGGGTACATAGGCGAAGATGTATTTTTCCGCTCCCCCCCCCCCCCCCCAAATAACATCTTCACCTATGTGCCTCTTAACCAGCCCCTCTCCCCGTCCATTATTGATCCCCTCCCTTCCCTGTCCCTTAGTGTTCTTTGAACCTCTCCCCTCTTTTCCCTGTCCCTTGGTGTTTCTCCCCCCTCCCCTCCCCTCCCCTCCCTGTCCCTTAGTGCACCCTGCACCCCCTTCGTGGTCTCACTCCCCTTCCTGGTGTGCCTCCTACCTCTCTTGTAGCGTTGCCGAGTGGAGGATATCCCCTACAGGAGCTTCAATTTTCTGTACCTGGCCGGACTGACAGGGAGTGCTCTCAGTCTGGCCGGGTACAGGAAACAGAAAAAGCTTTCCTATGGGGATTTCGGCGACACTGGAGGTCCTCACATAGCGTGAGGATGTCCAGCGTAGTTATAACACACAGACAGCCACTAGAGGAGAACTTAACCCTTCAAGGTAAATATTGCAGTTTATGAAAACTGCAATAATTACATTTGCAAAGTTAAGGGTAGTGGTGGGAGTTGGAAGTCAGACCACTCCAATTCTCAGGATCACCATTGTGCTTTACACAATATTGTGTATTTGGGTCTGGCTGGGATTGAACCCGAATTTCCTGCATCCCAGTCAGTATCCTTACATTGAGCTCCACGCATCTTTCTGTCCTGAGTCCCCTCGGTCTGTGCCAAATTGCAAAGGGTGCCTTAACTCTGCGTGCCGGACTCCCACTCCAGGTAAGATCCTTGACAGTACGATCTGACCAAATGGAGTCTGCAGAGTTGAAGATTACCATTGCAGCCTTGACCCAGCAAGTTTCCCAGCTCACCCAGGCTTTGCAGGGCTTACAGCAGGAACTGGCTTCCCTTAAAGGGAGAGTAACCTATGACTCTGGACTCTCTGAACCGCTGGTTGCTCTACCCGAAACATTTTCTGGGATCCGGTCTAAGTATGATGCCTTCAAAGTCGATTGCGAGGTCCTGTTTTCCCTGAGGCCCTACACCTATGTCACGGACGTCATTAAAGTGAGGACAGCGATTACCTTGTTGTCGGGGCACCTTAAGACTTGGGCCCACCAATTGTTACTCGCCAAAAGCCCTGTCCTGGATTTCTGGGAGTCCTTTATTCGGTCCCTGGGTTTACAATGCAACAAGACACAAAGATCCATTGTACATAGATCACCTACTGTTGCTTCACATATATTGCAACCCGGATGGGAAATGGATTACACTACTCCTTCCAATCGGACTGATGTTACTGCTAACCCTACCGCTACCAAGTCTCCTGAAACTTTGTATACTTCTGGCAGTGAGGCGGTGGAACCCATGGAGATTGGACTGGTTAGGTGCCATCAGTCATCTCAAGAAAGGGCAAGAAGGATGGCGCATGGACTGTGTTATTATTGTGGGGAGAGGGGACATTTAATATCTTTTTGTCCCATTCGTCCATCTAGGCCTCAGGTTCTCCTGTCTGCCAACATGCTGCCTGTCCTTGCTTGACCACTCTGACCTATCCTCAGCCTTCTACAGTCGTTGCACCTGAGGTTGTGCAGGAATCTGTTACTAAAGAACCTGAGATCTCTATTTCTACTAAAGATTCTGCTTCTAAGAAGGCAAGCACCACAACCACTACAAGTCCTGTCAAGGAAGACCCCCCTTCTGCCTCTAATGGGGCTCTAGTCCGGAAGGAGGACTTGCAAGTTTTTGAAAAGGCCCTACATGCTATGACCTCCGCTCCTACTACAAAACCAAGAAATCCAAAAAGTAACCTCCTGGGTCGTAGTTGCGTTCCTCTTCTCGCCTACGGCGTCTTTGAAGGGGGGTAATGTCAGGATCACCATTGTGCTTTACACAATATTGTGTATTTGGGTTTGAACCTGAGTTTCCTGCATCCCAGTCAGTATCCTTACATTGGGCTCCACGCATCTTTGACTGTTTCTGGTTGTTCTTGGTATCCTGTAGTCTGAGCCTGTGCACCTGGGATTTGCACACCTGTTCCTGGTTCTTTAATGATTGGCTGAGACTCCCTATTTAAACCCCGCAAGTCTGGTTCTCGTTGTCAGATTGTGTTTCCTGTTCCTGTTTGGTTTCACTGCTGTTCATCTGACTCCTGGTTTTGATCCCCTGCTCGTCTACTGTTTTCGCCTGATTGCCGCCAGCCCTGACTTCTGATTCTGTTACTGACTACTCTTCTGGATATCCCTTGTCTGTACTGCGTTCCAGGAAGCACTGGTTATTTCAGCCCCAGTGCACTGTGTCACAGCCTTGGGGATTTCTGTCCTGAGTCCCCTCGGTCTGTGCCGAATTGCAAAGGGTGCCTTAACTCTGTGTGCCGGACTCCCACTCCAGGTAAGATCCTTGACACCAATGGGCAGAAGTGGTCTGGGTGCCTGGAGTGTCCATTTAAATGAGCTGAAGTGGTCTGGGTGCCTATAGTGTCCCTTTAAGCAAAGCTTGTTTTGATCCTCTTAATCAGGCTTCCCCAAACTCCGGCCCTCCAAATGTTGCTGAACTACAACCCCCATGATTCTCAGCCTATCTATTTCATTCATAGAATCATGGGAGTTGTAGTTCAGCAACATCTGGAGGGTCAGAGTTTGGGGAAGCTTGCTCTCAATGCTCTAACTCAAGGGTTCCCAATCCAGTCCTCACGTACACCCTACCAGGCCAGGATTTAGGAACTACCCTGTTGTGCCTATAGTATTTTTTTTCTTCTTTCTAAAAACACCTTAGACACAAACAGATAATCCCTAAATCCTGCACTGTTCAGGGGTACTTGACGACTGGGTTGGGAACCACTGCAACTCATACAGGCTCATACATACTCATACATGAAGTGAAAAAGAACATTATTTGTACACATCTCTTCAAGAATACATATTTTAACAACTGTATGATATTTTGATTTGATTACAAATAATGAGATTTTAAAACAAACTGAGCCTTTTATCACTTTCCCTTGCAGGCTAGGAGATCTGAGAAAAATAATTTCTTGATACATTCCACGGTCAAGTTACCCTGCTTGCACAGTACACAGAGCACATTCCTATTGATTTGAATCTCCTGCCCCCTATTAGCTATAACAATCTGCACCATGTGTCCCCTACAATTACATAATTGCAGTAACATCACAGTGCCTACAACTGGGTGGGAAGTTTGAACTAGTCGCTACCTATAAATTCCAGGCTCAGTGGTGGCTTTAGCATTATTCTGGGATTGATTTCTTGGTAACATGTTTCTCCATAGAGCTGTGATTGCTTTTGGTGGCTCTGCTTTTGCAGTTTTTGCCTCTGTGGCTGTGGGAAAGAGTGGTGATGATTCTGGTTTTCTATGTCCACCTATAATCCCTGGGCGCTGGGATTGGAACTGGGATTGGTAAGTATAGTGCTGTAGACACCTGCTTTGAATAACACAGCAGGAATTAATAGGATTTTTATATCTCTTACTCAGCTGGGGAGTTCCTCTGGTTTCCAAGAGCTGATCATATCATAGATGTGACTGCCAGGGTGGGGAGCGAATAGACTTTATCGTAGGACGGTTTGCCTGGTTTATGACTGACACAAATTGTGATCCATTTCACATTAAAGCAGCGGTTCCCAACAGTCCTCAAGTACCCCCTTAACAGTTCAGGATTTAGGGATTACCCAGTTGTGTCTGAGGAGTTTTTTAGAAAACCCTTTACACACAATAGGGTAATCCTGGACTGGTAGGGGGGTACTTGAGGACTGGGTTGGGAACCCCTGCATTAAAGGAACACTCAAGCATTGTAACCACTAGCATGTGCTGTAGTGATTATGGTGCCCTCAATTTGTAAGCAGTCAAACAAGACTGGTTTGACTTGTTTCATGTGGTCTGCTGGGTGCTGTTTACCATCTTCACTACTTCTGATGGAAAGCTGGAAGCTTCTGTTGGCTGTCCTGAGCTCAACACTGCATGGGCAGACTTTCAGCTCTTTGCTGGAAACGGGAATCAGCATCTGGTGGACCCCAGGTAATTCAAACTGTTCTAAAATGTCTGACTACTGTGAGAGGAAATGTGGTGTGGTAGTTGATGGCATATATATATATATTCGGCCTGATTTACTGAACAGCAGCCTGAGGTATGAGCGTTAAATGTCCCAGGGAGAGATGTTAGGTTTGCAAGATGCATTACTGGTACCCTGCAAACCACAGTATGGGTCCCTGGGATAGCAGGGTGGGCCAGTGCTCCAATAGCACCAGCTGCTAAGTAACAGTCAGACCAGAACTTGTATTTTGCTTAATAGTTTCACTTATGCCTAATTGCACCTCACCTGTATCTGATCAATTTGCTAGCAGGCTTTTAAAAGAAGGGATCAGCATGCTACCAATGTCTCTAATACACTTGAAACATCTGGAAGGATGTACAGAGAAGGAGCGTGAGTGTAAGCTGCAGGAATGGAGGGGGTGGGGCATTCTAGGCACCAGAACAGCTGTAGTGGTTATGGTACTTGCTAGTTCCATGCTGTCTTTCTTTCTACAGGGCGTGAACAGGCCAGCCTAACAGGACAGCGTCTGGTACTTCTTGGAAGTGAAGGGAATAAGTTTAGCTGCATTATTTATTTGTCATTGACCAGATTTACAAAAACATGTGTACAGGGGAAGGAAAGGTTTTACTGGACCCTCTATTGCACATGTGGGATTAGGCTGCTGCATGTAGACCTCTGAAATCCCAATTCTTGCTGCCTATGCATATTTTGAATAGTTGCAGAATAACCGTTATTGAGCTGTTTTGTTGGTGGTTTGGCTTTCTTTAATCTTCTTATAGATATTAAAATGTGCAGCTCCAGTCTGCTTAACGAAGGACCTCCAATCCGACCAGTTCCTGCGGAATCCAAGTGGATACCAGATCTTTCTGTAAGCTATATCTAGTGGTGACTCTATTTTTAAAGCGTTTCTGGTGTGCATTCTGTTTCTGCTTTTAACCCTGGTCATTGTCTCCATCTTAGTATTTTAAAGATGGCCCACGCATTGAGGCTGCATTCAGGAAGTACATCCACCGTGCAGATCCAGAACAAACAAAAGAAAGTTATGAAATAATAGTCTGCCATGATAATGTGATTCGCTACTTTTGTATGAAGGTAAACTGCTTCCACTTATCATTCTAAATCATCTGTGGTCACCACAGGTATCTTCCAGGCCCTCTATTCCTAACCTGCATTTTTAGTTTTTCTTTAAACACCCTTATTTAACAAAGTAAATGGAGTACACTAAACCCAGAACAACTATACAAAATTGAAATGAGAATCCAGTATTGTAAAATTGTGTACCATTTTTACTATAATGAATTGTGCTGCTTATTAAACAGGTTTTCATCCAAATGTTATCAAATCTTGTGGTAATTGGATGGCATGTACTAATCTGACAGCCTTTACAGCAGGCTTCCGGAAACGCCAGCCCTCCAGATGTTGCTGAACTACAACTCCCATGATTCTCAGACCATTTAATTCATAGAATCATAAGATTTGTAGTCAGGGCCGGACTGGGGATACAAAGCTGCCCTGGAAAAAATTTATGCCAGCTCCATAAGTCATTGCGCCATGTAAGGTTATGTCGAGAGATTATTTTCTAATATAAAATATTAGTCCTTTCAGAGTAACTGTTTAATTATACAGTAAGCATACTTGCATGCAGACAGACAAGCTCATTGACATAAAAACACAAGCTCACATGCAAGCAAGCAAGCTCACTCACTAGCAAGCGCGCGTGCACACAGCTTATTGTAGTGGTAATGGTGTCTATAGCCTGTCCCTGCAGGCTTTTTAATGTAAAAACTGACCTTTCAGAGAAAAGGCAGTGTTTGCATTGCTTCAAAGTGACAATCACTCAGACGGTCACTAGAGGTGCTTCCTGTGTTTCTACATTAAGGGCCTCCACGCTCTGGAGGCACTGAACATTCCCCATAGAGATACATTGATTCAATGCCTCTCTATGAGGAGATGATGGTTGGTGTAGCTTTTTGCAGCTAATCCTATGGCAAAGCATTGGATTGGCTGAGATCATCAAGCTTGATGATCTCAGCCATAGAGGCAGGGCCAGTGGAGGGGAGACCAGCATGGCGTGGGGAAAGTGAATAAAAAAAAACACTATTGACAGACACACATTACTACTACCTGTGGGTGACCGGGGGTTGTGCAGGGCAGACAGCCGTCTGTGCTGGTGGCCGCAGGGGGAGCTGTGATGGCGGCCACTGGGGGAGCAGTGCTTTCTCTGCTCCCTCCCCGCCCTCACGCGCTACTTAATGATTCCGCGGCTGGAATATGATGTCGTATTCCGGCCGCAGTCTCATTAAGCTGGGGAGCAGAAACCACACACCTTGCAGTTTGCCTGGCCCTGGTTGTAGTTGAGCAACATCTGGGGGGGGGGGGGGGGGGGCAGAGTTTGTGGAATCCTGCTTTACAGCATTAAAAATAACCTCTCAAGACCTATATTGTTCAAACGTGTCTTATGCCTTCCATGTACTGACAAAATGTATATCTTCATCTACAGGGCACTACAACTCCCACCGGAAGCTTGGCCCTGACTGTCTCTCTATCATGGTAGTATTACAAAGCTGGTGATAAAACCTGATGGTGATGTGTCACTGAAGATGCTTGGTGATGCTGGCTTTATGCCCCCGGGGAAACTCACGGGAGCTTAGCTCTGAGCTGGATGTCCTCCTAGAGACCTCTGTGTTGGACACACAAGTTACCATGACTCCCTTACCTTTCTGTTTAATAGACACTCTCCAGTTGAAGCAGTCTTTCAATGCATATATTGCACACCGCATGGGTGGATCAAATAATAGTATAATTTTTTCTCATCACTGCACTAAGATGAAGGTTCTAGTTTCTGAATATGCAGCACAATGTTTTGAGTTACAATGCCTTGTGTTCACCAAATGGCTTTACAACTCAAGCTTGGCACCTCCTATTGCTCACCTGTTACGACATTGCAGACCCTGTAGCTATAGCTTGTCTGCCTAGTCCAAATGGCTTCTTGCAAACCAAAGTACAGCTGAAAGAAGTTACCTGGCTTGGTTAGTGTAAATACTGTATCTTAAATATAAGGGGCAGTTATAATAAAACAATGTAACAACCCATTTGTATGCATGTTGACAGGACTGCTTAATTAAAAGCAAATAAAATGACTTCCTACTTATTTTCGTTATTGTATTGGTGGCTTCTGGCTTCACACTTCTCATAGGTACTAGATGTTCAGAACTTGAACTAAAAGTTCATCCTTCATTGTATGTGGGTCGTGTGGACTTGCCACTCAAAGGGAGTATCTAATCTTGTTTGTGTTTGGCAGATACCTTGTGTGACCACTGCGGCTACTCTTCCCACCAGAACTGTATTAACCTTAAGACTTCCACCTAGGGTTTGGACATGGGCTGGTGTGGTCCTGTCTGGCCCTGGAACTCATTCTCCCTGACTTCTTGAACCAGGCGTACATCACCTGGCTGAGCCCCCTCACTTCATTGAGGGAGCATTTGTGGTCTGCACCTCCTTCAGCTACTTAAGAGCTCCCTAGTACTCTTGGTCATTGATGGAGCACTGGGAGCTGTTAAAGTGGTCTGCATCTGATATTGGTGCCGAACACAATACTAAACCACCAGGGATCCAGCTTGCCTTCCACTAGACAATGTGAGGATATTTATATGGTGGTGATCTTAACATTATAAACATTATCGAATTGATATATTGGCATTGTTCCCCTTAAATTAATGCTAAGAGCTACTCATTATTTTAACGCTTATAGACTCTGGAGTACACTTTATTAGAGGATTTGTATTTCACACATTACAAACCAACTATAAAAATGTAGTTTATTGTGACAATGTAACATGCATGACAATCAGCTACTGTGGCTGACCCACAGGAACAGGTAGTCTCCCCCATCTCCCCCATCTCCCCCAGAAATAGACTGACCGCACAGCCTGAATCTGTGGAACTGTTTTGGGCATGAAAATATGCTTGCGGTCGGTCATAAAGGACTTCCAGCTAACTCTTGTTTTATGAAGATTGAATGTATAGTTTTAAAGTTATAAAAATGTATGTTTAAATTGTACGTTATAATTGGGTTACCTCTCAGGCTAAGGGGAGGGAATCTGTGGGAGGCAACCATTGTGTGAGTGGGTAATGTTTAATTGGATGTGGGCGTCTCCCTTGCAGGGGAGAATTGCATAAAAGCAGAGTGTGTGTAATTAAACCAGAGTTCTTCTTGACCCTCAATACGTAGCCTTGTCTCGTTATTGGAGGGAACTGCTATATCACACTGGGGATTGCTATGCTCTGCATACTCCCTTGAGCTTTTATCACTTAGTTCTTGTTCCTGATACCCTCTCCTGGAGGAGAGGTCTTCCCCACACGGTCCTGAATGCTGGAGGTTCATTCCAGGGTGGACGGAAGTGTCAGGGTACCTGTGGTCTCTACCTCCGAAAGAGGTAGAGACTTAGCTGTTCCTCCATCCAGACGGTCTGATGGCTCCCTTCCCTGCGGTCTATCCGGTCATGCTAGGCCGGCCGCGAGGGAGTGACTGCCTTTTACAGCATCTAGGCAGGAAGTAGTCATCAGGACACTCCCCCGGAACGATCTGTCAGTCAATTGCTGCAGGACCAATCAGGACGCCTCGGAGGCGTGGTTACTGCTCTGAACAGGGTATTTAACAGAGCTTCTTTCATTAGCTCATTGCCCTGTCGTGGTTCTAGCTTGTTCTAGTCACTCAGTGCTTGTGTATTCTATTATCCCTTTTGGTTTTGACCCGGCTTGTTTACCTTACTCTGCTTATCTCTGTTACCCTTGATTCGGCTTGTCTCTCGCTTACCTGTCTTCTGTTACCCTCGACCTCGGCTTGTCTTTGACCATTCTATACTGTACTACTTACGTTAGTCCGGCCATTCTAAGGTCCGGTATACGTATCTGGCTACTGTTTGTACTCTGCGTGTTGAATCCCTGTCCCGATCCTGACAGGAAGACGGCGCGGCTCCAGTTAAGCTACGGCGGTTGTGGAATCTGCGGTGGTTGTGGTGTCCAGTGCGGTGCTTGTGGTCCTCGACGCAAGCTAGGAAGCGTCCATCAACGGAAGGTGTCCGTTACAGGGAGCACTGACTGTCCCAATTTATTACACACACAACCCTGTATTAAACAGAGAGCACTGACTGTCCAGGGATATTATACACAGACAGTAATTGACAGCTGTGCTGCAAAATGTCCTTGGAATTTTTTTTCAAATGTTGGCAACTATGGCACTGTATCATGTGATATGCTGTCACATTACTATATATTAGCCCATGAAGTTGACAATGCTCTGGTAGAATGTGTTCTTATCCTGATCATTAGCGAAATCTAACGTTTCAATGTAGATAAAGAGGCCGCCTCACCTTTCCTAACTCCTGAAGGTAAAATGAAGAGTTAGTCAGTCTTTCTGTATGATTCAGAATGAACTAGCTTCAGTTCATGACATCCAAACGTTGCCACCTAACTTCCTCTTGAGAAGTAGGATTGGGGTAGAATGATGGAAGGACCACTTCTTGAGAGAGATGAAACTGAGAAATCACCTTAGGAAGAAACTGTGACAAAGTGATCTTCGCCACTTTGTCCTGGAGAGGCCTGCTTGCCTGCCTCCTCCCCTGCGACTATGGCCCTGGACTATATTGCCCTGTAAAACTTACATTTGGGGGTGGCGAAACCGACCTCGCCACGTGTCCTTGGAGGGGGCTGATTGCCCGCCTCTTGCCTTTGGACTATGGACCAGACTTTATGGGAATGTGATACCCCAGATAGCTATACCATGGAGCCTATTCATATAATGAAAGACTATGGGAAAGACTTTAGCTCCATGGCAATTGTACTGTGTGAATAGGATCTGCGCGCTATTCGGTAGTTTTGTGCGCTCAGATCCCAGCTATCTGGGGATATGTGAAATGTCTGTGTGTTATGGATAAAAAGTAACTTTCTGTATTTTAAAGTGTTTTATGTCTTTCTGTAACCATGTGGTTAATGGAGTCTGCTTCTAGCCCTGGATAATTGGATTACTTTCCTCTTTGTCTCCAGGATAGAGGCCTATGTAAAACCTGTCTAAACCGGTTTGCCATGCGGCTAGTAAGGGACAAAAGATACTTTTAGTAACTTTTGAAACCCTGTTCGGATTCATGCCATTTTTTAATATGTTGTTCCCCTGAATGGATTGATTGTGGATATGTATTTTTATGTGAATGTGATGTATGGTTTTAGAGTTATGAAAGTTGTGTAAAAAGTATATTTTAACTGTATGTATAATGGGATTATGTGTCACACTAAGGGGAGGGGATGTGTGGGTTGCACCCATGATACTATTGGTTATTTTATGCCTCCCCCTGGGTGTGGCCTGTATGTGTACACTTGTAATAAAAACCAGGCTGGGTGTTCCAGCACCTCAGACCTCTTCTGACCCTCAATACGTAGCCTCGTCTCGTTATTGGAGGGAACTGCTATATCACACTGGGGATTGCTATGCTCTGCATATTCCCCTGAGCTTAATCACTTAGCTCTTTTAAGAGCCTGTTCCGGATACGCTCTCCTGGAGGAGAGGTCTTCTCCACACGGTCCTGGAGGACAGAATCCGATCCAGGGTGGAAGGAAGACGGCGAGGCTCCAGTTAAGCTACGGCGGTTGTGGAGCCTGCGGTGGTTGTGGTGTCATCTGCAGTGCTTGGAGACCTCTGTAAGCGCTAGGAGCATCCATCAACGGAGGGTACTCGGTCGGAGTACACGGAGCTCTGTTACAGTGGTGGCAGCGGTGGGATCGTTCCTACAGCCAGAAAGACAGCTACAGACAACACCAATTCCTTGGAGTTACAAATTGAGGGCAACGTTAGCACTCGTGCAGCGCCCCTGGCAGCAGAGGTATCCAGCGACTTGGAGCAGACAAGTCTGGAAGGCTCTGACACTGAGGATTATGGGCTGGCCGAGGTGAGGCAGCGAGTGGCCCAGTATGGGGGTTATGTATCCATGGAGATATTCCAGGGGATCTGGAACCAGGTCATGGCTAAGCGAAAATCAAGGATGGACGGAGAGTATACTCAGCAGAAAGAGTGTTACAGCAGCAGAGTAGAGGCTGCATCCGAGGAGGTTAGCCGTCTTCCCCAGAAATAGACTGACCGCACAGCCTGAATCTGTGGAACTGTTTTGGGCATGAAAATGATACCGGAGAAACTGACGGAAGCGAAGCACAGAGAGATGGACACAGGTTTCTTCAGGAAGGAAGAGATTCTTTATTGGATCACCGATCGGGACTCAGAGGGACTAATGTCACCAAAATACAGCAAGTTCTGAGCCCCGGACAATAGTGCAGGCTCCTTATATAGGCACATAACTTCTCCCATATTAAGCTCCACCCGCACATTCTCTTGACCAATCAATACAAATAAGAATTCACTTCCTGCTTGACCGCATGGCTTGTCCAGCACAATGGAGGAGGGGAATACTACATCCTGTATTCTTGCACATGCTCCGTACACTACTGATCGTATCTTGCCTCGTGCAACCAACTGATCGATACGTCAGCATATGCACGTACACATGCCACGTGGTAATCTCGGCCTACTAAATTTATTTTTACCGAGATTCCACCACATTCCCCCCTTTGATGCCTCTTGATATTTCACAATTACTTGAGGCATCACTTAACCTTAGTTTGCATACACCGCAAGTTACCTTGAACCAGACCAGACTTAACTTATGATGTGAATCTTCAACACTCATCTTCCTGCATTGGTTCTCCCTGATCTAGAGCCTCATATTTATAAATTGCCATTATCTGTGCAGCAGCCTTCCTCTCTGCTATATTTTCTATCAGGCTTTGCACAGACCTAACTACTAAGGGTATAAGACACGGCAGGAGTAGACACAACATTAAAATCAGTAGGACTCCACCTACCACTGCCTTAAGCCCTCCAAACCACTCATACCAGCTACCAAACCAACTACTTGGATTATACCCTTTCCATACCTGAGTAGGCACATGCGCTAGTTTAACCATATGGCTAGTAAGCTCAGCTATTGCTTGCCCTTCGTCATCTATTTGAAGACAGCAATTGCTCAGGTTAAACTTCCCACATACACCTCCCTCTACTGCCAAAAGGTAATCCAAGGCTAATCTATTTTGGTATACTGCTGTCCTCATCCTGGTATTATGCTTCGCTAGAAGATTGAGCGCTTGTGATGTCTCGTTAGTAATAATCTCAACCACCGCCTGTAATCGTATAATACGGTTGAGCATATAAATAGGGGTTCTATAACCAAAGGTACCATCTTCTGCCCACGTGGCTGGCCCATAATAATCTATAATACGCTGGGGAGGCCATTCATTATCTTCCCAGGCGCCTATCTCTATGGGTCCCCTTTTTTTCCTATGATTCACATCATATACTTTAACACCTAAAGTCTCACCTGTTTCAATAGGTAACAAGAAGAAGGATGGTTTGAGCATACCCAACACACATGCCCCTTCCCAGTCCTGTGGCAACTCCGAATAGGCTTTCTTACCACAGATCCAGTACAAATTTGCTGGGGCTCTCCAGGTAGATAGGTCAAACCACACATCCTTTAAATTGGCGTATCTAGCAAACGGGTTAGATGGTTCTGAGACATTTGAAGCCGACCACCAAGTTGTATTCTTTGTATCATCATCATAAGCTTTTTGCCCTAGACAAGTTAATTCTCCTACAGAAGTATTATACATTATTCCTTTCCTTGCTATGCAAACATAACCTATGATGGAGGTCTTTAATCTCCACTCAGATTTACCTCTAACACTCATATGATAATCGGCTTGTGTAGATATTAATTGGTCAACTGCCTCAGAACCAGACATTACCTCCTTTGCTTCCCAAGGCCATTGGTCTCCCATGTTAGTACCTCCACACACATAGCAGTTGGTAACATTAAGACTACCGGCAATACTTTCAGCTAAATCAATGAACAGGTTTTTAGCATTATGGGGGATCTTATTATCTATACTCATCTCTTCATAAAAGGAATGGTATACTTGATGAGTTTGGGAGGATACCGTATCAGTCTCTATCCCTATAAACAATACTGTCCCAGGATCTAAACCCGTCCCATATATTTGAAACCCAAATAAATTACCATACTTGTCTAAGAACTTGTCGGGGTTATTTATAAGTATATGGACTGGATTGCATTCCATAGACTTACAATATGGGCTGGTAGGCAACTTAGTCACTATCTGTCACGTCTAAACATTTGTTATGAAGGAACACAACTGCAGATTTCTTATAGTTTGAATATTTATTATAAAAAGTAAAAGGTATTGACTTTAATTCCAATTTACAGGTACTGTATCTTTAAGTAGTAAACGATAACTGAAGTCCACAATTTTACCACATGACAGGAGGCTTCATATTTTGCATTAACTCTCTTTACTAACTCACATAGCAGTAAAGAAAAAGGTGAAAACATTAACCAATCAAAAGAAAGTAGGAGGTATAGTATTCACAGTAATGAGGCTCCTCCCCCTCTTTCTTTACTGCTCCATCAGCAGACAGGTCAGAGTTTTTGGCTCTTCCCTTTTTCACTATTGTATATGTAATTTTTTATATAATACTGTATTTTATCTTATATATGTAGCTTTATATTTGCTACTATTGTTGTTTTCTACCTTTATTTCATCTGCCTTCTTGGGGTTTTGCTCTTGGGGGAGTTTTTTCCCCCTCCCTGTTTTCTTCACAGGGTCTCTCTTCTTTTCTTCACCTCTCGGTCCGCCGGCTTCTCCGCCGTCGGACCGACTGTCTCTCACTTCCCTGAGGGTAACGCTCACCCTCCACCCCCCTTTTTCCTCCACACGGCTTCACAGCCGCTTTCACTGTAGCCGCACGGCGGGAAACCGTTTTTTCCCGCTCCTCCGGCGGCCATCTTGGATCTCGCGTCTCGCGAGATCCACGGCCGCCATCTTGGGAGCATTGCGGTCTCCTCATTCCGGCGCCCGTACACACAGTAACCGGACACAACCAGGCAGGGGTCCCCAGGTCAGTCAAATTATTTACCTGTGCTTGGGGTGTGGCCCCATAATCGAAAAATATTTACTGCCTACTGGTGCTTTTGCACACTTACAGGGTGAAGCCCTATATTTAATACCGCTGCTATCAGGTGGATTTCGTGCCACCTATATATATTTGAGCATTTATACCTGGGTGTGGCCCAGAAGAAAATCCCAATATTCCCTGCTGGGGAAACTGGTGCTTTTTTACTGCCAGAATTGTCATATTCACCCTGCTAGGGTTTTGCCCTTTTACATTTCACGGTTTATATATATATACCTATACCTACCCTGCTGGGGTTAACTGGGTACTGCAGGTACCCCCCCCTTTTTTATCACTAACTGTGACAGACCCCTAGCCCAACATTTTCTGTGCCTCAAGCTATTACAGCGGCCCAACTCCTATTACCATGGATACACCTCAAAACCCTGCAGACTTCCAAACCATGATTGCGGAAGCCATCTCCGCCTCTATGGAGAAAGCATTATCCAGGGTTATGACGGCGACTGCCGATCAGACTAAAAAAGTCACAACAGCCCAAGCCCATGACTATGATTCTGAGGCTTCAGAATCCCATGCCCAGGCCGACTCTCGGCCCAGCAAACGCCACTGGAAGGGCAAGGAAAGGAATGACAACCTGGGCAAAGGCAAGGCACCTGCCAAACGCCACAGGCCGGCACCACCCACCCCCGCCCATTACTCCTCGGACGAGGGGGAAGAACAAACACGCTCCATGGCTGTGTTAGATGAGTGGCAGGCCGCAGATTCCGATCCAGACAATGACTGGGGTTCCGACACGGGATCCCATACGGGTCTCCTAAAAGGCACCTTCTTGGACGACATCCAACTGCCGGACGACCCCACTCCGGTCCAAGAAGAAGGGGAAGCCATTCTGGACCCCACGGGGCAACGTCTATTCGACCCCCGCAACATACGGCACCCACGTTCGGGGGACTGGACCCCCCCCGACCATCTCTCCAAATTTATGCACCGTTGGCTCCGCAAACCCCTGGACAAAACGGTGCGCAACCGACTACGTTCGGAATGCCCTCGCCCTTCCCTTCCCGACAACGTGGCCCAAACCCCCGAATTCGACCAGGTCATGAACACATTCATGTCTAGGGGTGGCCGCGACCCCAGGAGAGGAGTGGAGAAGGGCTTTCACGGAGTTCAAGACAAACTCCTAGACTCTATTGGCCCACTTTCCCGCATCATGTTTTTGGCGGACGATGCTTTTACAAGGGCTGACGAATTTGATACCAGTATGGTTAAAGAGTGGGCACACGATATAAGAGAATGGGCACAGAGGTGCTTTTGTTTTGTTGGTAACACCAACGTAGCCCTCTCCTCTGAGAGGCGAAAAGCAGCGCTGCTCCGTATTGACGGAAAGCTGGTGGAATTGGGCACCAAGGAGTTGGGACCACTTGCACAGGGCAAATTGTTTGGGGAAGCCTTCCTCAAAGAGCTTAATAAGCACGTAAACATTTTCACCTCGCTCAATAAGGCTCAAACTTCAATGAAGCGAGTATTCAGGGGCCACCCCAGTCGGGGTGTTTTTGGACGGGCTGGCCGCTACAGGGGCCGAGCAGCCAGCCGTTTTTGGCCCTCTGGCCCCCGCTCACACAGACCCCAACCCTTCTACCCAGAAGTGGGTTTCAGACAGCCCTTCTCCTACACCCGTGGAGCAGACAGAGGCAGAGGACCTCGTAGCCGTGGCAGAGCACGCTTCCCCACAGGTAAGCATCATTATGCCTCAATGTCCACTAACCCCGTATACTGCAGGTCGTATCGCTCTGTCTTTTCAGAACTGGACAGCCATCTCCACGGACGCATGGATCCTCCAGACGGTCCAAGGCTACATCATAGATTTTGTGGAAACCCCGTCCCAGACCGCCCCTCCGTACCCCATTCAGTGCTCCAAGGAAGATCGCCTTCTAATCGATGGCGAACTACGGGAACTCAGGGCCAAAGGAGCGATAGAACCCGCTCACGACCAAAACGGCTTCTTCAGCAACATTTTCCTAGTGAAAAAGAAATCTGGAGACTTACGGCCGGTTATAAACCTAAGGAAGCTCAATGCTTTCGTAACATACAGACATTTCAAGATGGAAGGCATCCATCTCCTAAGAGATCTGCTCCAAGAAGGGGACTGGTTCACAAGACTGGACCTCAAGGACGCCTACCTATCGGTACCCGTCCATACATCCTGCCGACAGTTCCTCAGATTCCGATGGCAAGGCCGCCCCTGGCAGTTTACATGCCTCCCCTTCGGCCTCAGCTCAGCACCGTGGTGCTTCACCAAACTCCTGAAGCCAGTAGTGTCTCGACTACGCACTCAAGGAATTCGGTGCATTATTTACCTGGACGACCTGCTACTGTTTTCCTCAGACAGGTACAGTCTAACGCAACACACACAATATACCACCCGACTCCTCACGTCCCTAGGTTTCGTGGTGAACTTTCAAAAATCGGAAGTATCCCCAGCCCAGAAGATACAATTCCTGGGCTTCGAGATAGATTCCAAGACCAGCACACTACGGCTCCCAACCTCAAAGATCACAGCCATCAAGAAGGAAATACGCAGAGCCATTCGCAGCCACTCCATTCCACTCCGCAACCTGGCTCGGATCGTGGGCTTGCTATCCGCATCTATCCAGGCGATATTCCCGGGTCCACTCCACTACAGAGCGATGCAGCGCTTGAAGGCTTCCTTTCTCCGCCAGAACCCTTCGTACGACCAAACGGTTCCGGTGACGGAGGAAGTCAAAGAAGAACTGGGATGGTGGCTGGACAGCATGGAAGCGTGGAATGGCCGAGCCATCTTCGGGAACACGCCCGACATGGTCCTGGAATCAGACGCCAGCCTCTGGGGATGGGGCGCCACCTGCGAAGGCAGTTCGACGGGAGGCTCTTGGACTTCCCAAGAACTCAAACTCCACATCAACTGCCTAGAACTTCTAGCGGGGTCGTTTGCAATTCGCAGCCTAGCGAGAAACCGGACCAACTGCTGCATCCTCCTCCGGATGGACAATGTGTCAGCGGTCCGTTACATCAACAGACTGGGAGGGGCCCGGTCCAGACTCCTCTCAGAGATTACGAAAGAAATATTCGAGTTTTGCCTTCCCCGGAAAATCTCCCTCATGGCAGAATATCTCCCGGGCGAAACGAACCTGACAGCGGACTGGTTCTCTCGCCATTGGCGGGACAGCAGCGACTGGAGACTGGACCCTACAATCTTCCATCACCTCTCGGTCAGGAGAGGCCCCCTCCACCTGGACCTCTTCGCATCTCGGAACAACAGGCAGACGGACGAGTACTTCAGCTGGCTACCAGATCCGGAGAGCAAAGCAGTAGACGCCTTTCTCCAACCATGGCCACCCAGGGGCGCTTACGCCTTTCCCCCATTTGCCATGGTGGCAAGGACGATACAATACTTAAAGACGCAACGTGGGTCTCTGCTCCTCATCACTCCCCTATGGCCGAGCCAACCATGGTTCCCGGACCTTCTAGCTTCATCCTACAGGGATCCTCTCCTCATACCGTCCTACCGGACACTCCTCACAGACCCGAGAGGGAACCCCCATCCTCTCATTCTGGAAGACCGCCTCACTCTAGTAGCCTGGACTCTTTCAGGGGTGCCTGGCAGACCGAGGACTTATCGCAGACAGCTAGAGACCTCTTATGGGATTCGTGGGCACCAGGAACCAGACGATGCTATCTTGCAGCATGGAATTCCTGGTCCACTTGGTGCAGTGAACGGAACTTTGATCCCTTTACGGCACCTGTAACGGCCATCTTGAATTTTCTCTCCCACCTATACTCCTACCGATCCCTCAACGTCGTGCGCTCCGCGATCTCAGCGGCTCACGTTCCGGTCCTGGGTTCACCCGTCGGGAAACACCCTCTGGTATGCCGCCTCCTCAGGGGCATCAGACTTCAAAGGCCCCCCAGACCCAAGTACACTCGGTTATGGGACGTGGAAGTCGTCCTACAGTTTCTGCGAGACTGGCCAGATAACGACAGACTCTCACTTCGACAACTGTTGGCCAAACTAACACTCCTACTTTGTCTGGTATCGTTCCGCAGAGTTTCGGACGTGCGGGCTTTCGACATCGACGCCTTCTCGGTCTCCCCAGAGGGAGTTACCTTCCAAGTGTCTCGTCGTACTAAATCGGACTCATCGTCGGTCTTCTACCCCTTTTTTCCTACGGAACCGCTGCTTTGCGTGGTCTCTGCTCTGCGTCGTTATGTTCAGGTCACTTCCCTCCTTCGGGTTTCATCTTCGGGACAACTATTGGTGTCTTATGTTAGACCTCACGTTCCCGTCTCTACTACCACCCTTGCCAGATGGGTTCGCTGGATCCTGTCTCTAGCAGGTGTGGAAGACACCTTCGGTGCCCACTCCGTTCGCGGAGCGGCGGCCTCGTCGGCTTTCTCCGCGGGAGCATCACTGACAGACATCCTACGAGCCGCGGATTGGTCATGCGAAGCGACCTTTCGCACCTTCTATTTCCGCCCAAACTCGGGGGCAGCCACGTCTCTCCTTCATCAGCGTTAAAAATGCAAAATATGAAGCCTCCTGTCATGTGGTAAAATTGAAGATTATGCTAGCGTTAGTGTACTTATAATCTTAATTTTAGTAATGACAGGAGGCGAGTATTTTCCCACCCTCCGCACCCTCGTGGGATGAAATCTCATGTAAGTATACCTATACTCTATATTTTCCTTCATATTTTCTACCTGATATATATAAGACGTGTACTACCTGGTATATATAAGACGTGTACCTTATTTAACTACAGCTTCGTTACTGTTATTTGTCATACTTAGACTAGGTACATTTCGTTAGAGTTTGTGCTGGGTTTATTACATTACTGCAAACAGTTGCCAGACCGGTTCCTAACCTTTTCCACACTCTCTTTCAGCATAACTTCAAGACATTACAGCTTACACTCAGGATGGACATGTTTGGACCTTCCTTCAGAAACCAGGACTTCGCAATTGGAAAACTCATCTGTTGGTGCATGTTTGGATCACCCTAGGACTTCGTATTTGAAAAGTCACCCGTTGGTGCATGTTGCAAGACTTTATCCGTTCTTTTAAAAAAAAAAATGTTTTATTGTATTTGATGTCACTCTCGAAAGAGGGGGAGGAACCTCATTACTGTGAATACTATACCTCCTACTTTCTTTTGATTGGTTAATGTTTTCACCTTTTTCTTTACTGCTATGTGAGTTAGTAAAGAGAGTTAATGCAAAATACTCGCCTCCTGTCATTACTAAAATTAAGATTATAAGTACACTAACGCTAGCATAATCTTCAATTATATGCACTGTAGCTTTAAGTAGTAAACGATAACTGAAGTCCACAATTATATGCACTGTAGCTTTAAGTAGTAAACGATAACTGAAGTCCACAATTATATGCACTGTAGCTTTAAGTAGTAAACGATAACTGAATCAGAAAGAGTCCTTTAGTAGTATTAATTAATTAGGTGATAAGAAGTTACAATAGCTGTTCCATAGACTTTAACTGAAGTAAGACAGATGCAGCTAACTGAGACAAAGTATGAGTTGAAGTTAGCTGTAACGGGTTTGTTTTAACGAAGGACTTTGGAGACAGGAAATAACAGCTTTGAGATGCAACGCTTATCACAGAGGTTTTACTTAGCTTCCGGCACATAGAACACTGGTTCCCGAGATCTCCTCAGAGGCGGTTTATCCTGAATGGAGAGAGTTCAGCTTTAGTCGTGGATGAGGAAAGGTGAAGGGAACTTGAAGTCTTCCAGTCCAGTCCGGTAATAGAGGGCTTTCACAACGATGTTGCAGCCGGTTCGTGAGTACGGAACGTAGTTCAATAATCCAGCCTCGATCAGCTGGTGCGGTCAGATTAAATAGGGAGACCGTGTCATAAAGAGGTGTGGCTAAGCTCCGTGGAACCAGGAAGTAAGAGGATATTATAATTAAGGCATGACACTATCATGTCCTTGTCTACTGTCTGTCCCCAAGTTGCCCACCCCACACAAGACCAATATGGGCAAAAGTTATAATCTCTATTTGGGCATCTAGGACTCACATATTTATTTTTACTACTGGGACAAATATATTTATCGTTAGACCCATACGTCCTCTCCCATCTAAGATCCCCACATACATTCCACGGCTTTCTACCACTTGATATCGCCTTACACGCATCAAATAGCAGAACACCCGAAGAATGTACGGATTCTAACACCGTCTTATTAATTAGGGTCCCCTGAGGATCTCCATTCCTGAGAGTCAACCAAATTGTACGAGGTTGATACTCCGGACTGAAGCACTTAGGTTCTCCTACTCCTAAATGGCACACACTATATTCTATATTTAGGTATCTACATCTTGATACATCTCCTTTACACTCGTATTGTGAATGCCAAATTAGGGTTTGGGAAATATGGTTACCTGTTCTTGTAGTCTTAATGCATACCTCACAGCTAGGAGTGTCGGTACCTCTACCTTCCTGAATATAAAAATACACATAAATAAACATTATCAAGAACACATCTTTCGCCGTCATCCTCAGTCTTCGTCCGTGCGAAGGCACCTCAGCTTCCAGGATGTAAGGGCTGCAGGGAATGGAGTTCTGCTCGTCTTCACAGGAGTCCCTTCGAGACTTTCCCTACACACTATACACACTATACGTCGGTGGGCGGACAGGCTTTATTATGGCCCTCTCACTCACGTACCAAATCTCTGAAACAATAAAATTTTGTAATCCACAAAGTTCCTTGTTACTCCGACTGAGTCGTGCGTTTTAACCGGATCTTGCAGGGATTCTCTGGATCTGCTGTAACTTGCCAAGAATCGACTGCTGCTGGTTTAACCCTGGAGTGATGTATCCACGGAGTCACTTCGGCTACTTTTATCGCTGTAGGGGTAGACAAAAGAACAACATAAGGACCTCTCCACTTGGGCCCTAACGGTACATTTTTCCACTCTTTAATCCACACTTGGTCTCCTGGGTGGTAACTATGAACTGGGGGATAAATATTCACAGGTAATCTATCTTGTACCCATTTCTGTACCTCCTCCATAGTCTTACCCAACTCTACAACCTGCTGCCGGGTAATTCCTTCTCCCAACTGACTCAAATCCCCCCTTAAGTTACCAAGTACGGGAGGTGGTCGCCCATACATGATTTCAAAAGGAGAGAGGCCCATCCTTCTGGTAGGGGTACTGCGGATTCGCAATAGAGCTATGGGTAAGAGAACGTTCCACTTAAGTTGGGTTTCCTGACACATTTTAGCCAACTGCTTCTTAATAGTTCTATTCATTCTCTCTACCTTACCGTATGAAGCCTCCACTTTATACCAAGCATATGAGTCAGTTGCTGTAGGCACTGATGAACAAAAGCTGGACCATTGTCCAATCCTATAGAGCAGGGTAGTCCATATCGTGGTATTATTTCTCGTAGCAGGAATCTCACAACTTCTCCTGCTTTCTCTGTACGAGTAGGACATGCTTCTACCCAGCCTGAATAGGTGCACACAATTACCAGCAGGTAACGATGTCCACCCGATTTAGGCATCACTGTATAGTCAATTTGTAAATCGGACATGGGGAGTCCCCCCATAAACTGGACTCCTGGTGGCTTTACTGGTCCTTGCCTTGCATTATTTTTAGCACACGTTACACATCTTCGTACAATGGCCTGAGTCAAGTTGGACAATCTTGGTATGTAGAAATGTTTTCTGAGAGATTCTTCTGTGCTGTCTCTCCCAGAATGTGTCCCGTTGTGATAATTTTGGACAATTTCTACCGCTAGTGATGCTGGAATGACTATTCTTCCATCTTCTAACTGATACCATTTGTTCTCCAAATACTTTCCAGGTTCAGTCTTTAACCACTCCTCTTCTTGAGCTGTATAAACTGGAGTCCATTGAGACAGTGGAGTTGGTATAAGAGCAGCTATATGCCCCACATACTCCTGTCTTCCTGATTCAGCGGCACGCTTAGCTGTACTGTCTGCCATCCGATTTCCTTTGGTTACATCACCATCTCCTCTCAGATGCGCTCGACAATGTATGATACCGACTTCTTTCGGCTCCCACACTGCTTCCAATAGTTGTAGGATTTCAGCTGCATATTTGATTTCGTTGCCTTCTGAATTCAATAGTCCTCTTTCTTTATACAAAGCTCCGTGGGCATGAGTGGTTAAAAACGCATACTTGGAGTCCGTGTAGATGTTCACTCTTAAACCTTCAGCCAATTGTAACGCTCGTGTCAGTGCTATCAATTCTGCCTTTTGTGCTGATGTTCCTTTCGCCAGTGGCCGAGCTTCTATCACCTTGTCTATTGTTGTTACTGCATATCCTGCATAGCGGATCCCTTCTTTCACATAACTACTGCCGTCGGTGTAATATTGAACATCGGGGTTCTGGATGGGAAAATCACGAAGATCTGGTCTACTTGAAAATACTTCATCCATTACTTCCAAACAATCATGTTGACTTTCAGTAGGTTGTGGCAAAAGGGTAGCTGGATTTAAGGTGTTTACAGTCTCTAAATGCACTCTTGGGTTTTCACACAACATTGCTTGATACTTGGTCATACGGCTGTTACTAAACCAATGATTTCCTTTGTAATCCAACAACGTCTGTACTGCATGTGGGACTCGTACATAAAGTTCTTGACCCAGAGTGAGTTTATCGGCTTCAGCTACTAGCAGGGCGGCTGCAGCTACGGCTCTTAGACAAGGTGGAAGTCCGCTGGCCACTGCATCCAGTTGCTTAGACATGTAGGCGACAGGTCTTTGCCATGATCCCAAGTACTGTGTCAATACTCCCACAGCCATTCTTCTTTGCTCATGTACATACAGGTAGAATGGTCGTGTGTGATCAGGTAGACCTAATGCTGGGGCACTCATCAAAGCCTTCTTCACATCTTCAAATGCCGTTTGCTGTTCTTGAGTCCATAAGAAGGGGTCGTGCTCTGTACCTTTGATAGCTGCATACAGAGGTTTTGCCAGTATCGCGTAGCTGGGAATCCATATCCTACAGAAGCCTGCTGCCCCCAAGAATTCTCGCACTTGTCTTCTATTCTTGGGTATCGGTATTTGGCACACAGCTTCTTTTCTCTCTGGCCCCATAATTCTTTGACCTTCAGAGATATGGAATCCCAGATATTTGACAGTTGGCAAACACAACTGAGCCTTCCTTCTAGACACCTTGTATCCTGCCTTCCAGAGAATGTGTAGTAGATCGTGCGTTGCTTGCTGACATATTTCCTTTGTAACTGCTGCTATCAACAAGTCATCTACATACTGTAACAATACACACTCTCCTGGGATGGACTCGAAATCCAGTAGATCTTGACTTAGAGCTGAACCAAATAGGGTAGGTGAATTTTTAAACCCTTGGGGCAGTCTTGTCCAGGTCATTTGGCGTTTTGAGCCCGTTACAGCGTTCTCCCATTGGAAAGCGAAAATACATTGACTTTCTGCGGCAATTCGGAGGCAAAAGAAGGCATCTTTGAGGTCTAAGACTGTAAAGTAAGTAGCCCCGCACGGAATTAAAGCAAGCAGGTTATATGGATTGGGTACAACTGGGTGTATACTAACAACCGCATCATTGACTGCTCTCAAGTCCTGCACAGGTCGATACTCATCTGTACCGGGCTTTTGAACAGGCAGCAATGGGGTGTTCCAGGGGGAAGTACAGAATTTTAGGATACCATACCGTATGAACTTATCCAGATAAGATTGTATGTTCTTCTTAGCCTTCTGCGGGATGTGATATTGTCTTAGGCTCACTGGATAAACCCCAAGTTTTAGTTCAATTTTAATAGGTGGAATATTGCGGGCCAGTCCTGGTGGGTTGTTCTCTGCCCAAACTCCTGGTATGTTAAATAAGGACTCATCACTCCTAGGGTTTTGGCTAGTCAACGCTGTATAAAGTCGCCACTCTTCTTCCTTTGGTACGGATAATGTCATAATACCTGAAGGTCCATTAAACTTTAAGGATGTTGTTCCATTTGGTAGGAACGTAATCTGCGCTTGTAATTTAGATAGCATATCACGTCCCAGCAATTGGACTGGACATTCAGGCATATAAAGAAATTGATGTTTTACTACGTGGCCTCCCAATGTACAGAGTCGACTTTTAAGAACCGGTTTTTCAGCACTTCTTCCAGTTGCTCCTATCACAGTAATAGTCCTTCCAGATGGAGGAGCAACTAGATTAGTCACCACTGAATGTTCAGCACCAGTGTCGATCATGAACGCACTCCTTTTTCCCCCTATTGATACATCGACCATAGGCTCCGCTCGACCAAGGGGGGATGGAGCCCGGTCGGTATCAATAGTCCTCCATGACCGTGTCAGCCAATCCTACAAAGTCCCTACCTTCTCTATCGCGGGACCTTTGCGCTGCTGGAAAATACCTATCTTCCCTAACACTTCCTCTGTTCCCATTGCTCCCTCTATTACCATTACTCCCTCCGGGGCCTCCTCTACCTCTCGTTCTGCCTCTAAAGTTTCCATAACCTGTCCTAGGTCTGTCTCTCTCATACTGTTCTCTTCGCGGACACTCATTTCTCCAATGCCCTTCTTCCCTACAGTATGCGCACTGATTTCTACTTAGAGGTTCCTCATTCCACTTACTATCGCCTCTATCTGGGCCCCGTCTATCTACGCCTGCGATCGCTACCGCTAGCATATCTGCCTTTCTACGCATCTTGCGCTCTTCCTCTTTCTTACTTTCTGTTTCCCTGTTCATGTATACTTTATTCGCTACCTCCATTAGTTGGGTGATAGACATACCTGCAAACCCTTCTAACTTTTGTAGCTTGCGCTTAATATCTCCGTAAGCTTGGCTGACAAAGGTTCACCATTCGGGAATTATCTGCGTCTTCCGGATTAAAGGGGGTATACAAGCGATATGCCTCCAATAATCGGTCATAAAAGACACTGGGCGCTTCATCACGTTTTCACCTCAACTGTCTTCGACATATTAATGGCTTTCTTTCCTCCAGCTTTCATGCCAGCAATTATAGCGTCTCTATAGGCTCTGAGTTGAACCATATCAGCACCATTTACATTCCAGTCGGGATCGGTGTTAGGATAATGTGTTGCGGCCCATGCTGCTGGATTGGCTTGATTCAAAGCACGGGCTCTATCCTCTAGCGCTTTAATGGAATCGAATTCGGAATCGAATTCGACCAGGTCATGAACACATTCATGTCTAGGGGTGGCCGCGACCCCAGGAGAGGAGTGGAGAAGGGCTTTCACGGAGTTCAAGACAAACTCCTAGACTCTATTGGCCCACTTTCCCGCATCATGTTTTTGGCGGACGATGCTTTTACAAGGGCTGACGAATTTGATACCAGTATGGTTAAAGAGTGGGCACACGATATAAGAGAATGGGCACAGAGGTGCTTTTGTTTTGTTGGTAACACCAACGTAGCCCTCTCCTCTGAGAGGCGAAAAGCAGCGCTGCTCCGTATTGACGGAAAGCTGGTGGAATTGGGCACCAAGGAGTTGGGACCACTTGCACAGGGCAAATTGTTTGGGGAAGCCTTCCTCAAAGAGCTTAATAAGCACGTAAACATTTTCACCTCGCTCAATAAGGCTCAAACTTCAATGAAGCGAGTATTCAGGGGCCACCCCAGTCGGGGTGTTTTTGGACGGGCTGGCCGCTACAGGGGCCGAGCAGCCAGCCGTTTTTGGCCCTCTGGCCCCCGCTCACACAGACCCCAACCCTTCTACCCAGAAGTGGGTTTCAGACAGCCCTTCTCCTACACCCGTGGAGCAGACAGAGGCAGAGGACCTCGTAGCCGTGGCAGAGCACGCTTCCCCACAGGTAAGCATCATTATGCCTCAATGTCCACTAACCCCGTATACTGCAGGTCGTATCGCTCTGTCTTTTCAGAACTGGACAGCCATCTCCACGGACGCATGGATCCTCCAGACGGTCCAAGGCTACATCATAGATTTTGTGGAAACCCCGTCCCAGACCGCCCCTCCGTACCCCATTCAGTGCTCCAAGGAAGATCGCCTTCTAATCGATGGCGAACTACGGGAACTCAGGGCCAAAGGAGCGATAGAACCCGCTCACGACCTAAACGGCTTCTTCAGCAACATTTTCCTAGTGAAAAAGAAATCTGGAGACTTACGGCCGGTTATAAACCTAAGGAAGCTCAATGCTTTCGTAACATACAGACATTTCAAGATGGAAGGCATCCATCTCCTAAGAGATCTGCTCCAAGAAGGGGACTGGTTCACAAGACTGGACCTCAAGGACGCCTACCTATCGGTACCCGTCCATACATCCTGCCGACAGTTCCTCAGATTCCGATGGCAAGGCCGCCCCTGGCAGTTTACATGCCTCCCCTTCGGCCTCAGCTCAGCACCGTGGTGCTTCACCAAACTCCTGAAGCCAGTAGTGTCTCGACTACGCACTCAAGGAATTCGGTGCATTATTTACCTGGACGACCTGCTACTGTTTTCCTCAGACAGGTACAGTCTAACGCAACACACACAATATACCACCCGACTCCTCACGTCCCTAGGTTTCGTGGTGAACTTTCAAAAATCGGAAGTATCCCCAGCCCAGAAGATACAATTCCTGGGCTTCGAGATAGATTCCAAGACCAGCACACTACGGCTCCCAACCTCAAAGATCACAGCCATCAAGAAGGAAATACGCAGAGCCATTCGCAGCCACTCCATTCCACTCCGCAACCTGGCTCGGATCGTGGGCTTGCTATCCGCATCTATCCAGGCGATATTCCCGGGTCCACTCCACTACAGAGCGATGCAGCGCTTGAAGGCTTCCTTTCTCCGCCAGAACCCTTCGTACGACCAAACGGTTCCGGTGACGGAGGAAGTCAAAGAAGAACTGGGATGGTGGCTGGACAGCATGGAAGCGTGGAATGGCCGAGCCATCTTCGGGAACACGCCCGACATGGTCCTGGAATCAGACGCCAGCCTCTGGGGATGGGGCGCCACCTGCGAAGGCAGTTCGACGGGAGGCTCTTGGACTTCCCAAGAACTCAAACTCCACATCAACTGCCTAGAACTTCTAGCGGGGTCGTTTGCAATTCGCAGCCTAGCGAGAAACCGGACCAACTGCTGCATCCTCCTCCGGATGGACAATGTGTCAGTGGTCCGTTACATCAACAGACTGGGAGGGGCCCGGTCCAGACTCCTCTCAGAGATTACGAAAGAAATATTCGAGTTTTGCCTTCCCCGGAAAATCTCCCTCATGGCAGAATATCTCCCGGGCGAAACGAACCTGACAGCGGACTGGTTCTCTCGCCATTGGCGGGACAGCAGCGACTGGAGACTGGACCCTACAATCTTCCATCACCTCTCGGTCAGGAGAGGCCCCCTCCACCTGGACCTCTTCGCATCTCGGAACAACAGGCAGACGGACGAGTACTTCAGCTGGCTACCAGATCCGGAGAGCAAAGCAGTAGACGCCTTTCTCCAACCATGGCCACCCAGGGGCGCTTACGCCTTTCCCCCATTTGCCATGGTGGCAAGGACGATACAATACTTAAAGACGCAACGTGGGTCTCTGCTCCTCATCACTCCCCTATGGCCGAGCCAACCATGGTTCCCGGACCTTCTAGCTTCATCCTACAGGGATCCTCTCCTCATACCGTCCTACCGGACACTCCTCACAGACCCGAGAGGGAACCCCCATCCTCTCATTCTGGAAGACCGCCTCACTCTAGTAGCCTGGACTCTTTCAGGGGTGCCTGGCAGACCGAGGACTTATCGCAGACAGCTAGAGACCTCTTATGGGATTCGTGGGCACCAGGAACCAGACGATGCTATCTTGCAGCATGGAATTCCTGGTCCACTTGGTGCAGTGAACGGAACTTTGATCCCTTTACGGCACCTGTAACGGCCATCTTGAATTTTCTCTCCCACCTATACTCCGCGGGCAGGTCTTACCGATCCCTCAACGTCGTGCGCTCCGCGATCTCAGCGGCTCACGTTCCGGTCCTGGGTTCACCCGTCGGGAAACACCCTCTGGTATGCCGCCTCCTCAGGGGCATCAGACTTCAAAGGCCCCCCAGACCCAAGTACACTCGGTTATGGGACGTGGAAGTCGTCCTACAGTTTCTGCGAGACTGGCCAGATAACGACAGACTCTCACTTCGACAACTGTTGGCCAAACTAACACTCCTACTTTGTCTGGTATCGTTCCGCAGAGTTTCGGACGTGCGGGCTTTCGACATCGACGCCTTCTCGGTCTCCCCAGAGGGAGTTACCTTCCAAGTGTCTCGTCGTACTAAATCGGACTCATCGTCGGTCTTCTACCCCTTTTTTCCTACGGAACCGCTGCTTTGCGTGGTCTCTGCTCTGCGTCGTTATGTTCAGGTCACTTCCCTCCTTCGGGTTTCATCTTCGGGACAACTATTGGTGTCTTATGTTAGACCTCACGTTCCCGTCTCTACTACCACCCTTGCCAGATGGGTTCGCTGGATCCTGTCTCTAGCAGGTGTGGAAGACACCTTCGGTGCCCACTCCGTTCGCGGAGCGGCGGCCTCGTCGGCTTTCTCCGCGGGAGCATCACTGACAGACATCCTACGAGCCGCGGATTGGTCATGCGAAGCGACCTTTCGCACCTTCTATTTCCGCCCAAACTCGGGGGCAGCCACGTCTCTCCTTCATCAGCGTTAAAAATGCAAAATATGAAGCCTCCTGTCATGTGGTAAAATTGAAGATTATGCTAGCGTTAGTGTACTTATAATCTTAATTTTAGTAATGACAGGAGGCGAGTATTTTCCCACCCTCCGCACCCTCGTGGGATGAAATCTCATGTAAGTATACCTATACTCTATATTTTCCTTCATATTTTCTACCTGATATATATAAGACGTGTACTACCTGGTATATATAAGACGTGTACCTTATTTAACTACAGCTTCGTTACTGTTATTTGTCATACTTAGACTAGGTACATTTCGTTAGAGTTTGTGCTGGGTTTATTACATTACTGCAAACAGTTGCCAGACCGGTTCCTAACCTTTTCCACACTCTCTTTCAGCATAACTTCAAGACATTACAGCTTACACTCAGGATGGACATGTTTGGACCTTCCTTCAGAAACCAGGACTTCGCAATTGGAAAAGTCATCTGTTGGTGCATGTTTGGATCACCCTAGGACTTCGTATTTGAAAAGTCACCCGTTGGTGCATGTTGCAAGACTTTATCCGTTCTTTTAAAAAAAAAAATGTTTTATTGTATTTGATGTCGCTCTCGAAAGAGGGGGAGGAACCTCATTACTGTGAATACTATACCTCCTACTTTCTTTTGATTGGTTAATGTTTTCACCTTTTTCTTTACTGCTATGTGAGTTAGTAAAGAGAGTTAATGCAAAATACTCGCCTCCTGTCATTACTAAAATTAAGATTATAAGTACACTAACGCTAGCATAATCTTCAATTATATGCACTGTAGCTTTAAGTAGTAAACGATAACTGAAGTCCACAATTATATGCACTGTAGCTTTAAGTAGTAAACGATAACTGAAGTCCACAATTATATGCACTGTAGCTTTAAGTAGTAAACGATAACTGAATCAGAAAGAGTCCTTTAGTAGTATTAATTAATTAGGTGATAAGAAGTTACAATAGCTGTTCCATAGACTTTAACTGAAGTAAGACAGATGCAGCTAACTGAGACAAAGTATGAGTTGAAGTTAGCTGTAACGGGTTTGTTTTAACGAAGGACTTTGGAGACAGGAAATAACAGCTTTGAGATGCAACGCTTATCACAGAGGTTTTACTTAGCTTCCGGCACATAGAACACTGGTTCCCGAGATCTCCTCAGAGGCGGTTTATCCTGAATGGAGAGAGTTCAGCTTTAGTCGTGGATGAGGAAAGGTGAAGGGAACTTGAAGTCTTCCAGTCCAGTCCGGTAATAGAGGGCTTTCACAACGATGTTGCAGCCGGTTCGTGAGTACAGAACGTAGTTCAATAATCCAGCCTCGATCAGCTGGTGCGGTCAGATTAAATAGGGAGACCGTGTCATAAAGAGGTGTGGCTAAGCTCCGTGGAACCAGGAAGTAAGAGGATATTATAATTAAGGCATGACACTATCATGTCCTTGTCTACTGTCTGTCCCCAAGTTGCCCACCCCACACAAGACCAATATGGGCAAAAGTTATAATCTCTATTTGGGCATCTAGGACTCACATATTTATTTTTACTACTGGGACAAATATATTTATCGTTAGACCCATACGTCCTCTCCCATCTAAGATCCCCACATACATTCCACGGCTTTCTACCACTTGATATCGCCTTACACGCATCAAATAGCAGAACACCCGAAGAATGTACGGATTCTAACACCGTCTTATTAATTAGGGTCCCCTGAGGATCTCCATTCCTGAGAGTCAACCAAATTGTACGAGGTTGATACTCCGGACTGAAGCACTTAGGTTCTCCTACTCCTAAATGGCACACACTATATTCTATATTTAGGTATCTACATCTTGATACATCTCCTTTACACTCGTATTGTGAATGCCAAATTAGGGTTTGGGAAATATGGTTACCTGTTCTTGTAGTCTTAATGCATACCTCACAGCTAGGAGTGTCGGTACCTCTACCTTCCTGAATATAAAAATACACATAAATAAACATTATCAAGAACACATCTTTCGCCGTCATCCTCAGTCTTCGTCCGTGCGAAGGCACCTCAGCTTCCAGGATGTAAGGGCTGCAGGGAATGGAGTTCTGCTCGTCTTCACAGGAGTCCCTTCGAGACTTTCCCTACACACTATACACACTATACGTCGGTGGGCGGACAGGCTTTATTATGGCCCTCTCACTCACGTACCAAATCTCTGAAACAATAAAATTTTGTAATCCACAAAGTTCCTTGTTACTCCGACTGAGTCGTGCGTTTTAACCGGATCTTGCAGGGATTCTCTGGATCTGCTGTAACTTGCCAAGAATCGACTGCTGCTGGTTTAACCCTGGAGTGATGTATCCACGGAGTCACTTCGGCTACTTTTATCGCTGTAGGGGTAGACAAAAGAACAACATAAGGACCTCTCCACTTGGGCCCTAACGGTACATTTTTCCACTCTTTAATCCACACTTGGTCTCCTGGGTGGTAACTATGAACTGGGGGATAAATATTCACAGGTAATCTATCTTGTACCCATTTCTGTACCTCCTCCATAGTCTTACCCAACTCTACAACCTGCTGCCGGGTAATTCCTTCTCCCAACTGACTCAAATCCCCCCTTAAGTTACCAAGTACGGGAGGTGGTCGCCCATACATGATTTCAAAAGGAGAGAGGCCCATCCTTCTGGTAGGGGTACTGCGGATTCGCAATAGAGCTATGGGTAAGAGAACGTTCCACTTAAGTTGGGTTTCCTGACACATTTTAGCCAACTGCTTCTTAATAGTTCTATTCATTCTCTCTACCTTACCGTATGAAGCCTCCACTTTATACCAAGCATATGAGTCAGTTGCTGTAGGCACTGATGAACAAAAGCTGGACCATTGTCCAATCCTATAGAGCAGGGTAGTCCATATCGTGGTATTATTTCTCGTAGCAGGAATCTCACAACTTCTCCTGCTTTCTCTGTACGAGTAGGACATGCTTCTACCCAGCCTGAATAGGTGCACACAATTACCAGCAGGTAACGATGTCCACCCGATTTAGGCATCACTGTATAGTCAATTTGTAAATCGGACATGGGGAGTCCCCCCATAAACTGGACTCCTGGTGGCTTTACTGGTCCTTGCCTTGCATTATTTTTAGCACACGTTACACATCTTCGTACAATGGCCTGAGTCAAGTTGGACAATCTTGGTATGTAGAAATGTTTTCTGAGAGATTCTTCTGTGCTGTCTTTCCCAGAATGTGTCCCGTTGTGATAATTTTGGACAATTTCTACCGCTAGTGATGCTGGAATGACTATTCTTCCATCTTCTAACTGATACCATTTGTTCTCCAAATACTTTCCAGGTTCAGTCTTTAACCACTCCTCTTCTTGAGCTGTATAAACTGGAGTCCATTGAGACAGTGGAGTTGGTATAAGAGCAGCTATATGCCCCACATACTCCTGTCTTCCTGATTCAGCGGCACGCTTAGCTGTACTGTCTGCCATCCGATTTCCTTTGGTTACATCACCATCTCCTCTCAGATGCGCTCGACAATGTATGATACCGACTTCTTTCGGCTCCCACACTGCTTCCAATAGTTGTAGGATTTCAGCTGCATATTTGATTTCGTTGCCTTCTGAATTCAATAGTCCTCTTTCTTTATACAAAGCTCCGTGGGCATGAGTGGTTAAAAACGCATACTTGGAGTCCGTGTAGATGTTCACTCTTAAACCTTCAGCCAATTGTAACGCTCGTGTCAGTGCTATCAATTCTGCCTTTTGTGCTGATGTTCCTTTCGCCAGTGGCCGAGCTTCTATCACCTTGTCTATTGTTGTTACTGCATATCCTGCATAGCGGATCCCTTCTTTCACATAACTACTGCCGTCGGTGTAATATTGAACATCGGGGTTCTGGATGGGAAAATCACGAAGATCTGGTCTACTTGAAAATACTTCATCCATTACTTCCAAACAATCATGTTGACTTTCAGTAGGTTGTGGCAAAAGGGTAGCTGGATTTAAGGTGTTTACAGTCTCTAAATGCACTCTTGGGTTTTCACACAACATTGCTTGATACTTGGTCATACGGCTGTTACTAAACCAATGATTTCCTTTGTAATCCAACAACGTCTGTACTGCATGTGGGACTCGTACATAAAGTTCTTGACCCAGAGTGAGTTTATCGGCTTCAGCTACTAGCAGGGCGGCTGCAGCTACGGCTCTTAGACAAGGTGGAAGTCCGCTGGCCACTGCATCCAGTTGCTTAGACATGTAGGCGACAGGTCTTTGCCATGATCCCAAGTACTGTGTCAATACTCCCACAGCCATTCTTCTTTGCTCATGTACATACAGGTAGAATGGTCGTGTGTGATCAGGTAGACCTAATGCTGGGGCACTCATCAAAGCCTTCTTCACATCTTCAAATGCCGTTTGCTGTTCTTGAGTCCATAAGAAGGGGTCGTGCTCTGTACCTTTGATAGCTGCATACAGAGGTTTTGCCAGTATCGCGTAGCTGGGAATCCATATCCTACAGAAGCCTGCTGCCCCCAAGAATTCTCGCACTTGTCTTCTATTCTTGGGTATCGGTATTTGGCACACAGCTTCTTTTCTCTCTGGCCCCATAATTCTTTGACCTTCAGAGATATGGAATCCCAGATATTTGACAGTTGGCAAACACAACTGAGCCTTCCTTCTAGACACCTTGTATCCTGCCTTCCAGAGAATGTGTAGTAGATCGTGCGTTGCTTGCTGACATATTTCCTTTGTAACTGCTGCTATCAACAAGTCATCTACATACTGTAACAATACACACTCTCCTGGGATGGACTCGAAATCCAGTAGATCTTGACTTAGAGCTGAACCAAATAGGGTAGGTGAATTTTTAAACCCTTGGGGCAGTCTTGTCCAGGTCATTTGGCGTTTTGAGCCCGTTACAGCGTTCTCCCATTGGAAAGCGAAAATACATTGACTTTCTGCGGCAATTCGGAGGCAAAAGAAGGCATCTTTGAGGTCTAAGACTGTAAAGTAAGTAGCCCCGCACGGAATTAAAGCAAGCAGGTTATATGGATTGGGTACAACTGGGTGTATACTAACAACCGCATCATTGACTGCTCTCAAGTCCTGCACAGGTCGATACTCATCTGTACCGGGCTTTTGAACAGGCAGCAATGGGGTGTTCCAGGGGGAAGTACAGAATTTTAGGATACCATACCGTATGAACTTATCCAGATAAGATTGTATGTTCTTCTTAGCCTTCTGCGGGATGTGATATTGTCTTAGGCTCACTGGATAAACCCCAAGTTTTAGTTCAATTTTAATAGGTGGAATATTGCGGGCCAGTCCTGGTGGGTTGTTCTCTGCCCAAACTCCTGGTATGTTAAATAAGGACTCATCACTCCTAGGGTTTTGGCTAGTCAACGCTGTATAAAGTCGCCACTCTTCTTCCTTTGGTACGGATAATGTCATAATACCTGAAGGTCCATTAAACTTTAAGGATGTTGTTCCATTTGGTAGGAACGTAATCTGCGCTTGTAATTTAGATAGCATATCACGTCCCAGCAATTGGACTGGACATTCAGGCATATAAAGAAATTGATGTTTTACTACGTGGCCTCCCAATGTACAGAGTCGACTTTTAAGAACCGGTTTTTCAGCACTTCTTCCAGTTGCTCCTATCACAGTAATAGTCCTTCCAGATGGAGGAGCAACTAGATTAGTCACCACTGAATGTTCAGCACCAGTGTCGATCATGAACGCACTCCTTTTTCCCCCTATTGATACATCGACCATAGGCTCCGCTCGACCAAGGGGGGATGGAGCCCGGTCGGTATCAATAGTCCTCCATGACCGTGTCAGCCAATCCTACAAAGTCCCTACCTTCTCTATCGCGGGACCTTTGCGCTGCTGGAAAATACCTATCTTCCCTAACACTTCCTCTGTTCCCATTGCTCCCTCTATTACCATTACTCCCTCCGGGGCCTCCTCTACCTCTCGTTCTGCCTCTAAAGTTTCCATAACCTGTCCTAGGTCTGTCTCTCTCATACTGTTCTCTTCGCGGACACTCATTTCTCCAATGCCCTTCTTCCCTACAGTATGCGCACTGATTTCTACTTAAAGGTTCCTCATTCCACTTACTATCGCCTCTATCTGGGCCCCGTCTATCTACGCCTGCGATCGCTACCGCTAGCATATCTGCCTTTCTACGCATCTTGCGCTCTTCCTCTTTCTTACTTTCTGTTTCCCTGTTCATGTATACTTTATTCGCTACCTCCATTAGTTGGGTGATAGACATACCTGCAAACCCTTCTAACTTTTGTAGCTTGCGCTTAATATCTCCGTAAGCTTGGCTGACAAAGGTTCACCATTCGGGAATTATCTGCGTCTTCCGGATTAAAGGGGGTATACAAGCGATATGCCTCCAATAATCGGTCATAAAAGACACTGGGCGCTTCATCACGTTTTCACCTCAACTGTCTTCGACATATTAATGGCTTTCTTTCCTCCAGCTTTCATGCCAGCAATTATAGCGTCTCTATAGGCTCTGAGTTGAACCATATCAGCACCATTTACATTCCAGTCGGGATCGGTGTTAGGATAATGTGTTGCGGCCCATGCTGCTGGATTGGCTTGATTCAAAGCACGGGCTCTATCCTCTAGCGCTTTAATGGCCGCTTGATTAATTCTTGTCCTTTCCTCATTATTGAACAAAGTCATTAATAACTGCTGGCAATCAGCCCATGTCGGGTTATGTGTCTGAACTATTGAGGTGAACAGATCAGTCATAGCTTGTGGTTTCTCAGTGTACGAGGAATTGTGGGTCTTCCAATTTAAGAGATCGGTAGTCGTGAACGGGACATATACGAAGACTGGGTCAGCATGTGCCATTTGACCTGCGGCATCGATATAGGCTGACCCGGGATTCAGACGAAGAGGCATCTGATAATGTTTTAATTGTTGGGTACCGGTCAGTTGTCGGGTTAGTATGGGGCTACGTGGAGGGGCGTCAGTTAGAGGTTCCGGTCGGGGGGTAATAAAACATGAGGATGTGGGAGCTTGGTTTTGGGAAAAATTAGTAAATAAAGCACTTCGAGCCGAGCTAGAAGAAGCTTGACCGGAAGTCTGAAGTGGCGCCAAATCAGGATATTCAGATCTAATGGGGGTTGGCTCTGGTTCCGGAAGGGGAGATTTAGTACGAGAGGGGGTGGATTCTGTACTGGAGGAGGAAGCGGAAGTGGATGAGGGCAATGAGGGAAGGGGTGCAGGACTTCCTGCATTTGCGTCACTTCCTCTTAAAGGAAAGTAAGGGGGCGGCAAAGGGATCTCGGACTCAGGGGGCGTGTCCAAAATGGGCCTAACACCAGTCCTAGTGGACAAACAAGTCCTAGCCACCATGAGGCGACATTGCTCCTCGTGGCATGTCTGAATCCATTTTGGCGAGTCATTTACGGCCTGTCTCCAACAATCAATATAAGGAAACTGCCCGTAAAGTTCAGGCCTACCCGATACAGCCACGTGTAAGCGCTGTACCAGAGTTGGATCCAAACTGCCACGTGGCGGCCATGCCGCAACCAAAGTAGGCCACTCCCTAGTACACAAAGTGACCAAACGTACAGGAGACATTTTAACCCCAAAATCACATGTTTTGAATCCCTTTTTAAAATTCTTCACCATACAACCTAAGGGATCCGGAATCGTTGACTGCGACGCGCCCATACTTATCAATGGAACGTCGCTGACAACGAATACTATGCACGCGTACTATTCAACAGTCACACCCGTTTCCTCTGGCAACAGCACCACGTGGTACAGTTACCAAGTGAAACGTACACAATAACACAATAAACACTCAGGGAATTCCCGTACACACACAGCTGTTACACCAGTCACTATATAATCAATATTATGCCCTTTGGCGAAACTATACAGTCACCCACGCTATAATTCTCTATATATGAATTACCCGTCTATAACACACCCCAGTAACATCGTCTTTTACAAATAGCGGTTACAGTACGGTTAGCATAGGTCAAAGCACAATTTAAGGTCACAATACAATTATTAGTGGTTATGGTGTTAAACATGCAATGGACGACAGTGATTAGTACTTATATACAGTGTCAGTAAATATACAGGGTTATGGTACCGTGCACTATGATACAGCAACACACTATTAACACTCTCGCTAGACGGCTGAGCTCGCGCTATCTAACAAGATATACACTTTACTAAACAATCTTTATCACATTTACAATTCCCAACTAAACTATTGGCCAGTACCTTGAATGGACTACCTAAAACTATCTACATCCGTTTTGGTTAGCCACACTGCCCAAGCACCACATATAGCGAGCTAGAGGACCGAATTTACACAGACGCCTCTTAGTCGATTACTATCAAAAATCTAGTGGGTTCCAAATTTACACGCCTTCCCCCTTAGCCAAGATAGGTTGAGAGCTAGCGAACCGAATTTACACAGACGCCGCTTAGTCTCCCGGTCCCTCCGACCTAGCGAACAAAATATACACCCTAGAACGCTAGTCTAGACAAGACACCGGTGTCCGGCTAGGGCTATTTACACCAGAACCCCGCCTGACTAACAAAATCAAACGGTCTGACTAAAGAGCGTTCGATCGAGCGGTGCGCCTTCGCTCCTTCCCTCCGACAGAGGGGGCAGATTCCATACACAAATAACCCCTTATGGGCCTACCGCACAATCGGTATACCCCTAGTGGGTCTGCCGTCTAAAACAGCAGTTGTCTTACCTCCTCGTTCCTGAACCTGAGTTCACACTCATCGACGGGGACACCCCAGCACTTCTTACGTAGAGGCCGATGATCTCCTGGACAACAGACCAGTGGCGCCGAGACGAAGGGAGGTCCACGCAGAAGTTCAGGGGTGCAGCCGTAGAGAACGTGGGCAAAGATAGACCGTCTCACGCCTCTGCCTCTCAGCTACCGTTGAACGATGAGCTTCCCGGCCAATGCACCAAATGATACCGGAGAAACTGACGGAAGCGAAGCACAGAGAGATGGACACAGGTTTCTTCAGGAAGGAAGAGATTCTTTATTGGATCACCGATCGGGACTCAGAGGGACTAATGTCACCAAAATACAGCAAGTTCTGAGCCCCGGACAATAGTGCAGGCTCCTTATATAGGCACATATAGGCACTCCTCCCATATTAAGCTCCACCCGCACATTCTCTTGACCAATCAATACAAATAAGAATTAACTTCCTGCTTGACCGCATGATTTGTCCAGCACAATGGAGGAGGGGAATACTACATCCTGTATTCTTGCACATGCTCCGTACACTACTGATCGTATCTTGCCTCGTGCAACCAACTGATCGATACGTCAGCATATGCACGTACACATGCCACGTGGTAATCTCGGCCTACTAAATTTATTTTTACCGAGATTCCACCACAAAAATATGCTTGCGGTCGGTCATAAAGGACTTCCAGCTAACTCTTGTTTTATGAAGATTGAATGTATAGTTTTAAAGTTATAAAAATGTATGTTTAAATTGTACGTTATAATTGGGTTACCTCTCAGGCTAAGGGGAGGGAATCTGTGGGAGGTAACCATTGTGTGAGTGGGTAATGTTTAATTGGATGTGGGCGTCTCCCTTGCAGGGGAGAATTGCATAAAAGCAGAGTGTGTGTAATTAAACCAGAGTTCTTCTTGACCCTCAATACGTAGCCTTGTCTCGTTATTGGAGGGAACTGCTATATCACACTGGGGATTGCTATGCTCTGCATACTCCCTTGAGCTTTTATCACTTAGTTCTTGTTCCTGATACCCTCTCCTGGCGGAGAGGTCTTCCCCACACGGTCCTGAATGCTGGAGGTTCATTCCAGGGTGGACGGAAGACGGCGCGGCTCCAGTTAAGCTACGGCGGTTGTGGAATCTGCGGTGGTTGTGGTGTCCAGTGCGGTGCTTGTGGTCCTCGACGCAAGCTAGGAAGCGTCCATCAACGGAAGGTGTCCGTTACAGGGAGCACTGACTGTCCCAATTTATTACACACACAACCCTGTATTAAACAGAGAGCACTGACTGTCCAGGGATATTATACACAGACAGTAATTGATAGCTGTGCTGCAAAATGTCCTTGGAATTTTTTTTCAAATGTTGGCAACTATGGCACTGTATCATGTGATATGCTGTCACATTACTATATATTAGCCCATGAAGTTGACAATGCTCTGGTAGAATGTGTTCTTATCCTGATCATTAGCGAAATCTAACGTTTCAATGTAGATAAAGAGGCCGCCTCACCTTGCCTAACTCCTGAAGGTAAAATGAAGAGTTAGTCAGTCTTTCTGTATGATTCAGAATGAACTAGCTTCAGTTCATGACATCCAAACGTTGCCACCTAACTTCCTCTTGAGAAGTAGGATTGGGGTAGAATGATGGAAGGACCACTTCTTGAGAGAGATGAAACTGAGAAATCACCTTAGGAAGAAACTGTGACAAAGTGATCTTCGCCACTTTGTCCTGGAGAGGCCTGCTTGCCTGCCTCCTCCCCTGCGACTATGGCCCTGGATTATATTGCCCTGTAAAACTTACATTTGGGGGTGGCGAAACCGACCTCGCCACGTGTCCTTGGAGAGGGCTGATTGCCCGCCTCTTGCCTTTGGACTATGGACCAGACTTTATGGGAATGTGATACCCCAGATAGCTATACCATGGAGCCTATTCATATAATGAAAGACTATGGGAAAGACTTTAGCTCCATGGCAATTGTACTGTGTGAATAGGATCTGCGCGCTATTCGGTAGTTTTGTGCGCTCAGATCCCAGCTATCTGGGGATATGTGAAATGTCTGTGTGTTATGGATAAAAAGTAACTTTCTGTATTTTAAAGTGTTTTATGTCTTTCTGTAACCATGGGGTTAATGGAGTCTGCTTCTAGCCCTGGATAATTGGATTACTTTCCTCTTTGTCTCCAGGATAGAGGCCTATGTAAAACCTGTCTAAACCGGTTTGCCATGCGGCTAGTAAGGGACAAAAGATACTTTTAGTAACTTTTGAAACCCTGGTCGGATTCATGCCATTTTTTAATATGTTGTTCCCCTGAATGGATTGATTGTGGATATGTATTTTTATGTGAATGTGATGTATGGTTTTAGAGTTATGAAAGTTGTGTAAAAAGTATATTTTAACTGTATGTATAATGGGATTATGTGTCACACTAAGGGGAGGGGATGTGTGGGTTGCACCCATGATACTATTGGTTATTTTATGCCTCCCCCTGGGTGTGGCCTGTATGTGTACACTTGTAATAAAAACAAGGCTGGGTGTTCCAGCACCTCAGACCTCTTCTGACCCTCAATACGTAGCCTCGTCTCGTTATTGGAGGGAACTGCTATATCACACTGGGGATTGCTATGCTCTGCATATTCCCCTGAGCTTAATCACTTAGCTCTTTTAAGAGCCTGTTCCGGATACGCTCTCCTGGAGGAGAGGTCTTCTCCACACGGTCCTGGAGGACAGAATCCGATCCAGGGTGGAAGGAAGACGGCGAGGCTCCAGTTAAGCTACGGCGGTTGTGGAGCCTGCGGTGGTTGTGGTGTCGTCTGCAGTGCTTGGAGTCCTCTGTAAGCGCTAGGAGCATCCATCAACGGAGGGTACTCGGTCGGAGTACACGGAGCTCCGTTACAGTGGTGGCAGCGGTGGGATCGTTCCTACAGCCAGAAAGACAGCTACAGACAACACCAATTCCTTGGAGTTACAAATTGAGGGCAACGTTAGCACTCGTGCAGCGCCCCTGGCAGCAGAGGTATCCAGCGACTTGGAGCAGACAAGTCTGGAAGGCTCTGACACTGAGGATTATGGGCTGGCCGAGGTGAGGCAGCGAGTGGCCCAGTATGGGGGTTATGTATCCATGGAGATATTCCAGGGGATCTGGAACCAGGTCATGGCTAAGCGAAAATCAAGGATGGACGGAGAGTATACTCAGCGGAAAGAGTGTTACAGCAGCAGAGTAGAGGCTGCATCCGAGGAGGTTAGCCGTCTTCCCCTGAGGCGGCAGTGTGTAACCCAGGGAGCTAAAGGTTCCGTCCTTCCTCCCCAGTGGCAGATTGAGTTACAGGGGGCCGAAGGTGCCGTCCTTCCCCCCCAGCAGCAGTCTGTCCTACAGAGAGCAGAGACAGTTGGTCCCTCTCTCCAGCAGCAGGACAATGTTACGGGAGTGGAGACAGGCGGTCTCCCTCTCCAGCGGCAGCCTGTGTTTCAGGGAGAGGAGCACAGCACCCCCTCTCCCCAGCGGCAGCTTAACCTAACAAGGGGAGACACCAATCTCCCAGACGGCGCAGATGGGACCGTGGTCTCTGTGCCTGACCTACAGGGATGCTGGCCAGCCTGTCCAGATCCCCAACTACCCTCATTGGGACAACAGGAGGAGGGGGTAAGTACAAATTCCCCTCCCCAGCTAACTCCTAGCGTGGCACCAGGGTTAACAGAGGAGATGTTAACCCCCACTGACTCCCATGTTCCGCTGGCTACTAAGCCAGACTATGTTCCAAGCATCCCAGCAGAAGAGCTGGCAGCTGGGCAGCGTGCAGTCGGCCTCTGCCCTACCTTTCTCCCTGGTCCAGAGCCTGATGTCCGGCAGGCTATCTCAGCAGAAGAGCTGGCATCAGGGCAGAGCGCCGCTGGCCTCTGCCCTTCAAGTCCCCTCAGCGTGTTACCCCATCACCACAGCAAAATACCCAGGTGCAGTAACTGTTTGTTGTGGGTGGGCTGCTCTTGTACTTTGTTGTTGTGGGGGGGCTACTCTGGCATCTATATATTGTGGGTTGGTGGATCGACTAACGGAGGCACTGACCGACAGAAGGTCAGGTGCCTGGTTAGTCTTCCCCCCAAAGGGGAGATGTGTGACAAAGTGCCCTTCGCCACTTTGTCCTGGAGAGGCCTGCTTGCCTGCCTCCTCCCCTGCGACTATGGCCCTGGACTATATTGCCCTGTAAAACTTACATTTGGGGGTGGCGAAACCAACCTCGCCACGTGTCCTTGGAGGGGGCTCATTGCCCGCCTCTTGCCTTTGGACTATGGACCAGACTTTATGGGAATGTGATACCCCAGATAGCTATACCATGGAGCCTATTCATATAATGAAAGACTATGGGAAAGACTTTAGCTCCATGGCAATTGTACTGTGTGAATAGGATCTGCGCGCTATTCAGTAGTTTTGTGCGCTCAGATCCCAGCTATCTGGGGATATGTGAAATGTCGGTGTGTTATGGATAAAAAGTTACTTTCTGTATTTTAAAGTGTTTTATGTCTTTCTGTAACCATGTGGTTAATGGAGTCTGCTTCTAGCCCTGGATAATTGGATTACTTTCCTCTTTGTCTCCAGGATAGAGGCCTATGTAAAACCTGTCTAAACCGGTTTGCCATGCAGCTAGTAAGGGACAAAAGATACTTTTAGTAACTTTTGAAACCCTGGTCGGATTCATGCCATTTTTTTAATATGTTGTTCCCCTGAATGGATTGATTGTGGATATGTATTTTTATGTGAATGTGATGTATGGTTTTAGAGTTATGAAAGTTGTGTAAAAAGTATATTTTAACTGTATGTATAATGGGATTATGTGTCACACTAAGGGGAGGGGATGTGTGGGTTGCACCCATGATACTATTGGTTATTTTATGCCTCCCCCTGGGTGTGGCCTGTATGTGTACACTTGTAATAAAAACAAGGCTGGGTGTTCCAGCACCTCAGACCTCTTCTGACCCTCAATACGTAGCCTCGTCTCGTTATTGGAGGGAACTGCTATATCACATTAAGGATTGCTATGCTCTGCATATTCCCCTGAGCTTAATCACTTAGCTCTTTTAAGAGCCTGTTCCGGATACGCTCTCCTGGAGGAGAGGTCTTCTCCACACGGTCCTGGAGGACAGAATCCGATCCAGGGTGGAAGGAAGACGGCGAGGCTCCAGTTAAGCTACGGCGGTTGTGGAGCCTGCGGTGGTTGTGGTGTCGTCTGCAGTGCTTGGAGTCCTCTGTAAGCGCTAGGAGCATCCATCAATGGAGGGTACTCGGTCGGAGTACACGGAGCTCCGTTACAGAAACCTTCAGACCTTGGAGATTTTTCATGTCCACCTACATCAAGGAAACTAGTTCCTTCAAGAGCAAGCTGCTTCTTGTGCCTCCTTGGTTGTTCACATACGAAGCAACTGCTTGGTTGTCTGTTTTGACTAGTACCCAAGATTTTTTCGATCATCGGGAGGAATACCAAGACGGCTTTGGAAATAGCTCTTAGTTCTCTTAGATTTGAGTGTAGGCGACTCTCTTCTCGGGTCCACTTCCCTTGTGTCCCTGTGGAATTGAAGTGGGCACCCCATCCAGAGAAACTGGCATTTGTTGTAATAGCGTTCCAAGGAGGTTCCTCCAACGGGAAGCCTTTTGCCAAATTCTTCTTACCCATCCACCAGTCCAACCCTTTTCTTACTGGCAGGGGCAGACCTATTATTTGCTCCCAATCTGTTTCTACTTTGTCGAATTGAAGAAGGAAGCAATTCTGAACAGTGTGAATCTTCCATTGGGCCCATTTTACCAGCCCAATCGTTGAAGTCAAAGAAACAAGGAGGCTCATGACTTCTCTGGCTGAGCCAGTCTCAAAACCTTGTAGTTTTATTATTTTGTCTCAGATCCTCACAGCCCTCTCTGGAAACAGGAACACATGGGCGGAGATAGTGTTTATTACTGCTCTGAGGAATATGATCTTTTGTGAAGGAATTAGGAAACTTTTCTCTATGTTCAGAAGCCAACCGTGGTCTCAAAGAATGTTCATTGTAACCCAAGTATGATGAGCCACTATCCTTTGAGATAGTCCTATGATAAGGATATTGTCCAAGTAATGGAAGATTGCGATACCTCTCACTCTTATTAAGGCAATCAAGGTGACAAGAACTTTTGAGAACGTTCTTGGTGCCAAGCTGAGGCCAAATGTCAGTCCCCGGAATTGAAAATGCCTTCCTAGAGCCCAGAATCTGAGAAACCGCATATGATCATGGTTTGTAGAGATTTGGTAGTAGGCGTCCCTCAAGTCTATAGATGTCATCCAATCCCCTCTTTTGATACTTTTTAAGATGGTCTGTAAAGATTCCATCTTAAATGTTCTTACGTCGAGCATGGAGTTTACTCCTTTCAAGTTCAGGATGAGACGCCACTTTCCCTGGGGTTTTGGAGCCAAGAACACTGTGGAGTAAACCCCTTGGAACCTTTCCTGTTTTGGAACTTCTTCTATAACTTTTTGTTCCAGAAGAGTAGAAATGCAGGCCTTCATGGCCCTTCGTTTGATGCCTGCCAACACCTTTGATTTCTTGAAGAAAGAAGATTTTGCGTAAGAGGCAAATTTTATCCTGTAACCCTCTCTTATGATGGAATTGCCCCACACGTCCCTAATATTTTACACAGCGGATAAAAGAACTTCAGTCTTCCTCCCACAGTCCCCGAATGGGCAGTTCTTCTCAGAGGTTCTAGCTCCTCTTCCTCTGGAAGCATTATTGGTCAATAATGTGAGAAGATTTTCCAAGAAAAATTTCTGGAATACTCTCTTCCTGGTCTATAGCTTCTGCTGTCCCGAAAGGACCGATCCTTGAAGCGCTTAGTCTTCCAAGAGGAGTGCGGTGTAAGGGGAGGAGGGACTCTTTATACCTATCAGTCTAATTCATCGAATTAATTCCTGTCCTGTGACTGCTAAGTGATGCTGCCATGATTAGCCAGGAAAAGGGCAGATATGCAAACTCTCTGCTACGGCAATACAAAGCAAATCCCTGATTGCAGAAACATTGGTAGTAAAAGTCCAATGTTTCTGGCGAAATTCCATTGGAATAAAAGAAATATCTGACTAAAAGAAATCTCTGAAGGAAAATTCTCTGAAAAGACAAAAGATTGTAGATTATGGCACTAGACCTATAGGATGAAGACATCTGACTTTTACTTCCCAGTGGGTAAAATGCCACTACAGGCAACTGGGTCCTTTACAAATAGCAAACAGAACTTCCTCTAAGAACATTCCTTTGTTTCGCAGTACAGCCAACCCGAACAGCTTCGGATCTTTTTACAGAAGTCCAGACACTTTGAAAGAAAACTTAATAGAGCTGTCTTCCAAAAAGACTTTCATGAACTTATTAAAGCCTGTTTTTAGTGCCGAAGCCAAATGGTTAATTCAGGTTCCTCCTTGATTTAAAAGCAGTGAAGGATTTTTTTTTTTTTTTTAAGGAAAAAAACCTGTTTGCAGACTAAAC